>NC_081860.1:17137026-17437026 GCF_963259705.1 Myotis daubentonii | reverse complement strand
CGATCGGTGATTCTCATCACTGATGTTTCTATCTCTTTCTCCCTCTCCCTGCCTCTCTGAAGTCAATAAAAATATATTTTAAAGGTCAAAATAATAGCATCTGCGTGGCTAGAACGCTTTTATAGTCATGGTTTTTGTCCTGTCATCACGCCATCTGCTTGCATCATTGCATTTCTAGTCTTCAGACACCCACGGCAGCCCTCCCTCGTTCAATCCTCATGACCACCTTTGAGGTTCTTTGTATCGTCTACAGAGAGATGCTCAGGGGCAGCTGGTCACCCGCCTGGCGAGGACCTGTCCACAGCTGCTGGCCCTCAGTTCTGCCGGCCCCCTCCCCACCCCACCCCACCCCCAGGCCCACCTCCCTCGGCTCTCCTGCCCTCGCTGAGGCCTCTGGGTCCTTTGCCGCCTCCACCCACACCCCCCACACTTTCTTCCCTCACTGGGTTACTGTGACAGGATCCGCCAGCCTGGAAACTCCTCTTGGAAAGTTGCTATGGAAACCCCCTGCGGGGATGCTCCGTGGGCTGCAGTGTGACTCCGCCCTGGCTGATGCTGGCAGCGCCAGGAGCTCTCAGCCAAGCCCCCCTGCCTCTCTCAGGAGACATGTGCCCCCCCAGAGGGCCGAGGAGAAAGCCACCTGCCCCTGGCTGTGTGACACTAGCATCGAAGCGAAAGAGGGTCTTTCAGGAAGAGCTCATGAAGCTGGGCCGGGGGTGGCCACCGGCCGGCCGGCCAGGGTGTCAGCGATGCCTCCTCGCCAAAGGTGGGCGGAGCCCAACTCGCCCGTGGAGCGCCACCAGGCCACACTCCCTCCAGAGCAGGCTGGTGTGCAGGTGGGAGGACCCGCCCCCAGCCGGATTTTGGGTGATATCCTCCCACCTCTTGCATCCCCTCAAAGCCTCCTGGTTCTAGCCCAGCCAGTGTGGCTCAGTGGGTGGACATCGACCCATGAATCAGGAGGTGTCTCGGTTGGATTCCCGGTCAGGGCACATGCCGGTTGCAGGCCTAATCCCCAGTAGGGGGCGTAGAGGAGGTAGCCGATCAATGAGTCTCATCATTGATGTTTCTCTCTCTCTCCCTCTCCCTTCCTCTCTGAAATCAATAAAAATGTATTTTTTTAAAAAAAGATCTCTAACTGGCCACAGCCAGGAGCCCTGCAGAGGGAGGGACGCAGAGGTATCCTCTGAACACGGAGCTCCACAGTGGGTTTCGAACCAGCAGCCACGAGGCCGCCCATGAGAACGTCACTGTCAGGGTGGGCAGGGCCCGTGGCTGCCAGCCGGGCACTGGGGGCACCGGGTCCCACAGTGTGGACAGAGGACTGGATTTTCACGGTGTCGCCCGTGCAGCATTCTCTTTTCCTGCAGCCCTGACATACCAGGCGCACCGGTTAATCATGCGGGGTTTTCCCATCGATGGAGTTACACACGTGTTGATATGTGTGCTATTTGTTGTATGGCTCCTTCAGATGGCCACTTGTTCCGATCGACGGCGCACGCACTTTCTGAGCGGCCCTTCACAACGTCGGAAGACGTGGACAATGGGGTCTCTGAATGGTCGGCCTCAAAACCAGAAAAGTTCTATTGGGACGGTCTCCACAACTTCCCTGAAAGACGGGGAAATGTGTGGCTAGCGATGGACGTTACTTGGAATAAAGCACTTTTGATGTTTCTCTGGCAATTACCGTGTTTTCTTTGATGACAAAATCCGCGTTTTTAACCGGTTGGCAGTTAATCCACATTATTAACCGGGACACCTAGTCAATCCTGCTGAAGGGAGGGTTTCACGGAGGAGAAGTGACAGATGTGTCCTGTTCTCCGTGAGATGACGAAGAGCCCACGAATGTTCCCAAGAAGCATGAGCTGGGGAATGTCGGAGACATGGGAGGTAAGGGAGGCCGAGAGCAAGTGCAGCTTCTGAAATGCCATTTATCCGAACACACACCGAGCACCCGCCGTGGGTGAGGTGTTGGGCCGGGGAGGGCCAGGCCTCGAGATGTTAGTAAGAGATAGTCCCCTGTTCCATGGGCAATACAGTGCGGTTAGGGGACCGAGAGACCAGCAAATATAATGCAGGGCAGAATGGTAAGAAATGCTACAAGGCAGGTGTAAGCTATTTAATTCTCTTTTTAAAGGGAATTAAAAAGACCAAATAGAATATGCAATAATTATTTTACAGTTACATAAAGGTGCACTATATGCATAATGGAAATGCCAGAAGGGTAAGAAAGAGAAAAACCACACAAAACGTTTGAGGTCATGACTGCCACGTCCAAAATTAAACTCAGAAGACAAAGCCACAGACCCAGGGAGGCCAAAGAGCACCAAAAAAGTAAATAACTACCAAAAAAATCTATCCCTCGGCGTATTGTATCCAAACTGCAGAAAATAGAGCAATAGAGATCATCTTGAAAAGACGTCCAGAAAAAAAAAACACGACGACTTACTTATAAAGGAGCAAAGGTACGGATGACATTACACATCTTTTCAGGAACCATGAGAGCAAGGAGAAAGTGGAGTAAACACTGAACATGTTGAAAGAGAAATCGTCAACCACGAATTCTGTACCCAGTGAAACTATCCTTCAAAAAAAGGGGAGGGCGGGGGAATAAAGACTTCTCAAACAAGGAATTTATAGACCTGCCTTTAAAAAGTGTTGAAAGCAAGTCCTCAGAGAGAAGAAAATGTTATCGGTGAGAAATTCTGAACCGCATTAAGAAAGGAGGCACATTAGAGGCGGAATAGATGAGGTAAAATAACCACTGCCCCCTTTCCTAGGAGCCAGCACTGGGCCTGGCTAGCCATCGACCTGGCATCTTTGCTTCCTCGTCCAATGGTATCTGTGCTTTATCTGCTTTCCCCTTCTTTCCTTGGGGTTACGCTCTTTTCAAATATATTTGTATTGATTTCAGAGAGGAAGGGAGAGGGATGAGAGATTGAAACATCTATGATGAGAGAGAAACATGGATCAGCTGCCTCCTGCATGCTCCCTATTGGGGATCGAGCCCGCAACCTGGGCATGTGCCCTGACCGGGAACCGCACCATGACCTCCTGGTTCATGGGTCGACGCTCAGCCAGTGAGCCACGCTGGCCGGGCATACAGGACTTTTTACATTTCAGGTGGGTCTGTCAGCTTCCGGTAAACATACTTGGCATCTATTTTTAGGCCTCATCAGCTTAATGAAAGGAACGCTGAATGCTTCGCCGCCAATTACCGCGCTCAAGATAAATGCATGCATTTATTCACTCTGGATAGTGATGATTAAGAGGGGGTTCATCTCACCGTAGCCTAGCAGACATTTGAAATACAAATGAGCTGAGTGCAATAAAGAGTACCCCCTCCCCAGCCCAGCCTGAGGAAAATGCTACTCCAGATAGGGCTCGCTCGTCCTGTTAGTGTGAAATCACTCCTCTGTTCCTCCCTGTGCATTGTGGGGATGATATAAAGCACAAGCCAGACAGATGCCACTCAAAGACGGGGCCTGGCCCAGACAGCGTGGCTCCGTGGTTGAGCATCGAGCTATGAACCAGGAGGTCACTGGTTCGATTCCCCGTCAGGGCACATACCCGGGTTGCGGGCTCGATCCCCAGTAGGGGGCGTGCAGGAGGCAGCCAATCCATGATTCTCTCTCATCATTGGTATTTCTATCTCTCCCTCTTGCTTCCTCTCTGAAATAAATAAAAAATATATGTCGTTTTTTAAAAAGATGTGTAGGTGTAATTACTGGTAAATGCTTTTTTCTTCTTTTGTTTTATGACTGTATTATAAAATATTTTATGACCAAAATATCAATTTTCAATGCTCACACAAATATAGGGTATCCCCCCAAAATGTGTATACACATTTTGAATAATTAAAGACAGTATTTATTTTTAATATATTTTATTGATTTTTTACAGAGAGGAATGGAGAGGGATAGAAAGTTAGAAACATCGATGAGAGAGAAACATCAATCAGCTGCCTCCAGCACACCCCCTACTGGGAATGTGCCTACAACCAAGGTGCATGCCCTTGACCGGAATCGAACCTGGGACCCTTGAGTCCGCAGGCTGACGCTCTATCCACTGAGCCAAACCGGTTAGGGCTAAAGACAGTATTTATGAAAATGCATTTTGTTTTCAAAATTGAGCTATCAGCTGTTAAAGTGTATATACGTGTTTTGGGACACCCTGTATATGTATTTGTTAAATAGTATTTATTTATAAATTAAATAAGTTAGTACTTTTTAATCGCTTTTTAAAATTGATTTTAAAGAGAGGAAGGGGGAGAGAGAGGGAATCATGGATGTGAGAGAAAAACATCAATCAGTTGCTTCCTGCACACATCCTGACAGGGCTGGGGATCGAACCCGCAATGTAGGTATGCGCCCTGACTGGGAATGGAATCCGCAAGCTTCCTTTCTTTTTTCTTTTCTTTTCTCTCTCTCTCTCTTTTTTTTTTTTTTTTTTTTTTTTTTTTTTTTTTTTTGCATAGAACAATGCTCCATCAACTGAGCCACCCGGCCAGGGCTATAATTATTTTTTTAAAGTCACAGTCCCCACTTCAATTCTGCATTCATTTTACAATATTGTCCCTCATTGATGCCTCCATTAAAATAACGTGCTTTATATTTCCTCCCACGGAACAGACTTTTATCGCCATCCAACACCCCAAGGCTTACTGGTAGACAGAGGTTATATGAAAAGGAGGGCAGGGAGGACTTAAAAGTATTTGCCAAAGCAAACACGTTCTGTGCTCAACAACTGTTTCTTATGCCACTCTCCATCTTCCAGGTGCCGTCCTAGGAACCGGAAATACCGCATGAGCCAACCCGACCCCCTGCAGCTCTGGTGGGACCGATAGGCCGAGGGCTCAGCTGATGATGAAAGAAGCAAGAGAAGCATATGTGTCCATGGAAGAAAAGAACCTGACACGGCAGGGAGAGAGGCAGGTGTTTGACTTCAGGTAGGATGTTCAGAGAAGACGTTTCTGGAAAGAGATTTAAGCAGAGACTTGAAATCGTGCGAGAACCAGCCATGCAGGTTGCCCTCTGAGTTCACTCTGAGCATTCGGAACAGCAAGTGCCGGTGCCCCATGCGAACGGTAGGGTGGCCTGGAGACAGAAGAACAGGGCCCCGGTGAACGGATCTGGGAGGATTGGGGGCTAGGGTCATGGTGGTGGCGGCATGGGCTAGGGTCATGGTGGTGGTGGCAGCATGGGCTGGGGTCATGGTGGTGGTGGCAGCATGGGCTGGGGTCATGGTGGTGGTGGCAGCATGGGCTAGGGTCATGGTGGTGGTGGCAGCATGGGCTAGGGTCATGGTGGTGATGGTGGTGGCATGGGCTAGGGTCATGGTGGTGGTGGTAGCATGGGCTAGGGTCATGATGGTGATGGTGGTGGCATGGGCTGGGGTCATGGTGGTGGTGGCAGCATGGGCTAGGGTCATGATGGTGATGGTGGTGGTGGCATAGGCTAGTGTCATGATGGTGGTGGTGGCATGGGCTAGTGTCATGGTGGTGGTGGTGGTGGCATGGATACGTATTGTAGCAGGACAGTAATGAAAAGGAATCAGATCTGAATATGCTTTGAAAGCTGAACCCTCAGGAATATACAAAACTCGCATGCAAACAGTTTGTAGAATAATTACCCATATCATCCTAAACTGGAAGCCACCCAAATAACCTTCAGTGAGTGAATAAACAAAATGTGGTGTGGCCCAGCTGGCGTGGCTCAGTGGTTGAGTGTAGACATAGCAACCAGGAGGTCACCATGCGATACCCAGTCAGAGCACATAGCCAGGTTGCAGGCTCGATCCCCAGTAGGGGGCGTGCAGGAGGCAGCCAATCGATGATTCTCGCACATCATTGATGCTTCTATCTTTCCCTCTCCCTTCCTCTCTGAAATCAATAAAAACATATTTTTAAAGTCAAATAAAGTACTACATTTTATTAAACATACTGGTAAATAATGCTTAAAAACCTTGCAAATGTCCTAAGCTTGGAGTAAAATAAGGATTGTCAAGAAGTCCATGAGGGTGGTATTATCTGCAATATTCTTTGCAAAGGGGGCGTGGTTACACCCAGAGAAGATGTGCGTGTGGGCAAAGAGCTGTGGGCAGTCGGTGGCATCAGCCAGGGAAACCACCCGAAGCCGTGGCGCGAGAAGTATTAAGAGGGAAGCGAGAAAGGGGCGAAGGTCGGCGAGGCGGCTGGAGAGGCAGAAGGGCCAACTCTGAATGAGAGTGATGCGTCGGCCCGCAGCGGGGCTGGGAAACGGAGCCGAGACGGGATGGGTGGGAGAGAGTTTGGGATGCGTAGGAAGGAAGGGTGGACGCAAACGGTGCCAGGCAGCAGAGGGCAAAGGCAGGCTGTCCAGGCAGCGTTATCTGTCGCCCTGCCGTCAGGTGCCCGGGGGCATCGGGAAGGGCGAGCGTCCGAGCGCCCGTGCGGGGCGCGGGGGAGCCGTGCGCTCTCCCGGGTCCTGCCACGAGTGCGCGCGCTCGGCGCGGCGGGGCGGGACGCAGAGCCAGGCGCACACTCGTCCACCGTCCATCGTGGCTGCGGCCGGTGACGTCAGGGGAGGGCGCGCGCAGGGCGGCTGCGGGCGGAGCCGGGAGGCGGGCGCTGCGCGCGGCCGCCAGCGCACGGGCGCGAGGGGCGGAGCAGCGCGCGGGAGGAGGCGGGGGAGGAGAGGCCCCCGGGACCGCGAGCGGCAGCTGGGGAGGGGGCCGCGGCACCGGAACGGAGCGCGAGCGGAACAGCTGATCTGGTTTTTCTGTAAAGCGAGAGAAAATGGAAGTCGGGTAGCGGCGGCTTCGGTGCGGGGCCAGCGGAGCGCAGAGGCGCGCGTGCGGCAGGTGAGACGGCGCTGGCCGCGGTGCTGACGGCAGCGGCGGGGTCGGGGCCGCGAACCACACAGGTGCTCCGTGCGAGCGCGGGGCGCCGGGTACCTCTGTGGCCCCGTGGCGAGGCGGGTGGGCGCAGAGACCGGGTGGCCCTGGAGCGAGGGCGCGGGGGGGACAGGGGGCGCCGGGGTCATGGGGTCCGCACTGGGATCGCCCGCGCGTCTGCATTGCAGGCTCTTCCCTGGACCCCGAGGGCGCCCGTGGCCACCGGCTCCAGCCCGGAGAGGAGCGCCTCTCCCGGACAGGGCGCGGCGCTCCGGCCGGATCGGGGCCGGCGGCTCCTCTGGGCCGCTTAGCTGTCCGCACTGGAACGTGAGGACAGGCGTGGGGGCACCGGCCCCTCTATGCGTGCGGACGTGCCCGGGGTCTCGCGAAGCCGGCTGATTCCCAGGCCCGGCCCGGCCCCGGAGCTGTGCGTGAGGCCGCCAGCTGGGCGTCCGGGCTGTGGCTGCGTGGGCCACCGCGGCCCACAGCACTGCTCCCTCGCTCCCTCGCTCGCTCCGCTGGGTCTGGCTGGACAGCAGGCAAACCGTTCGTGCAGTTTGGCTGTGAACCCCGGAGGCCTTCCCTACCGTCTTCTCCCTGGAGGAGGAAAAAAAAAATCGCATCGACTGTGCTTTAAATGCTCCTTTAAATTGGGGAAATGTCAGTGACGTCATCATTAACAAAAACTTTCCTTCATTGGACACAACCGCTCGCGCGTCCCCTCCCCTCCTCCCTGGGTAGCGGTTGCAGCCCTTGGAGAAGCCTTGCCTTCCGTCGGATCTGCTCTCTGCCCGCTGAGCTCCAGCACCCGCACAAGTGCAGCGCGTTTTCTTTTTTTATTTACGGGCTGGGGATGGATCGATGTGAGGGGAGCCGGAGGGAAACTTGTCGGCTCCTAGCGGATCTGGGAACTGCTTCAGCCACAGCACAAGGGCCCAGGACAGTCATGCATGGCCCTGTCGCCGCAGGGCCTGAGATTTGTAAATGACAGTGTACTGGGTGGGGCAGGTGATGTGTCCAGGAAGAGGTGGACAGTGTCGCCCACATTTCAAAGGCCTTGGCCGCTTCAGGGAAACCTCTAGCTCTCCTTCCTTCTCATCGCCCTCCCCTCCCCACCCCCAAGCCCCCAGGATGTATCTGGGAACAGCCTGCCCCAAAAAAAAGGGGTGGCAGCTTTTCTGTGTCTGTCCTTAAGTTCACACATTTATTTCTTTATTTGTTAATCCTCGGTCGAGGATATTTTTCTGTTGGTTTTTGGAGAGAGTAGAAGGGAAGGGAGGGGGAGATGGGTTGCCTCCCCCACCCACCCCTACCAGGGCTGGGAATTGAGTCTGTAACCTTGACTGGAATCAAACCCAGGATCCTCAGTCCGCAGGCTGATGCACTATCCACTGACCCACACCAGCCGGCACTTCTCTGGGGCTTTTGTGTCCTCACCACAGTAGCTGTGTGTCCCACCAGCGTCCAAGGCCAATTCAACACCCACAGAGGGCAGAGAGCGCGCAGGGCTCGCAGTGCTCCCTACAGCACCCCCGTAAATGTGGGGAGCCGGCCATCATGATGGTGCCTGTGGGTGATCCATTAGTGCCGACCATCATGAGAACGAAAGTAAGCAAGTTCCCAAGGCAGCCTGAATGCCTGCTTCAGCCTGTCATTTCTCAGGGCTGCTCCATAAGGGACAAGAATATTGACATTTTTGTATTTAATAATGAATGACCACTCCCCGTTGGTTAAAATACGCTTGCCTTGCCCAGCCACTGTGGCTCAGTGGTTGAGCATCAGCCTACGAACCAGGAGGTCACAATTCAATCCCCGGTCAGGGCACATGCCCGGGTTGGGGGCTCGATCCCCAGTGTGGGGCTTGCAGGAGGCAGCCAGCTGATCCATGATTCTCTCTCGTCATTGATGTTTCTATCTCTCTCTCCCTCTCCCTTCCTCTCCGAAATCAATAAAAATATATAAAAGTAATAATGAAATATGCATGCCTTCCATCACCAGAGTAGCACGCGGGTCTGTAAGGAATGCAATACCACCTGCCACGCAGAAGTTAGAGTCTGGTCAGGGACGTGCAACTCCCAACTCCCGGATGGGCGTGAGGGGGCAGGAAAGCTGTGGTTTACCACAGGTCCGTGGCATTCAGGGTGCCCATGGGTAGAAGCTGTTGCTTTTTAAAAATATATATATATCTTTATGGTACATGCCCTTGACCAGAATTGAGCCCGGGACCCTTCAGACCACAGGCTGACGCTCTATCCATTGAGCCACACCAGCCAGGGCGAATCCATTGCTTTATGGAGTCTTGCCGGGTCTGGCTCTCAACTGGATTCTGTGTGGCAGGTGTCCCCGTGAGGGAGGGACTGCTGAGGCCTGAGGCCCTGGTGGGGGCGGCACTGGAGTTGGGGAGACACTGAACCCTGTGTTCACCTCGTGGAGGAGGGGGAGGCACCACCTCTGAGGCAGGCAGGGTGTCCAGGTGCCTCCCCTCTTGAAGGTGCCACATGTGTCTGTCTTGGCCAGGCTGGGGAGGCGAGGTCTGGTAGCAGAACTGTCTCCAATGTGTGTCTTTTTGGTGACTTTGCCCTGTTGAGTGTTTGTTTGTTGCTTGTTTTTTAATCCTCACCCGAGGATATTTTCCCATTGATTTTTAGGGAGAGGGCAAGAGAGAGGGAAAGACAGAGAGAAACATGGATGTGAGAGAGACACATCAATGGGTTGCCTCCTGCACAGGCCCCCGACCAGGGCCCGGACTGGGGAGGAGCCTGCAGCCGAGGTCCGTGCCCTTGACCGGAATCGAACCCGGGACCCTTTGGCCTTAAGTCACGGGTGAGGTTTTCCTGCGATTGAAGTGTTTGTTCTCCATGAAGGAAATTGGTTGTTAAGGCTCTGGGCTGTGAGCCTTTTAGAAATGGAGTCTGGATGCAAGTTCGGTCCCCACCCCTGTCAGGGCACATGTTGGGGTGGCAGGTCGAGTGTCTCTCACGTCGATGTTTCTCTCTCTCTCCCTCCGCCCCTCCCTCCTTTCCACTCTCTCTTTAAAAAAAAAAAAAAGGGAAGAAGGCGAGTCTGCGACACCAGTCTGGCCGCAGAGCCCGTTCATGTTCACCTGTGGCGGGTGGAGACACTCACCAGGTTCCTGGTCCGCTCCCTGCGCCGCTTGTGACAGTAAATACAGATGCGGCCTTTCCACCGACATGCTTAGCGCCCCCTCACTTCCGGAAACCCCTGCACACCCTTTCCATCGCCTTCCGTTCCAAGAAGCCAGCTCTGCCTGGGCTTTTCTTTTTCTTCCCTTTGGATCCTAAGGTCATGGATTTCCAGTCTTAGGCCCCGGGAATAAAGGCTGAGTCAGCTCCCGCGCGGGGCCAGCAGGGGGCGTGCTCCACGAAGCCGATGCTGGCGGACCCCAACCTGAGCCACCTTGGGCAGGATCGCCAGGTTGGGGGGCCTGTGCGCGCTGGTGCGTTGGTGCGCACACCGGGATGTGTGTGTGTGCGCGCGGCGCGTGCGTGGGTTGGGGGGATGGAGCAGACAGAAGGTGGGGCTCATGGGGGGATGGAGCAGACAGAAGGTGGGGCGCATGGGGGGGATGAAGCAGACAGAAGGTGGGGCGCATGGGGGGATGGAAGCAGACAGCAGGTGGGGCGCATGGGGGGATGGAAGCAGACAGCAGGTGGGGCGCATGGGGGGATGGAAGCAGACAGCAGGTGGGGCGCATGGGGGGATGGAAGCGGACAGAAGGTGGGGCGCATGGGGGGATGGAAGCAGACAGAAGGTGGGGCGCATGGGATGGAGCAGACAGAAGGTGGGGCGCATGGGGGGATGGAGCAGACAGAAGGTGGGGCGCATGGGGGGATGGAAGCAGACAGCAGGTGGGGCGCATGGGGGGATGGAAGCGGACAGAAGGTGGGGGGCATGGGGGGATGGAGCAGACAGAAGGTGGGGCTCATGGGGGGATGGAGCAGACAGAAGGTGGGGCTCATGGGGGGATGGAGCAGACAGAAGGTGGGGCGCATGGGGGGATGGAGCAGACAGAAGGTGGGGCGCATGGGGGGATGGAGCAGACAGAAGGTGGGGCTCATGGGGGGATGGAGCAGACAGAAGGTGGGGCTCATGGGGGGATGGAGCAGACAGAAGGTGGGGCGCATGGGGGGGATGAAGCAGACAGAAGGTGGGGCTCATGGGGGGATGGAGCAGACAGAAGGTGGGGCGCATGGGGGGATGGAAGCAGACAGCAGGTGGGGCGCATGGGGGGATGGAAGCGGACAGAAGGTGGGGCGCATGGGGGGATGGAGCAGACAGAAGGTGGGGCGCATGGGGGGATGGAGCAGACAGAAGGTGGGGCTCATGGGGGGATGGAGCAGACAGAAGGTGGGGCGCATGGGGGGATGGAGCAGACAGAAGGTGGGGCTCATGGGGGGATGGAGCAGACAGAAGGTGGGGCGCATGGGGGGATGGAAGCAGACAGCAGGTGGGGCGCATGGGGGGATGGAGCAGACAGAAGGTGGGGCTCATGGGGGGATGGAGCAGACAGAAGGTGGGGCTCATGGGGGGATGGAGCAGACAGAAGGTGGGGCTCATGGGGGGATGGAGCAGACAGAAGGTGGGGCGCATGGGGGGATGGAGCAGACAGAAGGTGGGGCGCATGGGGGGATGGAGCAGACAGAAGGTGGGGCGCATGGGGGGATGGAGCAGACAGAAGGTGGGGCGCATGGGGGGATGGAAGCAGACAGCAGGTGGGGCGCATGGGGGGATGGAAGCAGACAGCAGGTGGGGCGCAAGGGGGGATGGAAGCAGACAGCAGGTGGGGCGCATGGGGGGATGGAAGCAGACAGAAGGTGGGGCGCATGGGGGGATGGAAGCGGACAGAAGGTGGGGCGCGTACTTGAACAACCCACGGTGGTGGCTTCCAGGAGGTGGGCCTCCCTGGAGGAGGAGGGAGATGCTTTAGCCAGTGGCTCCGTGTCGTGTCGTGGGAGAGTGGCGGCTGGTTCCCGGCCTCGGAAGGGAAAGAGCGCGTTGGCCTGGCGCGGGTGAGGGCTTGAGGGCGCCAGGCCCCGTACTGTCTGGTCTGGGTTTGACGCCTATTGACCTGAAACCCCTGGGACTCGGTGTGGGGCACCTCCCGGTTCATTTGCCCGCCTTGCCAGGATCGCTGGCCTCAGGCAGGGTGTCTCCGATGGAGACCGGCAAGTGTTCAATCACCAGGCGTTTCTTTTGCCATAAAAACAAGAAACAGGCCCGGCCGGCGTGGCTCCGTGGTTGAGCGTCGGCCTATGAACCAGGAGGTCCCAGGTTCGATTCCCGGTCAGGGCACATGCCTGTGTTGCGGGCTCCATTCCTAGAGTGAGGTGAGCGGGCGGCCGCCGATCCATGATTCTCTCTCATCACTGATATTCCTCTCTCTCCCTCTTCCTTCCCCTCTGAAGTCGATCAAAATATATTTTACAAAAAGAAAAAGAAAATAAAAAAAACGGGAGACAAGGGCAGCGGTGCCTTTCCCAGGAGTGTGTGTCTGGCGACAAGCGAGGGCGGTTCCTCGCCAGCAGCTTCCCACCGCGGCCTTTCCTGGCGGGACCGGCCTGGGAAGGGAGGTCCTGCGCGCAGGGGCATCTTGCCCAGTTGGGATGGTGTTTCCCACAGAGGTGAGCACCCCAGCGTCTGGGGAACCTGCCGAAAATCAGACGCCTCTCTTCCCACAGAGCCCCCATGCGAAAGGGGAGCCGTCACCCCCTGAAGGGGACTGATTTCCTACTAAAGAGCTGCCCCTACGCTATGCCTGGGTGTCCTGTCGAAAATGCGTGGAAGCCCTCGTCGGTGTTGGCTCAGTGGACAGAGCGTTGGCTGGTGGACTGAAGGGTCCCAGGTTCGATGGGTTCGATTCTGGTCAAGGGAACATATCAGTGGCAGGACTGATACCCGGCCCTGGTTGAGGCACGTGCTGGAGGCAGCCAATCGATGATTCTCTCTCTCCCTCCTTCCCTTCCACTCTCTCTAAAAATCAATGGGAAAGTATCCTCAGGTGAGGATTAGCAAAAAAAAGGAAGAGTAAAAGCAAACGATTGCTTTCCAGGGGCAATGGGAATGACGTGTTTTGAGCTTTGGGCTGAGCCAGGCTCTGCACTTGAATTGGCTGCAGGGAGAAGTGCCACTAGATTTTAAAAACAAACCAACAGGTGGCTATTTGTACTGATTTCAGAGAGGAAGGGAGAGGGGGAGAGAGAGAGAAACATCAATGATGAGAGAGTCATCGATTGGTGGGGCCCCTGACTTCTTCTACCCAAGTTGACTTCACTTATCCCGGGAACAGTCTGGCAGGCGCTGTGCTCACCATGTGCCATCAGAAAGGGCGCTGGGGCCTCGGGGCTCCTGGGAGGGGCCAGTCCAGGCGAGACCCCACTGCTCAGCGTGTGGGGTTCATTATTACAGCATCAGGATGTGGCTGCATTTAAATTCAACTCCTGCGTGTCCGACGTGACTGGAGGGCCGGGAGCATGGACACGGGTGTGGACGAGCTGTGCGTGGCCCTGCTGGCCCCATGGTGACAGGGAGGGCGCACCCGGCCTGGAGAAGACCCCCTCCTGGCTCCAGCCCTCACTGCGGGCCCCCTCCCTAGGCCGTCATTTCACACGTCAAATGAAGACACGCAGCTGCCCGACCTGTGATATTCCCATTTCGTCCCACGGTTCCATGCAACGTAGCCCCTTCGTTTTCTCCAAGGACCGACCAGTCGTTGCTGAGGAAAAGACAAACAAACAAACAAAAAAAACAGTGAGAAAAATGAGATGCCTCTTCAACATATTTGTGTGCGTGTCCCTGGTTGAGGAAAGACGGACACGTTGAGTCCTTACGATTAGAAATGAGTTGTGTGGAGAGCGTGAGTCCGCCTGGCTCCTCGTCTCCTGCAGGGGACGTCCTGACTGTGTCTTGGAGGTGCCTGTTCAGAACTGGCTCTCCGTCTGTGTTTGATAAAGGCCCTGAGCAGTCCTGCGGGAATTAAACCCAGAAATCGGGTTAGCGTCCCGGAATTGCTGCTCCCGGGAGCTCTGACAGGGTGGCGCTGAGAACACCCCAGGCTTTCCCAACCTGAGCCCCCACGTCGCCAGGGTGGGAAAGAAGCACAACCCAGACCACACGGTGACTCAGGAGCGGGACTCGGTGGTCCGGCAGCACCAAGTTCAGGCTAAGAAGTGATCGTTTCGCCCGGCGGGTGTGGCTCAGCGGTTGAGCGTCCACCCATGAACCAGGTTCAGATTCCTGGTCAGGGCACAGGCCCGGGTTGTGGACTTGATCCCCAGTAGGGGGCGTGCAGGAGGCAGCTGATCCATGATTCTCTCTCATCATTGATGTTTCTCTCTCCCTCCCTCTCTCTGCCTCTCTGAAATCAATTAAAAAGAAAAAATAGAAGTGATAATTTCCTCTTTTCCATTATATGTATACATCACAGTCGCTGAATGCAGTTGTAGGCAATACTAGCTACATCTATCTGATAAAACAAATTATTGCACACTAGATGTTGTTGTTAATCCTTACCCAAGAATATTCTTTCCCATTGATTTTGAGAGAGAGTGGAAGAGAGAGAGAGAGAAACATTGATGTGAGGGAGACACATCAATTGGTAGCCTCGTGCATACACCCCAACTAGGGCCGGGAGATGGATCCTGCAACCCAGGTATGTGTCCCTGACCGGGAGTCAAACCCGTGACCTAACGTGTACAGACCGACGCTCCAACCACTGGGAAACCCCAGCCAGGGCTGCACACTAGATTTTCAAAACTCCTCTCTGCCTCCCTTTTCCGAGTCTGGTTTACAGAAGGGCCTGGAAGGGGGAAGCATTTCCGTGCCATCCACGCTGCACAGCGGGGTGCGTCCCCCCGGGGTCAGTGGGTGGGCACACGCCCTGTCCACTCTGATGACACTGGTCCTAGCACACACAGGGATTCCTTGCGCTCGTGTGTGTCTCCTAGATTCCTTGCTGGTGGAATATATTTCTCTCTCTAGGTCTCTCTCTCTCTCTCTCTCTCTCTCTCTCTCTCTCTTTCTCTCTCTCTCTCCCTTTTCATTGTTTCGGGGGCTTTCAAAGAAAGTGTGGAGGAGTAAGCCATTCCCTCAAAGCGGCTGGGGCGGATGGCTGTGTGGGTGCTGGGGGTGCTGCTGACAACCGTGGGGGACTCCGTGTGCGTTGAGAAGGAGATGAGGGTCAGCATTTCCCATTGGAACTGGGCATGGTCCAGTGTTTGTCACTCTGGGGATCCTTTTCCAAGTAGAGTTGTTGTGTCCAGCCGGTGTTTCTCAGTGGTTAGAGCATCGACCTATGAACAGGGAGGCCATAGTTTGATTCCTGGTTGGGGCACATGCCCGGATTGCAGGCTCCATCCCCAGTGTGGGGCGCGCAGGAGGCAGCCGGTCCATGATTCTCTCTCATCATTGATGTTTCTCTCTCTCCCTCTCACTTCCTCTCTCTGAAATCAATTAAAAAATTAAAAAAAAAAAGGAGTTGTTGTTTTGCTCCAGAACATGTCCTCACAAAGGCCCTCTGTGAGATGAGACGAGCTATTGTGTTAGAGATTTGGCATTGCCCCGGCCCCAGGCCCTCCGTGCACAGCAGCCTGGGGCGAGGAGGCGCATGGGTGCCACACTGGACCTCTGGCCCCGGTCCCCTCGGCCGCTGAGGCCTGGCCCTACCCCAACCGAGTCCCAGCAGCCAGGGACTGACCACCCGCCTGTGTCTCGGAAACCTCTGTGGCCTGTGGACATCAATCAATAAAGCCTCAGTGAACACTTCCTGCTCTAGTCACTAAAGAATATTAAATGGAGGCCATCAGTTCTCACCGGCAAGAGCAGCCACTGCCCAGCCGGCGTGGCTCAGTGGTTGAGCGTCGACCTATGAACCAGGAGGTCACGTTTCGATTCCTGGTCGGACACATGCCCGGGTGGCGGGTTTGATCCCTAGTGTGGGGCGTGCAGGAGGCGGCTATTCCATGATTCTCTCTCTCTCTCTCTCTCTCTCTCTCTCTCTCTCTCTCTCTCTCTCCCTACCTCCCCCCCTCCCTCCCTCCCTCTCTCTCCTCCTCCCTCCCAGCCACTCTCTCTGAAAAGCAATGGGAAAACTATCCCTGGTGAGGATAAACAAAACAAAAAAATAAATAAGGAGACTACTCATCAAGGCTCATTTGTATTTTGTCTTTTTGAAGAAAATGCTTACAGGATCCTTGTCACATGGGGGGTTGCTCTTGGCAGATGAAAGCTCCCAAGAGCAATCCCCCCCCCCAGGAGATGGGTGAGCCTGTGTGTCTGAGGCCCTTCTCCGAGGCGCGTGCCCCTGGGCCGTCAGGGGGGTGACCCTGGGGCAGTCTTCCCTGCTGCCAGGCCTGGTTCGCCTTCCTCTCGTTCCCCTCCTGAGTGAGGCCCGCGGCTGCACATGGCGAGGACATCGGTCAGGGGACCCCGGGCTGGTGATCCGCAGTTTCCTATCCCACCCCCAGCCCTGCCCTCGGGGTCCCCGTCAGTTCCAACACCTGCCACGTCAGCCTTGGGGATCTTTGGGGCCACGTGGCAACTGTCCACCCATCTTTTTTTATATATCTATATATTTTTATTGCTTTCAGAGAGGAAGGGAGAGCGAGAGACAGAAACATCCATGATGAGAGAGAACCATGGATCGGCTGCCTCCTGCACGCCCCCCACTGGGGATGGAGCCCACAACCCAGGCCTGTGCCCTGACCGGGAATCGAACCCGACCTCCTGGTTCCTAGGGGATGCTCACACACGGAGCCACGCCGGGGCGGCCGGCTGTCCACCCATCCTTTGGAACGCGATGCATTTGGGCTCTGCGGGCTCCGGTCGTAGAGATGCTTTAAATAGGGAAGTGGCGGCGGTGGCACTGGCGACTTCCCCGGCACCAAGTAGGTCAGGGCGTTGTCACAGTTCCGACAGGATCGCAGGTGAGTCACCGCGCGTTTGGGGAGTCACAGGTCCGTGCGCAGTTGCAATCTGGTTACGTAGCCTCCTCAACCCAGGTCTGCCGGCGTCCTCTGGCCCTCTCCTTCCCCCGTCCCCCCTCCCCACCCCCTGCCACAGAACCACGGCTAAAACAGCCATCAGAGGGCTGGCTGGCCGCCCACAAGAGGCTGGCCCTCCCTGCTGGCTGGGAAGACTGTCCCCTTCCCGCTTCACTGGTAGGACAAGCCACGTCCTGGGGGTGGACAATGGTTAGCGCATCGACCTGTGGAACAAAGGGTCGCGGGTTCAATTCCTGGTCAAGGGCATGTACCTGGGTTGCAGGTTCCATCCCCGGTCCAGTCAGGGCACATAAGGGAGGCAACCCGTTGATGTGTCTCTCACATGGATGTTTTTCTCTCTCTCTTCCCCTCCTTTCCTCCCTTACACCGTCAAAAAAAAAAAGTCGGAAGAATATATATATATATATATATCCTCAAGTGAGGATTAACCAAAAAATAAGCCATTTTTAAAATGTGAACTGCAGATAAATATCGGATCATGTTTTAATACAAACTTATCCCAAATATCTGCATGGGACATACGTATAGAAAACACGTGTTGTTTATCTGCAATTCAGATTTCACCAGAAAATCCTGTATCTTTTGTTGGACAACCCTCGCTTTTTAAAAAATGTTTTTTTCTCTGCTCCGAACCCGGCTCATTCTCATTCAAGCAAAACGCAAAAGTTATAGAAAATGTCAAATTCTGTGGCAGCTGTTTTATTTAGTCTAAGCGAGGAATGGCCTTTTCCTGGCAGGTGAACATGATGGCAGACCTTGTATAATTACTGTTTTCTCCCTTGTGGGTGCCTGTGGTGGGGTGTTCAGCCCTCCCAGGACTGGCCTGTGCCCTGAACCCCCGATGCCCACACCTTCTATTTGCAGGCATCTCACTCCATTCGTCTTGCCACAGGGCCTAATTATGCAAAGAGGTTCTTGCTCGCCCGCATTCACACCTCAGTCCTATCTGTGATGGCCCTTTTATTTTATTTTTATTTTTTGTAATGTTTTTATTGATGTCAGAGAGGAAGGGAGAGGGAGAGAGGGACAGAAACATCCATGATGAGAGAGAACCATCAATTGGTTACCTCCTGCACGCCCCCTCCTGGGGATCGAGCCCGCAACCCGAGCCTGTGCCCTGACGGGAATCAAACCGCGACCTCCTGGTTCCTAGGTCGACGTTCAACCACTGAGCCATGCTGGCCGGGCACAAAAGAATATTTTATGTGAATACAAAATCAATGGCAAATGGGGAAAAGTGAGTTCAGTTTTCACAAGGCGTGAAGAAAATGACCCTCTAGAAGCTGCCACTTTGCTTTTGGGGTGGGGGCTCCCCGAAGCATCCCGACCCAGAACCCACGTTCCTCGGGATCTTGCAAATGAAGCAGGACATGGACAGGCCTTCGCGTTGGCTGCTGGTGAACCGACCATGATGGTTTCTTGGACTTGCCTTCAGAGGGCGTCTGGCTCTCACACAAGCAGTAGCTCTAGCTCCTTGTGGCTGGGCTGTCATTCCAGTGGCCTCGGGCGCCCTGAGCAGCCAGCACCACCAGCAAGAGCTGGGGCGCCTCCTTCTTGGGTGAAACATCCAGCAGACAGAACAGTGCCCGCAGCAAAGTGGTTGGAGCTCACCGCGGTTTTGCCAGCCACTTGGAACGGAATCAAAGCGAAAGGGCACAGAACAGGACCTGGCTCAGTGGACCCAGGATGCCCAAAGCGGGAGAGAGCAGGCCCGGCCGGCGTGGCTCCGTGGTTGAGCGTCGACATAGGAACCAGGAGGTCAGGGTTTGATTCCCGGTCAGAGCACATGCCCGCGGTGGGCTCCATCCCTAGCAGGGGGCGTGACGGAGACAACGGATCCATGTCTGTCATCATTGATGTTTCTTTCTCCCTCTCCCTCTTACTTCTTCTCTCTCTAAAAACCCATTTTTAAAAAACATATAAAAAATAAAGAATGAGTGCTGAATTTAGTCAGATATCATTAACAAAAAAAAGATCAGGACTCTGACTTCAAGGTTCCTCATAATGTGTGCGTTACCTTCCTGGCAGTCTTTTGAAACACCGTCTCCAACAGGGAAAAAGCGCGTCTCTGAACTTCAGTGGGGTGTGTTTCCTTCTTCTCTGTTTTGCTGTCACATCTTCACTTCCCTTTCTTTGTCCATAATGAAAAAACGCCGCTCCCTCGCCAAATGCTGAGTGTGCGGTCAGGAACACCTGGTGCGCTGGCATGGGGAAGGTGAGGAGCGTTGCTATGGAAACGAAGCAGGTGAAGGGATGCAGGATCCGAGGTGAGAGGTGGCTGAGGAGGGCCTCTGGGAGGAGACGCTCAGATGAGGCCCAGATGCCGGGCTAGAGGCAGCCGGCCAGGGGCTGGGCTCGGGGGTCCTGCACAGCATGGGGTGGGGCCCGTTCCAGAAACAGAACAGAGGCCTTGTGTTGGGGTGCCGTGCTCTGTTGGTACTTGAGCAGGGGTGCGCCTACTGCACCATCCTGTCCCCGCTATACTCTTCATGCCTTGGACTGTGTCTTTGTTTTTCTGCCTACCTAACCAGCTTTTAGGACTGTCTGGAAGATGCTCAATGAATGTATAAAGCTAGATGAATGGATGAATGAATGAATGAATGAATGGGTCGATGGATGGATGGATGGATGAAAGACTGGGCACATTGGAGGTGTTGGGTTCATGACATCACAATTTATGCCATGAGCTGCGTTTTATGTTTCATTTTAATATTTTTAAAATAGATTGCCTTGCCCAGCTGGCCTGGATCAGTGGTTGAGTGTCAATGATGGAGAAACAGGTCAGCTGCCTCCTGCACTCCCCTACTGGGGATGGACCCTGCAAACCGGCCATGTGCCCCGACCAGGAATCGAACCGTGACCTCCTGGTTCCTAGGCTGACGCTCCACCACAGAGCCACGCCGGCCAGGCTGGCCTGTGGTTTCTGAGCAGGTGGGTACAGAAACCACCTGCTCCGTTCCTCTGGAGGCCGGTCCGTTTAAGCATCCTGTCTCCTGGGCAGGACATCTCCTGGTTTGGTCCCTGGCTGCTTCCCTCTTCCTGTTCAGGTCTCGGCCACCTGTCTGGAGTGGCCCTCACACATGTAAGACCTGAGCAGCTTCGGTGGTCGGGATGGGTAGGTGGATGGAGGAGTGAAGGAGTGAGCGGTCCCTGGTGCTCCGTGCGCAGCCCTGAGAGGCTGGTAGGAAAGAAAAGCAGGCCGTGTTCCAGCGGGGCCCCGGCTGGTGGCAGCGTGAGGCAGGTGGCCGGCCCTGACTGCGTCCAGGTCCCCGCTCTGGAGTAAGGACAGCGCGGCCATTGTTGTGAGGGCCGATGGGCCACCGCACAGCCTTCGATCTGGGCCAGGGCGGTTCATATCAGCACAGAGACTCTGCCTGATCCCCTGCTTCTGTGTCTGTATCCTCACATTGTGCATGTGCACACACACACACTGTACCACACAGACACATAAACACACATACATAAACACACACAGTATATCACAAAGACACACACCACACAGACACACACAACACATGCTACACACATATGCACACACATCCCACACACACACACCACATAACAGGACACACACACACACACACACACACACACATCAGCCCACATCCATGTCTAATCAGTCTAAAGGTCTCCATAGCTCATTTTCTCAAATGTCTGCCACTCTGTCCGCCTCTTCTCGTTCCTGCTGTTCTGGCTGCAGTCATCGCTGTCTCTCCCTGACCTGAAATACTATTATCTTTTCCACCAAATGTAATTTAAATTGCTCCTAATGGCAGGGGCTGAGACGGGCGGTTAAATCCAGCATCCCCCTCTGCAGCGCCCAATCTGTGTCTATTGTGTTTTCAGCTGGCCCTGGCCCTCTTGCCCCGTTTTTGGATTTGTATAAAATAGAAATCTGATCCATTTATGTGAGGTCCATGAGAATATCTCAGACCACTTGGCAGTGTATCAATTTGCAATTGTGTCAAGTGAGCACCTAGCCACTGTTTTGGGGGGTCAGGCACATGGATGACCCCACCTAAGGGTCACTGGTGAGTCAGCTGTGCTTGTAGTAACGTGTATTTTTTATTTTTATTGATTTCAGAGAGGAAGAGAGAGGGAGAGATAGAAACAGCAATGATGAGAGAGAATCATTGATTGGCTGCCTCCTGCAAGCCCCCTACTGGAGGTTGAGCCCACAACCTGGGCATGTGCCCTTGACCAGAATGGAACCCGGGACCCTTGCAGGCCGACGCTCTATCCACTGAGCCACACTGGCCAGGGCTGTTCCTGGCCCTGGTTGGCATGTATCCCTCAAATTGTTTGAAGTAGCACGAGGAGGGATACAGTGAGCTCCAGCCTCTACCACATCCTCTCTCTGGGCCAGGCACCCTTGGCATCGTCACACACATTTTCTGATCTCTTCTCCTCAGTAACCACATACAGAAGGTGTCGTTTCCATCCTCATTTTGGGGAAGTAGTCGTTAACTAACTTGCCCAGGCGTTGGCAACGGAAGAATAAGAACCCTGGCCGTAGCTGCGCCAGTTGGAGGGTCCTGGTGATCCAGCACCTGGGGCAGCGCCTATAAGGTCAGCACCCGGGGCAGTGTCTGTAGATCCAGGACCTGTGTCAGTGCCTGTAGTTTCAGCACCTAGGACAGTGGCCTGTGGACTCGGCACCTGGGGCAGCGCCTATAAGGTCAGCGCCTGGGGCAGTGTCTATACATCCAGGACCTGTGTCAGTGCCTGTAGCAGCGGTTCTCAACCTGTAGGTCGCGACCCCTTTGGCGGTCGAACGACCCTTTCACAGGGGTCGCCTAAATACATCCTGCAGATCAGATATTTACATGACGATTCATAACAGTAGCAACATTACAGTTATGAGGTAGCAACGAAAATAATTTTATGGTTGAGGGTCACCACAACATGAGGAACTGTATTAAAGGGTCGCGGCATTAGGAAGGTTGAGAACCACTGGTATAGTTTCAGCACTTCGGACAGCAGCCTGCGAACTCAGCACCCAGGGCAGCGCCTATAGTTTCAGCACCTAGGACAGGGGCCTGTGGATTCAGCACCTGGGAGAGCGTGACTTCAGCACCAAGGACAGTGTCTGTGGCTTCAGCACCTGGGACAGCGCTCATGGTCCAGGGTCTGGGCTTGTCTGTCGATTCAGCACCTAGGACAGTATCTGGACTCAGCTCCTAGTTCAGTGGCTTGTAGATCCAGCAACCAAGACAGTGTATATTCAGCACCGAGGACATAATCTATGGATTCAGGGCCTGGGACCCCACCTGCTTTTCTGCTCTAGACAGGAAGGAGCAGGAGGTGGGCTATGGGCATGGATTTCCGTGGTGAGGTTGGGTTTGTAGCGACAGGCGTGGAGGGTGAGGACCCTCCATCAGATGCATGCCTCTCTCTTCCTCTGCTCGCTGTCCCCTGTTCCTGCATTACCGCTGCTCCTGGGGCTGAGCAGCACCCCCACCCACCTGGCTACCTGGCCGCCAGTCTGTTGTCCATTGACCTGGGGACATACCGAAGCTCTCACTGGGCAGAAAACCAACACGCAGGTAAGACCGAAGCTTGAAGATAAGGAAGCGTTTCCATTAAAATATTCTCGTTTGAGCGTTTCTTTGTGTTGCTTAAGACTCCAGATCTTAGCTTTTTCTTTTACTTTTTAACTTAATTTTTATTGTTGAAAGTATTACAGATGTACCCATCCCCCCCCCCATTGACCTCCTCCACCCCAACCTCCTGTGTTATTTGGAAGCAGGTCTCACCAGTTATGTAGAAGGGTGTGCTAGGTTTTCTCAGCGTTCGGGGATTTGCTGAGTATCTGCCTACCCGAACTGTGGCGTGGCCAGAGAACATCGTTTGTGTGATGTAACCCTTTGACTTTTGTGTGATATGCTTCACATCCCAAATACAATAAATTCTTTATTTTTAAATAACGTAAGTACTATATTGCCACCCATTGTCATAGAAAAGCTCAAGTGGTAAATATTTTATAAGTGTTCCGTGTGCACTGAAAACATTTGGTAGTCGTCAGCTCTTGAGAGTATAAAATTCTATGTGTCCTTTGGGTAAAGTGTGTCAATGGCAAGTTCAGGTCTTTTCTGTCCCTGCTCCTATGACGTGTGATTTTATTATTATGAAGCAATTCTCTTCATCGCCGGTGAATGCCCTCGGCCCCAAAGCCTGTTCTGTCTGACAGTGATCGGCCCCCGCAGTTTTCTGCTGATTGCAATTTGCATAGTGTGTTCCTTTCCCACCGTCTTAATTAAAAAATTATTGATGTGAGAGAGGAAGGGAGAAGGAGAGAGAGAGAGAAACAACAGTGATGAGAGAGAATCGTGGATCGGCTGCCTCCTGCACACCCCACATTGGGGATGGAGCCTGCCACCTGGGCACGTGCCCTGACTGGGAATCGCACTGTGACCTCCTGGTTCATAGGTCAATGCTCAGCCGCGGAGCCCACCGGCCGGGCACCTGCCTTTTAAATGTCACCTTTTCTGTATCTGTACCTTGCAGACATCTTCCACGGACAGAGTGTTAGTGAATTTCTGTCCTCAGTCTGCCAATTTATCGCTTCTAACTGGAGCATCTGGTGTCTTTACATTTAATTTAATTAGTGGCACATGTAGGTTAGATCCACCCATCTCATCTTGGGCTTGTTCCTTGCTTCACATCTGCTTTCTGCCCCTCTTGTTTATTGCCTTCTTTTGCATGCCTGTAAAAAATCAGCTTTTGGGAAATATGTCAAGAACTCAACCACTTCTCACCACCCCACGGCTGCCGTCCTCACCCGGACCATCCCCCTCCCGTGGCCTCCTGACTCATCGCCTCGCGCCTCTCCTGCCACCCACTCCCCACCCTCCCTCGACCATCTGCTCTCGAAGCAGCAGCCAAAGTCAGCTTCTCACCATGGAAGCTCCCTCATGCTAGGCCTCGGCTCCAGAGGCTGCCACGGCCCTGGCCACTGTGGCTCCGTGGATGGAACGTCGGCCTGCGGCCCGAAGGGTCCCGGGTTCCACTCCAACTTCAGGGCACATGCCCAGGTTGTGGGCTCCATCCCCAGTAGGGGGCGTGCAGGAGGCAGCCGATCCATGATTCCCTCTCATCAGCGATGTCTCTCTCTCTCTCTGTCTCTCTCTGTCTCTCTCTCTCTGTCTCTCTCTCTCTGTCTCTCTCTCTCTCTCTCTCTCTCCCTCCCTTCCTCTCTCTCTCTCAAATAAAATCAATAGAAACATATTGTTTTTAATAAAATGGGGTAGTAACCAAAAGCAAGTATTCTAGGAGAAAAGCACGGGGGTGGGGGTGGGCAGGGAGTACTTAGAAGTGAGGAATGCAAGGAAAGACCCCATGCGGTCCTGGCACTAACCTGGCTGATCAGCACCGCGCTTCCCTGTGCTAGTTCTCAGGGAAGCGGGAGGCACTGGGCGAGCCGCCCTTCTGAAGCCAACCAGCGGGGGGGGGGGGGGGGGGGCACAGGGAGGGAGGAAATAAAGCCGATGAGTGGGGCGTGCTTGTTGGCCACACTCCAGGAATTCACACAGTGACTCCTAGGTCAGGAGACACGGGTGCTGACAGCCTCCCCCACAGAGGAAGTGGGAGTGAGCGGCCAGGCCGCAGGGTGAGCCCACGGGAATGTGTCATTTGCAGGTCATGTAGCCGTGGAGGAGCCCGAGGGACTGAGCAGGGGCTGCAGAGTGGCAGGAGCCCAGGTGCAGTGCTGACCTAGGAGACATGGCGCCAGGTGAGCTCGGCAGGTGGGCGCAGCCAGGTGGCGCAGGCTGCCGGCCAGCGTGGCTCTGTGGTGGAGCATTGACCCATGAACCAGGAGGTCACAGGTTCCATTCCCGGTCAGGGCACAGGCCGGGTTGCAGCCTCCATCCCCGGTGCAGGGTGTGCAGGAGGCAGCCGATTCATGCTTCTCTCTCATCATGGATGTCTCTCTCTCTCTCTCTCTGTCCCTCTCCCTTCCTCTCTGACATCAATACAGACATTTTTTAAAAAGAAAAGGCATTCTGCCACACGCTGCCAAGCAGGTGAACCCTGAAGATGTTATGCTGAGCTAACTAGGCCACTCACAAAAGGACACATGTGACACACGTCACCTCTGTGAGGTTCCCAGTGTCACCAGCACCAGCCCCAGAGGCAGAACGGCGGTCGCCAGGGGACGGGGAGGTGACGGGGAGTTCATGTCCAGTGGGTGCCGGGTCTTCGTTTGGGGAAGATTTAAAAAATTCCGGAGGTGGACGGTGGGGTGGCTGCCCAACAGCGGGAATGCCCTCAGTGCCACCATGTTATACACTTACAAAGGGTGAAACGGTAAGTCGTGTGTTACATATGTGTTACTGCAACAAAGAAAAAAAGGCTGAGACGCAGTGTGTCGCTGTGGTGTGTGGTGGAAGGTTACACACAGCTGTGGACTGTGGAAGGTGGAAGGTAGGTGCTGGCTCACACGAGGGACGCTGAGAAGCCCCCGGAAGCAGGGGCCGGTGGGCAGGTGTCTGCAGGGAGCGGTGTGGCCGAGGACAGTTGGCCAAGCTCCACAGGCAGCCTCGTGGAGTGAGGAGAGGCCACGCCTTCCCTGCCCGCCCGCCCGCCCGCCCAGGGTGCGGAGAGTAACGAGCTCTTGTCTCTGGTTTGTCCCCCAGGTGGCGGTGACGAGAGAACAGACTCCCAGCCGCGGCTCTGGGGCATGGACGGAGGGAGGAAGACAGTCTCTTAGTTGGTGCCATAAACATCAGGTCCAATCATTTTCTTCTTTAATATGTTTTTATTGTTGATAGTTTCACAGATATCTCCCATTTTCTCCCCCTTTCCTCCCCTCCGCAATAATTTTATTTTTAAAAATAATATTTTTAATGATTTCTGAGAGGAAGAGAGAGAGAGAAACATCAGTGATGAGAGAGGATCATGAATCGGCTGCCTCCTGCACGCCCCCCACTGGGGACCGAGCCCACAACCCAGGCACGTGACTGGTAATCAAACCGTGACCTCCTGGTTCATAGGTTGACGCTCAACCGCTGAGCCACACCGGCCGGGCAGGTCCAACAGTTTTCTCACCTTCTAGCCACACCTCACAGAGTGCCCCCCGGAGGAGCCTGGCGGCTTCGACTGCTATGATTTAACGTCTGACATGGAGAATCAGGGCGTCGTCCCAAACCCAGCCCAAAACTACGTCCCAGTAGACCTAGCCGGTGTGCTCAGTGGATAGAGCGTCAGCCCCGGGACAGACGGGTCCCAGGTTCGATTCCTGGTCAAGGTCACGTACCTTGGTTGCAGGCTCGATCCCCAGCCCTGATTGGGGCCAGTGCAGGAGGCAACCAGTGGGTGTGTCTCTCTCACATCGATGTTTCTCTCCCCCCCCCCCTTCACTCTAAAAATCAATGGAAAAGTAACCGTGGATAAGGATGAACACTATATATGTATAAATCCCCAGCAGGCGGGAGGGGCTCCGCGTGCCCGGGCACACGGCCGCGCCCTGACCCCGCTCCCCTCCTTCCTGCAGATGGATGGTTTCTAGCCTGCTCCCCAACCCCCCCTCGGCCGAGTGCTGGGCGGCCCTCCTGCGCGAGCCCATGACGCTTGATATGGACGCGGTCCTGTCAGACTTTGTTCGGTCCACGGGGGCAGAACCTGGTCTGGCCAGAGACCTGCTGGAAGGTAGGCCCCTCCTCGCCCCCCACCTCCCTCTCGGGAGCCCCCCGCCCCCCCGGGCAAAAGGGAAGAGGCCTGTCCCCGGGCAGCCGTGGCACATGGACTCTTCAGAATGTAAGAGAAGGCGATGGGGGGGACATGATTTTCGCTATTTTTAAAAAATATGTTTATTGATGTCAGAGAGGAAGGGAGAGGGAGAGAGACATCCATGATGAGAGAGAATCACGGATCGGCTGCCTCCTGCAGGCCCCCGACTGGGGATGGAGCCCGCGACCCCAGCTTGTGCCCTGACCGGGAATTGAACCGTGACCTCCTGGTTCCTAGGTCGGCTGACGCGCAACCACGGAGCCACGCCGGCCGGGCCACCTCCCGTCCTTTCTCGTCCACAGGCAAAAACTGGGACCTGACGGCCGCCCTGAGCGACTATGAGCAGCTCCGGCAGGTGCACACGGCCAACCTCCCGCACGTGTTCAACGAGGGCCGGGGCCCCAAGCCGCCGGAGCGCGAGCCAGCCCAGCCCGGGCACAAGGCGGAGCGGGCCTGCCTGCCGAGACAGGACGACATCACCCAAGGTGCCCGCTGGGGGTCCCAGCCCGGCCACCGGGTCCCCTGCTGTCTCGCCCCCCCCTAGTGCCCGAGCCCCGAAGTCCGCCTCCTGCTCAGGCTGTCCCCTGGAGAACCCCTTCCGAGTCTGGGTTTCCCGTTTTAAACTCAAAAGAAAAAGTAAAACTCTGAGCAAACGTCTAAAGAAAATTGGGGCCTGACCGGCTTGGCTCAGTGGATAGAGCGTCGGCCTGTGGACCAAAGGGTCCCGGGTTTGATTCTGGTCAAGGGCATGTACCTTGGTTACAGGCTCCTCCTCAGCCCATGCAGGAGGCAACCCGACGATGTTCCTCTCTGTCTTTCCCTCTCTCTCCCACTCTCTAAAAATCCATCAGCTCGGTCCCCAGTAGGGGGCGTGCAGGAGGCAGTGGGTCCATGATTCTCCCTCATCGTATTATTAATTTTCTTACTAAGACGATTCTAATCACTTGGATTTCTAACTCTATAGTCCTAGCATCTGAAATCATCTCACATTCTTTCTATTTACACAACGAAATCTATGTGTCTCCTGTTGCATTAGGTCACACACACGTGTGCACACACACACACACACGCACATGCACGCACGCATGCATGCACGCTCACAACCCGCCGAACTGTGGTGACTGAGCGTTGAGTTTGATTCTGTTTGCTGGGACCCAGCGTTCCAGCCGAATTAGAACCTCAGTCTCCCCTCTCCCCCCACCCCCGCCCCGCAGAAAAGCGCCTGTCCCGGGGCATCTCCCACGCCAGCTCGGCCATCGTGTCCCTGGCACGGTCCCACGTGGCCAGCGAGTGCAGCAGCGAGCAGTGCCCCCTGGAGATGCCCATCTACACCTTCCAGCTGCCGGACCTGAGCGTGTACAGCGAGGACTTCAGGAGCTTTGTCGAGCGGGACCTGATCGAGCAGGCCACCATGGTGGCCCTGGAGCAGGCGGGTGAGCGGGCCGGTCTCACTGACCACAGGGAGCAGGCCACCATGGTGGCCCTGGAGCAGGCGGGTGAGCGGGCCGGTCTCACTGACCACAGGGAGCAGGCCACCATGGTGGCCCTGGAGCAGGCGGGTGAGCGGGCCGGTCTCACTGACCACAGGGAGCAGGCCACCATGGTGGCCCTGGAGCAGGCGGGTGAGCGGGCCGGTCTCACTGACCACAGGGAGCAGGCCACCATGGTGGCCCTGGAGCAGGCGGGTGAGCGGGCCGGTCTCACTGACCACAGGGAGCAGGCCACCATGGTGGCCCTGGAGCAGGCGGGTGAGCGGGCCGGTCTCACTGACCACAGGGAGCAGGCCACCATGGTGGCCCTGGAGCAGGCGGGTGAGCGGGCCGGTCTCACTGACCACAGGGAGCAGGCCACCATGGTGGCCCTGGAGCAGGCGGGTGAGCGGGCCAGTCTCACTGACCACAGGGAGCAGGCCACCATGGTGGCCCTGGAGCAGGCGGGTGAGCAGGCCGGTCTCACGGACCACGGGAGCAGGCCACCATGGTGGCCCTGGAGCAGGCGGGTGAGCGGGCCAGTCTCACTGACCACAGGGAGCAGGCCACCATGGTGGCCCTGGAGCAGGCGGGTGAGCAGGCCGCTCACGGACCACGGGAGCAGGAGAGACGTGTGGCCCTGGCCGGTGTTGCTCAGTGGTCAGAGTGTCCACCCACGCACTGAAGGACCGCAGGTTCAAGTCCCGGTCAAGGACACATTGCTGGGTTGCAGAGTCTATCCCCGGTCCTGGTTGGGGCACGTGTGGGAGGCAACCAGTGCTGTGTGTCTGTCACATCGAAGCTTCTCTCTCTCTCCTTTCCCTTCTCCCGTCTCTCTAAGCATATCCTCGGGTAAGAATTAAAAAATAAAAGAAAGAAAAAGTAGCCAGAAAACCCTCTAGCCGGTGTGGCTCAGTGGATAGAGCATTGGCCTGCGGACGGAAGGGTCCTGGGTTCGATTCTCAGTCAAGGGCACATGCCCAAGTTGTGGGGCATGCAGGAGGTGGCCAGTCCATGATTCTCTCTCATCCTTGATGTTTCCTTCTCTCCCTCTCCCTCCCTCTCTGAAATCAATAAAAAACTATCTTTAAAAAGATGGAAACCCCTGAGGTTTATGCCAACGTAGCAAACACACTCTCGCTGGTGCCGCCGGCTCCAAGCCTCTGTTCTAAAGTGAGCTTCTCGCCCAGCTGGTGTGGCTCAGTGGTTGAGCATCGGCCTATGAACCAGGGGTCATGGGTCAGTTCCCCATCAGGGCACACGCCTGGGCTGCGGGCTCCATCCCCAGTAGGGGGGCGTGCAGGAGGCAACCGATCCATGATTCTCTCTCATCATTGATGTTGCCCTCTCTCCCTCTCCCTTCCTCTTTCTCTCTCTCCCTCTTCCTCTCTGAGATCAGTAAGAATCAATTTTTAAAAAAGCGAGGACTAAAGCCCGCTTCTCTGCAGGTCGCCTGAACTGGTGGTCCGCGGCATGCACCAGCTGCAAGCGGCTCCTTCCCTTGGCCACGACAGGCGATGGGAACTGCCTCCTGCATGCAGCCTCCCTGGGTGAGCCCCTCGGGAGGGAGGGGGGCGGCGCCCAGACCTGCTCTGGGCATGGGGAAAGCAGACACCGCTCAGCAGAGCCACGCGCTTCACGCCTCGCTGCCACGAGGAAGAGTCCCCAGCAATCCCGCTGTTCTTGACAAGCGCCAGGCCGGTTTAGGGCTGGGGTGTGGGGTGGGGGGCGCGAGACATAGAAAACACACGAGGAAAGACCTGTCGTCATAGAAGGAGGCCTGAGTGGAACTGCTGGGAGGGGGATCTAGAGAAATCAAAGGGGACTTCCTGGAGGAGGCAGGGTTTTACTGGGACTCGAAAGCATGGGAAAGAGGCCCAGCCGGCGTGGCTCAGGGGTCGACCTATGAACCAGGAGGTCACGGTTCGGTTCCCGGTCAGGGCACATGCCCAGTCCGGTTGTAGGCTTGTAGGAGCATGCTGGAAGCAGCCAATCAATGATTCTCTCTCATCATTGATGTTTCTCCCTCTCCCCCTCTCCCTCCCTGTCTCTGAATTCAATAAAAATATTTTTTTTTAAAAGGGGACATTCCAGGCAGGGAGCCCACATGGGTAAAGCATGAAGGCGGGAATTTACAGGGCACGTGGCGGCCGGGAGCGCTGTGGGCAGATCACGGGAACCCAACAGTGAGGGGTGGGTTAGCTCTGTGCGCAGACATGGGAGGCGTGCCCATTAAGTCTGGGTGGCTGGCGCCCCTCCCGGCGTGTCCCCCTCCTCACGCACGCCCTGTCCCCGCCCCCACTGCAGGCATGTGGGGTTTCCACGACCGCGACCTGGTCCTGCGGAAAGCGCTGTACACCATGATGCGCACGGGGGCCGAGCGGGAAGCCCTGAAGCGGAGATGGCGGTGGCAGCAGACGCAGCAGAACAAGGAGGTGGGTGCCCGCCGCCCCCCTTTCCCTGGGACCCCCACCTCCCCCGGGCGCTGCCGTGGGCACCCAGAGTTGGGAGCTGGGCCCCAGGGCCAAGGCGGAGTGGCTTCTGGGGCGAGTAGGGCACCGTCAGCCTCAGAGGTGGACCCGCTGAGGATGAGCCCAACCAGTGAGCGGTTCCCAGGGTGGGGCACACGCCCCAGGGGGCAACTCGAGAATGCCTGATTCACAGTGAATAAGGCTTGCATTTCTTAGGGTTCGGGGCCTCATATGCAGGCTATAAATATATACTGTGTACTGTGGCATATTTATGCATCTCAGTTCTCTGTGATGTGTTTTGAAACTTTATTTGCTATTTTTTCATATCCCTTCATATTATTATTATTTAACAATTCCTTAGTGATTTCTTCCTCACTCCGTCCACTGTCCTTTCGTCCTTTTGTTTTTCTCTCTCATGGACGCCATGTTCTTTGGCAGCTTGTTTAGACCAAGTTCATGGCCTTTTTGGCTTCCTCCACGTGAACAGGGGTTCACTTTTTGAATAAGAATTCTGTGTCACGGGGCGGGGGGCCCAGGATGTCAGAGATGCCCAGGGGTGCGTGGCTGGAACCAGGCGGGACGCGCTGGCCTGGCCCTAACTCAGTGAGCACGCGTCCACTCCCACCAACGAAGTGGGTCACCCTGTCCGCCTGCTGGTGGTGGTTCAGGGCCACGTGCAGCCCCGCCCATGGTGCTGAGATGCCAGGGCCCTGCCCACCTGCACGCTGGCACGTGGCTGTCCCTGGAGGAGGGGTCTGCCTGCTGTGTTGGATGTTGGCCCGCTGGCCCTTTAGGCTTTTTCGTGGCCAGCCCAGGCCTCGTGCCTGTGCAGGCGCCCCCCTGGGTGCTGGGTGGACCCCCAACGGCACTGAAAGGAGATTGGGGTTCTGAAAACTATTGTCAGACATGGGGACAGTCGGTGGCCACTCACAGGTGTGCCCGCCAGCGGGCTGCCCGGCGGACCTGGCCGGGGAGGGGGAGGGGCCGTGCCCCCTGACCCCGCGTCCTGTGCCAGTCAGGGCTGGTGTACACCGAGGACGAGTGGGAGCGCGAGTGGACGGAGCTGCTCAAGTTGGCCTCCAGCGAGCCGCGCACACACTTCAGCAAGAACGGAGGCGGCTCGGGCGGGGGGTAAGTGCCACCCCCGCTCCCCCTCTCTCCGGGGCCAGGGCGGGGGGGGGAGCGGAACCAGGGAGCACGTGGCACCCCAAGATCGGGGACACAGACACTCCCGCCTCCAGACTAGATTCCACTCGGGATGAAGGTCTCGGAGCCCGCTCTGCCCCGAGCGGGGGGGGGGGGGGGGGTGTGAGCCCAGCGGGGGGGCGGGAGAGGGCCATCCTGTCACTTCCCCTCCTACACTGAGGGCCGAGTCCAGGCAGCCTTCTCGCCACCCTCATCCACGGGGGTATTTCTGAGAAAGCCCCTCAGCCCTGGCTGGTGCAGCTCAGTGGATAGAGTGTCGGCCTGCAGACTGAAGGGTCCCAGGTTCGATTCCCAGTCAAGGGCACATGCCCGGTTGTGGGCTCAATCCCCAGGAGGGGGCGTGCAGGAGGCAGCCGATCCATGATTCTCTCTCATCATGAATGTTTCTCTCTTTCCCTCTCCCTTCCTCTCTGACATCAATAAAAAAAAGAAAAGAAAGCCCCTCAGACCTCGGTAGCCATGGCCCCAGCGGCAGGGCAGACCTCACCCTGAGCGGGAGGACTGAGCCAAGAGCTAGAAGCAGAGGGGGGCCAGGAAGCCAGCCTGCCTCCTGCCCCTGCTGTGTCCCCTTAACCCCCCAGAGGGCCGCCCCCTGTGTTCCCACGAGCTCTGAGTGGCTGCTCTGAGTGGCTGCCTCTGCCACCAGGAAGACCTCCGGGCGTGGAGGGGTGGAGGGCCGGGACCTGCGCGTCTGTCATCAGTGGGGAGCGTGGGAGGAAGAGGGACTCAGTGGCGCTGGCCAGGGTCCACGGAGGTCCGATCGGAGGGAGGCGTCCGGTCTCCACCTCCCCCATCAGCGTGGTGACAGCTGGCCTTGCCCTGCCCCGCAGCGTGGACAACACCGAGGACCCCGTGTACGAGAGCCTGGAGGAGTTCCACGTCTTCGTCCTGGCCCATATCCTGAGGAGGCCCATCGTGGTCGTGGCTGACACGATGCTGAGGGACTCGGGCGGCGAAGGTGCGTCCCCACCTCACAGAGCAGGACTGCGGGTGGGGTGAGCGGCCGTGACCTAGAGAAACCAAAGGGGACCTCCTGGAGGAGGCGGGTTTACTGGAAGAACTTGGGGGCCTGCAAACCGGCCGGTGTGGCTCAGTGGTTGAGCGTCGTCCTATGAGCCAGGAGGTCATGGTTCGGTTCCCGGTCAGGGCTCCATCCCCAGTGGGGGGCGTGCAGGAGGCAGCCGATCCATGATTCTCTCTCATCATGGATGTTTCTCTCACCCTCACCCTGTCCCTTCTTCTCTCTCAAGTCAATTTTTAAAAAAAAAAACGTATGGAAACTGAAGCCGCTCCAGGAAACCCTTGGAGGAACCGGGGTCCCGTCGCCCCTGGGGGTGAGGGAGCCGTCCACGTTGCCCCTGCGGGCTCCCCACGCCCTCCCCTCTGTGTCCACAGCCTTCGCCCCGATCCCGTTCGGAGGGATCTACCTGCCCCTGGAGGTGCCTCCCAACCGGTGCCACTGCTCCCCCCTGGTCCTCGCCTACGACCAGGCGCACTTCTCCGCCCTGGTGTCCATGGAGCAGCGGGACCAGCAAAGGGAGCAAGGTAGGCCCGCCCCCACCACAGGGCCCTGCAGGCGCGGCCAGGGGCTGGGAGCCTCCCCGGGAAGCACGCCGGGGGTTCCAGTCAGGGCACAGGCCCGGGTTGTGGGCTTGGTCCCCAGTGGGGGCCGGGCAGGAGGCAGCCGATCCATGACTCTCCCTCATCACGGATGTTTCTCTCTCCCTCCCTCCCCCGTCCCTCCTAAACACTGGGACCGGGAAGTAGCCAGGGGTGGTAGGCCTCTCCTTACGCCCAAGGTGCCCCCACAGAAGCGCCTTAAGCCGCTGATCGTTCTAGAACAAAGGCTTCCCGACTCCCCTGCTTTAAAGAGCCCCCTGTTTGTTTACACTGTGTCCTCGCCCCGGCCGGTGTGGCTCAGTGGATAGAGTGTCGTCCCGAGGACTGAAGGGTCCCGGGTTCGATTCCGATCAAGGGCACGTGCCTCGGTTGCAGGTTGGATTCCCAGCCTGGGCGTGGTGGGGAGGCGGCCCACCCACGCGTCTCTCCCATTGCTGTCTCTCTGCCTCTCCCCGCCCTTCCGTTCTCTCTAAAAACTCCGTGAGAAATGTCCTGGGGGGGGGGGGGTGACAGCAACAACACTGTCGCCCCTGGCTCGTGTCCTGGACCCCGTTGGGTTCGGCGGGCTGAGTGGGGGCTGGAGGGTCCTTTCCCCAGGGCTGCACGTCCTCCTCAGCAGCACTAGAGGGCAGCCTTGAGGCGGTGCGGGGAGATGCGGGCGCTGCGCTCAGCCTTAGATCCTGCTGGTTTAGTGGCCTTTTGTTCTTGCCCGGAATCCTGGGGGACGGACAGGGGGCCTGGCCAGCCCTGGGGGGAGGGGAGGAAGGAGGAGGCGGCAGGCCCAGGGCAGGGGCGGGGCCTGGGGCTCGCTGACCCCAGAGGCTCACGGGGGCCTGGATCAGGGCCAGGCCACATCTGGCCGGCAGGGGAGGCGCAGGGGAGAGGCCGAGGACTCGCCCTGAGAGAGGCGGCCCAGGCCCCGGGCTGTGGGCTCAGCCCCTGGCCCACCTGTGGGGGTGCCGGCCACATCTGCTTCCCAGGCGGGTGGGAGGCGGAGGTGGAGCCCCGCTGTGAGAGAGAGGGTGCACCAGGCCTGCGCCTGCCCCCACGCCTGCGAGGGGCCTTTTTTGTGCCCCGTTTTCCCCGGGAGAGGAATACACACGCCCACTGCGGACACAAACCGTGGGCAAGTCCCACACAACTCTGCCTGCGAGATGGGAACGCCGTGCGCTGCGCGCCGCGGAGTTAATTACACGCCCTGTGTGGGTCCCTGGGAAACCCCGGGAACCCCGGCCCGGCCGCCGAGTCCTGTGATCCTAGCGCCCCGCGGGCACAGATGTTGTCTGCTCCCTGGGCTTGACTCAGTCACGGAGACATCTGGCCTTGGAACTCCCTTTCCCGTGCCGCCTGGGGTTGCGGGGCGGGGGGCGGGGGGTCCAGCCGCCCTGGGCCACCTGGCACCCGGCTCTTGTCTTCTGCTCCAGCCGTGATCCCGCTGACGGACTCGGAGCACAAGCTGCTGCCGCTGCACTTCGCGGTGGACCCGGGAAAGGACTGGGAATGGGGCAAGGACGACAGCGACAACGCGCGGCTGGCGCAGTAAGCCCTGCCCTGCGCCCCTCCTCCCGCCCCAGACGCCCCCCTCCCCCCCCCCCCCCCCCGCCTGCGCCCCGGCTGCCCCCGCCCCTCCCCCCGACTGCCGGCAAGCCGTTCATGGTTCACTCGGCGTCTTCCTCCCCTGCAGCCTGATCCTGTCGCTGGAGGCCAAGCTGAACCTGCTGCACAGCTACATGAACGTGACGTGGATCCGGATCCCCTCGGAGACGCGGGTGAGCCTGGCGGGGGCCCCGGTGGCGACCGTGCGCACGCGGCCCTGGGCTGGGCGCCCAGCAGAACCGAGGCTTCCTCCCAGGCACTGGGTCCGGGCTACGCGGGGGACCCCACCCCCGGCCCAGCCTCGCAGGGAACCTCCGGCCCCCCAGGCTCTGGCGGGCCGAACTTCCGGTGGTTCCCAGTGCGCATGGTTGCGCGGGCAAGCGCAGCTCCTACCGGGGGATTTTTTTTCTCCTGCATTTTCCCCGGGAGAGAACACACGCCCATTCCGCAAACAAACCGTGGGCAAGTCCCCGCGCACACGAGGTCTAGCAGATGCGGACCAGGTGCTGCGCGGGGCGGAGTTCATGAGGCCGCGTGCACGTCCTTGGGAAGCCGGGGAACCGCGCTGGTCCCCACGCACCCCGCGTCTCTCCTCGCGTTCCGGTGCCGACAGGGAGTCCCTCTAAGTGTCTGGCTGATATTTTGTTAGCGCAGGAGTGAATTCCCAGGGAAAGGGACTTGTTTTTTTTTTTTTTTTTTAAAAATAGCATACAAATACTTGGTCCTCCCAGACGTCAGTTCATTGGTCGTAAAGCGGGGATGATGTTCGAGGCAGTATGGGGCCCAGGACACGGGGGCGCTGCTCCTAGCGCTGTCACACTTCAAGCTTTACCTGTATTGTGTTAAATATTTTTTATTGATATTTAGAGAGAGGTCGGGAGAGAGAGAAAAACATCCACGATGAGAGAGAATTTTGGATCGGCTGCCTCCTGCATGCCCCACACTGGGGATCAAGCCCGAAACCCGGACCTGTGCCCTGACGCGGAATCGAACTGGGGACCTCCTGGTTCATGGGTGGACGCTCACCCATTGAGCCATGCCGGCTGGGCCCTTTACCTGGATGTAATCCTCACAGCGGGCGGGTATCATACCCGTTTTACGGATGGCACACGTGACAGTCGGTGGCAGCCTGGCTCCCGGGTTCTGCATGCCCGTCAGGGGCCTCAGTCTGCTCCGCGCTGCTGAGGGTGTACCTGCCCGGGACGGGAGAGGCGTGGAGGCAGCGCCTCCCGACCTAGAATCGGGAGGCTCCGGGCTGGGCGCAGCTCGGCTCTGCAATGAGCAGGTCCAGGCGTGGTGACCCCCACATCCCACATGGGGCCCTGAGCAGACAGCCAGGCGAGGGCCCTTCCCGCCCTCGGGCACCTGAGCCACTGCGCTCCCCGCGGAAGGGCCTCACCTGAGTTCACCAGAGCTGCCCTGGGGCTCGGGACCGCGATGCCCGCCCCCCGGTAGCGAGCGCAGGGCAGGGACAGGGTCTGTCTCGTGGGTCCCACGCGGCGACAGCTCCTCTCTGAGCCTCCTCCTGCCCCGCCCTCCCTGTCTGCCTCCTCCTCCCGCAGGCCCCGCTGGCGCAGCCGGAATCCCCGACGGCCTCGGCGGGCGAGGACGTGCAGTCCCTGGCCGACTCCCTGGACTCGGACCGCGACTCGGTGTGCAGCAGTTCCAACAGCAACAACGGCAGAAACGGCAAGGACAAGGAGAAGGAGAAGCCGCGCAAGGACAAGGACAAGACCCGCGCCGACTCCGTGGCCAACAAGCTGGGTAGCTTCAGCAAGACGCTGGGCACCAAGCTGAAGAAGAACATGGGCGGCCTGGGCGGCCTGGTGCACGGCAAGATGGGCCGCGCCGGCTCCGCCAACGGCAAGAGCGGCGGCGGGGACGCGCCCGAGCGCGCCAAGGACCGGAAGGCCAAGTCGCGCAAGGGCAGCAAGGAGGAGTCAGGCACGTCGGCCAGCACCTCGCCGTCGGAGAAGACCACGCCGTCGCCCACGGATAAGGACAAGGCGGCGGGCGCGTCGCCAGCGGACAAGGGCGGCGGGCCGCGGAGCGACTCCTGGAAGTACAGCACCGACGTCAAGCTGAGCCTCAACATCCTGCGCGCCGCCATGCAGGGCGAGCGCAAGTTCATCTTCGCGGGCCTGCTGCTCACCAGCCACCGGCACCAGTTCCACGAGGAGATGATCGGTTACTACCTGACCAGCGCGCAGGAGCGCTTCAGCGCCGAGCAGGAGCAGCGCCGCCGCGAGGCCGCCACTGCCGCCGCCGCCGCCCCGGCCACCGCCAAGCGGCCGCCCCGCAGGCCCGAGCCCGAGGGCGCGCCGGCCTCCGAGCGCGCATCGCCCGGCCCACCGGCTGGGCCTCCCACGCAGCTGGTGCTCAAGTTCAAGGAACGCCCGAGCCCAGGACCAGCGACCGGCACGCGGGCTGCGCGCGCAGCGGCTGGCGGCACGGCCTCCCCGGGCCCTGGGGGCACACGGCGTGCCGGCGCCAGCGGACCCGTCCCCGGGCGCAGCCCCCCGGCGCGCCAGAGCATCATCCACGTGCAGACCGCAGGCACGCGGGACGAGACGTGCGCCCCGGCTGTGGGTGCGCTGCGGCCATGCGCCACGTACCCGCAGCAGAACCGCTCGCTGTCCTCGCAGACCTATAGCCCCGCGCGCGCCGCCGCCCTGCGCACCGTCAACACCGTGGAGTCGCTGGCGCGTGCCGTGCCCGGGGCCCTGGCATGTGCGGCGGGGGCGCCCGGCGCGGCCGAGTCCAAATCGCAGACCTACACCAACGGCTTCGGCGCCACGCGCGACAGCCTGGAGTTCGCGGACGCCGATGCGCCAGCCGTGCGCTCGAACAGTGAGGGTGGCCGCGGCGGCGGGCCGGGCCCGGCGCAGCAGCGGTGCCAGCGGGAGAACTGCTCCTTCTACGGGCGCGCGGAGACCGAGCACCTGTGCTCCTACTGCTACCGGGAGGAGCTGCGGCGGAGGCGCGAGGCGCGCGGGGCCCGGCCCTGAGCGCGCGCCCCGGGAAGGACCGCTTTCCATGCGCTCCGTGTCTTTTTTTTTTTTTTACGCGCCCTGGTCACCCGGAAGGCCGGCCGGCGACCCCCGTGTCAGTGTCGTGTACGTACGTGTCGGGTCCCACGTTCCTACTGGTGCCTGAACCTACACTGACGCCACTCAGGTAGTAGACGGATAGGAGACAAGTCATACCGCCGGCAGTGGGTGCGCGCGCTCGCGTCCGCCTCGTCCCGTGGACACTCATAGCCATTGCAAGAGTATTTTTGTTCCGAAATAAAGGAAATTTGCAGCCCTTTGTTTTTAGAAGGGAGTGTTTTACATGCTTTTATTTTTATTTTTCCCTTTTTCCTAAGTCAGCCACTGACCTCTTCCATGCAGTGGTCACATGTGTGCGCTCGGGACCACCCGGATGGAGAAACGAAGGCGCGCGAGGCTCGGGACTGCGCGGTCGCCCCTCCGTGGTGGGCGCCACCTGCTTCCCCTCCCGGGTCCCTGGAGGAGAGGAGGCACTTGGCCTCGCGCCCACGCCCTGGTGGTTCCCTGCGGCCCTTTAGGCTCCATCTCATAAGCAACACCTCCCCCCACAGGGCCCCGCCCCCGCTGGAGCACCACTCACTGCCATCGGCCTCGGCGCCGCCACTGTTAGGATGGGCAGCGGACAACCTACCTCGCAGGGCGTGGGTGAGGTGTAGCGATGGCCCCGGGGATGGGCGGCTCAGGCGGCAGGAGCTGCAAAGACACCTTAGGTCCAAAAGGCAAGGTTCTGAACTGCCCACTTGGAGTTGCCCGCCTCCGAGCAAGGAGCCAGCCTGCTGCCCCGTTTCTCCTCCGAAGACACTTCCGTGCAGGCCTGTGGCCGGTGCCCCAGGCGAGAGGCGAGGCACCGACCCTCTGGTCACTGTGGCAGCCCCCACCAGGCGAGGCTGCTGGGACACCAGGCTGCGCCCCTTTCCCACGGGGAGGAAGCCCGCCCCCACCCCACCCGCATCTGTCTGGGTTCAGCCAGTACAGGACAGCCATTCCTATTGGGGGGGGGAGCTCCTCATCCACAGGCCAAGGGTCCCCAGCCTGCGGCTCCACACCACATGGAGGGCGCAGCCCCCTCCCTGAGCGGTCCCCTCTTTTTGGTGCCTCCTACATTTCTTGAGGAAAAACAAAAAACAAAAAACAAAAAAATGTGTCCTTAGCTATAGCCTGTTTTGCGCAGCAATATGCAGCCTCTTGCGCCCAAGATTACCTCTGGAGATCGCGGCCCTGGTCCAGGACGCAGCGTCCACCCTGCCTCGCGGAGGGGAGCCCTTGTTTCCAAGGGAGACGGAGAAGATGGGGGAGTCCTCGCCAGCCTCTCAGGAGGGCCTCGGAGAACCCTCAAACCGGACACGCGCGGAGCGTACCCTCAGGACGGGCAGGAGGCAGACCAGCCCGCCATCAGCCAGCGCCTCCTCCAGAAAAGGACGCTAATCCCGGACATAAAGAGCAGCAAAAAAAAATTATATACATATATATATATATACACACAGGGGGAGGGGGGTATTTTTTACTTGTTCGAAGAATTATAATAAACTAATTTGAGTATCTCCTGTGAGTAAATTCTTTCCTGCTTTTTGTTTGTTTTTAAAATATGTTTTTATTGACTTCAGAGAGGGAGGGAGAGGGAGAGAGAGAACCATCAATGATGAGAGAGAATCATGGACCAGCTGCCTCCTGCACGCCCCGTACTGGGGATGGAGCCCGCAACACGAGACCATGTGTGGTGTGTGTGGTGTGTGTGTGTGTGGGGGGGGGTTTCTTGGGGTGGAAGGAAGAAAAACCTCCCGTTTCCTGATGGACAGACCCGGGTGGGGCGGGGCATTGGGGCCAAGGTCAGCCCAGTGCTGCCCCCTGGTGGTGAGGCACATATAAGCATCAACCAATGAATGCTTATTGGTTAAGTGGGACCACAAAGCCGTTTCTCTCTCTCTCTCTCTCTCTCTCTCTCTCTCTCTCTCTCTCTCTCTCTCTCTCTCTCTCTCTCCCCTCTTCCCCCCTCTCTCTAAAAAAAATAAATACACTTTAAAAAAAAAAAACCTGCAAGCTCTCCTAAATGATACAGCTGTTTTTGTATCTTTTGCAGCTTCCGGCTGCAAATCCCCACCCAGAATCCTTACAAGCCTAGGACTGGAGGGGGTCCCTTTCCCCCAAGACCAGCCTGCTCGTGGGAAGAGCAGGTTCCCCGGCCTCGGCGTGGGAACGAGAGAGACACAGGCCTTCCCGTGTGTGTGTTGGGGGGGGGGGGTGTCTTTCCCGGGACTTCCCTCACGCCCACTCTTCCTCTTTCCCTTGGATCTCGTGCCTTGTGGTTCCAGAGGTCAGGATGCGACAGGAACGGGGGTGGCCCGGGGCTGCCAGAGAGCCGCCTCTCCTCTGATGTGGGGCGCACGGGGCTCAGTTGGGGGAGCGACTCTGTGCCCACGGAAGGCACCTGGCCAGCTGTGCAAGGCTGGGTGCCGGCGGGGACGGCGTGGTGGGGAGCGGAGACCTTCGAGGCGAGCTTGGGCCGGAGGGAGTTTCCCAGGGGGTCACGTGACGTCCCCTCCCACGCACAGGAGGTCACAGGACATCCCCGTCCACCCACAGGAGGGTTTGTGGGCCCCAGGGGGCACGCACAGCTTCTGTCCCGAGGATGTGGGCCATCTGGCTCATTTTCTCCCCAGGTCTGCTCTCTGCTCAGTGGCTCCGCTGTCTCGTGGCTGCTCCCCTTCTCCCCCCGATCTGCAGCCTCAGCCCCAGCCACCCCCCCCCCGACTTCAGGGTGAAAGGCCCCACATCCAAGAGGGAGGGCAGCCAGGCAACATTCAGGACGCTCAGCCGTGCAGCCCGGAGGGCACGCTCACCTGAAAACCTCACTCGCTGCTTCTTGGCAGTCGAAATAGAACTGGGCATCCTGCATTTTTATTGTTATTTATTTTATTTTTTAAAAAATGTTATTTAATTGATTTCAGAGAGGGAGGGGGAGGGGGAGAGAAACATCCGTGACGAAGGAGATGCCTCCTTCTCGTTCTCACCGGCAGAGGTTGAAACCTGCAGAGACGCCCGGCCGGCGTGGCTCCGTGGCTGCGTGGCTCCGTGGCTGCGTGGCTCCGTGGCTGAGCGTCGACCTCTGAACCAGGAGGTCACGGTCCTTCCATTCCCGGTCGGGGCACAGGCCCGGGGTGCGGGCTCGATCCCCAGTGTGGGGCCTGCAGGAGGCAGCCGGTCCATGATTCTCTCTCATCATGGAGGTTTTCCTATCTCTCTCTCTCTCCCTGCCTCTCTCTGAAATTTAAAAAAAATAAATAAAAATCTAGCCCTGACCGGTTTGGCTCAGTGGATAGAGCGTCGGCCTGCAGACTGAAGGGTCCCGGGTTCGATTTCAGTCAAGGGCATGTACCTGGGTTGTGGGCACATCTGCAGTAGGGGGTGTGCAGGAGGCAGCTGATCGATGTTTCTCTCTCATCGATGTTTCTAACTCTCTATCCCTCTCCCTTCCTCTCTGTAAAAAAATCAATAAAACATTAAAAAAAAAAAATCTAGCAGAGAAAACCTGTCGCCTCCATATCTTTCACAATCACCCTTAGAGCCAGCCCTCCCCCCCCACCCCCGCCCCCGCCTCCAAGCCCCAAAGGAACCCAAGGAGAGACAAACACTTAAAAGCAGCCACGGAGCTCACAGACCGCCCCACCGCCCTTCCCTCGGCGTAAGATACACACAGGAAGGAAGTGGCCTGGTGATTCAAAGCAGCCGAGCCCAGAGGTCTCCAGGAAGAGGGACATTTTCCAACAAGCCCGCCCTGGCTGTGGTTTGGAACAAGATTTCCGACGGAGCTCGGAGCTCGGGCCAGCCTCCCCCACCCGACCCCCTCCCAGCCCGCGTCCTGCCTGCCTGTCTGTCTGTCTGTCTGCCGTCTAGACACAGCAACTCGCAGGAGGATGCCGGCAGGGCCCTGCTCCGTGGCCAGGGACGTGCGGGCGGCGGCCCGGTCTGCAGGGGAGAATCGGACCTCGGCCAGGCCTGCTTCCCTGTGTTCCACCTACTGACCCACCAGCAAAACCGTTTCTTTCTTTTTTTAAAATATATTTTTTGGATTTCAGAGAGGAAGGGAGAGGGAGAAAGAGAGAAACATTCATGATGAGAGAGAATCATGGATCGCCTGCCTCCTGCACGGCCCCCACTGGGGATGGAGCCCGCAACCCGGGCCTGTGCCCTGAGCGGGAATCCAAGAACCATGACCTCCTGGTTCCTAGGTGGTCGCTCAACCACTGAGCCACACCGGCCACCTGGGCTCCAACAAAATTCTTACAAGTTCTGAGGTCGACAGCCCAGAGCTGGGGGAGGGGGCGTGGACAATGCCCGTTACCCACCCCCCACCCCAGAGACGTGGTCAGCCAGGGAGGGGAGGCTCAGCACAGACCTGCAAGCAGAAGGCACCTTATTAGGCTAAGGATGGGCGCTCTTAGGCTGTCGGAGGGGAGATGAGCTCTGGGTTGGCCCAGACAGTGGCTCCAAGCTGCTGTTTTCCTTGGGGGTTGGGGGGGGGGGGGGTTGGTCCAAAGCCCTCGTGCTGAGGCGTGAGTGGGGGAGGGAGGGTGATGGAAGAAGCGATGGGGTGGGAGGCCCAGAAGGAGCAGTAGAGCCTGCAGATCCCACCCCAGCCCCCACACTCCGCCCCCCAAACTCCACCTGTAAAGTGTATCCCTCCACACACAGTGCACCCTGAGGCTGTCTCTGTAGCTCTCTGCTTTTATTTTATTTTTTAAAAAATATCCCTGTATTGGCTTCAGAGAGGAAGAGAGAGATAGAAACATCGATGATGAGAGAGAACCAGGGACTGGCTGCCTCCTGCAGATCCCCTCCTGGGAATCGAGCCCGCAACCCGGGCCCTTGGCCAGAATGGAACCTGGGACCCTTCCGTCCACAGGCTGATGCTCTATCCACTGGGCCACGCCAGCCAGGGCTATCTCTCTGCTTTTAAAAGGATGTGTTTTTATTGATTTCAAAGAGAGGAAGGGAGCGGGAGAGAGAGATTTACCGCTTTGGCAAATTTTTTTTTTAATATTTTTATTGCGTGGCCTGTGTGGTTCAGTGGTTGAGCATGGACCTATGAACTGGGAGGTTGTAGTTCGATTCCCGGTCGGGGCACAGGCCTGGGTTGCGGGCTCGATCCCCAGTGTGGGGCCTGCAGGAGGCAGCCGATCCATGATGCTCTCTCGTCATGGATGTTCTTCTCTCTCTCCCTCCCCCTCTCCCTCGCTCTCTGAAAATAAAAAAAATTAAAAAAAAACCTATTTAAAAACAAAACAAGAATCCACGCTGGCCAATCCAATAATGAATCATAAATTTTTATTTCAAAATGTAAACGTCGCTAAACATGCATACACGTTAAAACAGTCAAATGTACAATTCCGTTCCTTTTTTTTTCTTCTTTTTTTGCTTTTGCCGTTTGCATAGGAGGACATCATTACAATATAGACTTCTATGCCGTACAAAATACATACAAAGTTTCATCGGAGCAAGGGGCCCAGGCCAGGCGGGGGCTGTACATCGGCAATACTTCACTGTAGTGATCCAGGAAGGTGACGTGAGGTGATGGTTAAAAAAAAATAACAACAAACAACAACAGAGAAAATTCCTACGGAAAAAGGGAAAACATGTGTTGGGTGGAAATGGTCTTGGACCCTTGGATCCCGCCTGGGGGGAGGGGGGAGGTCAGGGGGCGGGGGGAGGGGAGGTGGAGTTGGGCCAAAAGATTCCACACACGCTCCACCCATGGCTTTGGACCGGGATGGGGTCATTCGGGTGGCGGGTCTGGGGGTCCCCCCCACGCCCCCACGCGGGCGATTCCCGGCCACGCGGGAGCCACAGCGAACATCTGGGAGGTGGCCCCCCCTTTCCACGTGCTGCCCAGCTGGCCCCCGCTCTGCGTGGGAGGTGCAGCCTCCGGCCAGACCTGCGGGTGCCCTGCAGGCATTCAGCTGGCACGGCGGCTGGCTGGTTGGTTTGCATCCGTGGGGTGTCCTATTGTCCACTAGGGAGACACCCCGAGCCCTGGGAGCAGGCTGACCCCCAGCCCCGTAACCCCCCACCCCCCATGCCCCCGTCCTGTTCATCTTTAAAATCTATTTGTATTGATCTCAGAGAGGAAGGGAGAGGGAGTGAGAGAGAAACATCCATGATGAGAGAGAATCAGGGATCGGCTGCCTCCTGCACGCCCCACACTGGGGATTGAGCCCGCAACCCCGGGCCTGTGCCCTTGTCAGGGAATCGAACCGTGACCTCCTGGTTCCTAGGGCGACGCTCAACCACGGAGCCACAGAGCCACGCCAGCCCGGCCCATCCTGTTCACCTTTAAATCAAAGTAGTAACGTTTCTTAAAGCTTCATGAGAATGGGAGAGGCTGGGCGGGGCCCACGTCGCGATAGGGGGTCCGCTGAAACCACATGGGCCCCTCTTCCCTCGGGGACGGAATCCAACCCTCCTAACCCATCAGGCACTCAACAGTGGGTGAGGGGAAGGCCTCCCCCGAAAGGGTGCGCAGGCATTTGTCAGTAGTAAGCCGGAGGGGGCACCCCAATCCTGACACACAATTCTCTGGAACGTGTCCGGGACAAACCTTCGGAGCTGCTCTCCCAAACGGGAAATCGGCCAGGCACCCGGCTGTCCCCGGGGCGGCCCCGAGCCCCCCCACAAGCACCAACCCACATCCTCAGCGGTTAGCTTTTGGAAAATGGGGTCCCTGGGATGGCACCGGGAACCTTGGGGTGGCAAAAGGCATGGGGGACCCCCCAAAGCCCTTCCCGCTGGCTGAGATGTGCCTGATACTTCCGACCCTTTCGACCTTCTAGCACTTGTGTGTTTGACTGAGTGACTTATTTTCAAATATATTTGTATTGATTCAGAGAGGAAGGGAGAGGGAGTGAGAGAGAGACATCAATGAGGGGAGAGAATCACGGATCGGCCGCCTCCTGCACGCCCCCTAGCGGGGATCGAGGGCACCACCCAGGCACGTTTCCTGACCCGGAATCCAACCGCGACCTCCCGGTCCCCAGGTCGACGCTCAACCACTGAGCCACACGGGCCGGCCCGGCGAATGAATGACTTTTTAAAAAAAAAAAAAAGGGTTTCGACAAAAGCAGCGCTCCCCGTCCCGAGTCAGGCAGAACCGGGAGTCAGGAAAGAGGGGGTGCTATTGCTCTGACCACGTGTGCCTGTGAGGTTGGGGTGCTGCTGACGGAGGTCCCTGGGGAGCGCCGTGACCCTGTGGTCCGCGTAGCACCTGCTGCTCGCGAGAAAGGGAGCGGGCTCTTTACCACGGACAGACAGCCCTGTGCCCGCAAGCAAGCGGCCGACGGCCACCTGTGGCCCAGCTGTGTCTCCCCCCAACCCCCACCTCCAAATCGCCCTTCCCTGGTCCGAGCCGCGACCCAGGGCACGGGGAGGTCTGGGTACCCCCTGGGAATGCCAATGTCCGCCCCGTGGGGAGGCCGGCACCTGCCCCGATCCGTGGCCTTCGAACAAAGGAGGGGGGCCTGCAGCTCTAATGGGGGGGCCTGGCAGGATCCACCGGGCACCTCCAACCATGTTCCCATCAAGGGCATCCCTGCCCGTGGCTCCGTAGCACGCACGGGCGGTGGGGGCTGCCTTTCCCGATGGCTGTGGGACTCGGGAGGCTTGGGGGGGCAGACAGCCGCTCCCCTCATATGGCTGAGACAAAAGATAAACATAAAAGGGACACCGTTGTCTGGGACGTGAGCCACCGCCCCCCCCATGCTGGGTCCAGGGGTCCCTCGAAGGCCCATTTGGAGGGGAGCCCTCCCCCCACTCAGACAAGCTTCCTTTTCTGATCTCAGCCCCCTCGCCCGGCAGGGCCCGGAGGGAGCCCCCAAATAAAGGGGTTCGCTGTGCCCCCTAGGAGGCCTGTGGGTGCCTCAGGGCACAGCCATGGCCCCCGCAAATGAAAGACCCTGAAATAGATCCTGGGAAGGCGTCTGCATCTCAGAAGAAACCGCAGGCTGTGTCCCCCGAGGGTCCTCCCCTGGTGGTGGGGGGGGGCGCGCTGAGGGAAGGCGGTTTCCAGGCCCCCCACCTGAACTTGGCCTGAGATTCGTGGCTACCCTCCCCCAGCCCCCTAACGACCTTCGTTGTGGGAGATGAATTTTCATCCCAGATAACAGACCCAGCCGGGAAGGCTGTCTGCAGGCTGTCCCCCCCGAGGGTCCTCCCGTGGGGGGAGGGGGGACGCCCCTGAGGGAGGGCGGTTTCCAGGCCCCCCTGCCCTGTCCACCTGAACTTGGCCTGAGATTCATGGCTTTTTCCCTCCTGCCCCCCATTGTCCTTCATGGGAGATGAATTTTCCTCCCGGAAAAGTCAGGGCTGGCCACTGGCCGGAGCCCCAGGGAGCCCCAGGCCGGGCTGGGGTGCCTGGAGGGGTTCCCTCCCAATGCCCCCCCCCTCCCCAGGCCAGACCCACACCCAGCCATGAGCCCAGGAACTGCTTTGGGAAATGCAGACACAGCCGTGCCGCCTGCATAGGTGTGTGTTAAGGCAATGGTACCCCTCCCTCCTTCCGGGGGAGCAGCCCTGGGTCACTGAGGAGAGACCTTCAAATCCAGTGCTGTCTTTGGAAACAAGCCAACGCCCCCACGGTCCCCCACCCCCCGCACCCCCTGCCTCGCCTCTAAGACAAACCAAGGGGGCTGCGCTGAGGGTCCCCCCTCCCCCTTCCGGGTGCAGCCCCTCCCTCCCCCCCAACGCCAAGGCCAACGGCTCCCCGTGGGGCGCCCCTCCCGCCGCCTCCGCCTTCGGGGACCCCCCCCACCCCCCCGCACGAAGGACTTTGGAATAAAATTCCTGAACCTGGAGTGTGAGTTCCTGAGACGTGAAATGTGTTCAGAGTGTGGGAGGCTTTCAGGGGGACCCCACGCGGAAACAGCTTTGGGAGGGACCCCCCTTTCCCCTCCCCCCTCCCCACCAGGCTTGGGAACTGGGCACGAAGACAGTTGGCCCCACGCCCGCGAGGGGGTGTTTTCCGGTCCAGGCCTCCCCATGCGCCCGCACAGCCCACTCTCTCTTGCGCGCGGATCCATTGCAAGTGGGGCTGTGTCCTGCCGCCCAGACCAAGCCCTGTGGCGGGGCGGGGGGGGGGGGGCGGGCGCACCCCCCACAATGACACCCAGGCCCAACGTGGTACCTACTCAGAACCCCGCCCCCCAACCCTGACACTGGCCAATCGCCGCTGACACAGAGCGCGTGGGTGTGGCTGTGAGCGAGGGGGGTGGGTGCAAGCGGGGTGGCCACCCCCAAGGCACTCTGGGCCCTGGACGCCCATCTACAGTCCCCTGAGGTCCCCGGGGTCATTCCTCCTCATCGACGCGGGCAGAGGGCTCCGTGAGATCCCCCACACCCGCCCCAAACCCACACCCGCAGCCGTCTGACACACACGTACACGCGCGCGCGCGCGCACACACACTGGCCTGAGGGCTCGCGTGTCCAGGCCCCGGCTGTGCCCGGCGGTCTGCAGGCGGACGGCACGCAGGGGTCCGGCCTCGGGGACCCGCCAGGGCTCGCACCCGCAGCCGGCCCGGGCCTGGGGTCCGGGAGACACTTGCTGGCTCTCTGCTCTTCCTCGGCATAGAGGGTGTGGGCGGGGGCCTCCCGGCGGCTCGGTCAGGACAAGCAGAGGGACCGGAGGGGTCCAGGCGGCCGAGGACACGTGGAAAGCGTTCCCGCAACTTCCCATCTGCGGTCCCCCGTGGGGAAGCAGAAGGCACGGTCCCCGCGGGCATGTCTGTCCCATGACGCCTGGAAATTCCAAGTCACCACGGCCGGGTGTCCTGCGAGGTACGGAGCCTTGGGGCAGGTGGCCAGACCCCTCCACGCACCGGTTCCCACAGAGGCGTCCCCAGAGCAGAGAACAGTCCACAGAGGCACCCTGGACGCCTGGGGACATCTCCTCGGACGACGGAGAACGCGATCTGATCCGGTCAGGTCCCCGGTGCCGTCCGCGGGGGCGCCGAGTACCGAGCCGCCCTGGTCCGGCCCGACTGTCTCCTTAGACGTCCATGGTGCCGTGTCTCCCAACCAGCACCTGTGCCTCCGATCCAGGGCCGCATGGAGAGGCCAGAAGGGGGGTCCCGGAGGCAGGAACAGGGAGACCATGGGGGGAGGGGGGCTGCCCCTTTTTGCCCGGCTCGGCTTAAGGCATCGCTCTGAGCCGTCTACATCCTGAGCCCGGCCAGCCGCTGGGGCCCAGGCTGGAGGCTTGGGTGGTGGCAGCCAGAAGGGGGTCCCAGGCTTGGGCACCTGCCGGTCGCTGAACCCCTGCTTCCCGGCCGTGTCCCCAGCGGAAAACTCGAGTGCAAATCTCTGTCCAGAGTAAGGCGGCAGGAAGGGGCGCCTCCCTGACCTCACGGAACACGTCCATCCCTGAGAAAGGGGTGTCGACACCACGGACTCCCCTCCGTGGGTTTGTCCCTTGTGCAATCGGTGGTGGTGGGGGGGTGGGGTGTTGTTTTTTAAAAAACATTTTTTTTCCTTACAAATCGAGTTTGACACCTGAGGTGAAGAAGATTGGGGGAGGGTGGGGGTGGCCTGCGTCCATGTCTCTCTCTCTCTCTCTCTCTCTCTCTCTCTCTCTCTCTCTCTCTCTCTCTCTAATGAATCCCGCCGCGAGGATACGTTTCCGTGGAGAGAGTGGAAGGGAGGGAGACACATCGATGGGCTGGCCTCCTTCACGTGCTCCCTCCAACCGGGGCCAGGGATCCAACCTGCAACCCAGGTCCGTGCCCTTGACCGGGAATCGAACGTGGGACCCTTCAGTCTGCAGGCTTTTTTCTTTTCTTTGCAGATGACAAAAGAGAAAGACGGGGATGACAGAGGAAGTTAGAGCATCTGTCTGCTCCTGGCTGTCGTGAGGAGAGAGAGAGAGAGAGAGAGAGAGAGAGAGACAGGGGGACCTCCGCGCGGGCGCGCGCGCGCGCGCGCGCGCAGAGTCGTGGTGCCTGCGGGGCGGTCGCGCGCCGCGTCGGGGGTGGGGGGGGTCTGTGCTGCTGTTTGGGGGGCCTCGCAGGTTTGGGGGGAGGCGCCCAGCTCAGGGCGAGCTGGCCGGGCTGACGGGCGGGCTGCTGGCGTCCGAGCGGCTGTAGTCGCTGAGCGAGCCGGTGCGCGAGCCCCCGCCGCGGCGCGGCAGCAGCCCCGGGTGGAAGTTGGCGTGGCGGCGCGCGTGCTTGGTGAGGTGGTCGCTGCGCATGAAGCGCTTGTCGCAGATGGGGCAGCGGAACTTCTTCTCGCCCGTGTGCGTGCGGTAGTGGCGCGCCAGCTCGTCGGAGCGCGCGAACTTCTTGCTGCAGTCGGGCCAGCTGCAGGCGAAGGGCCGCTCACCTGCGGGGAAGGGACACGGCACAGCGTGGGTCAGTCGGTCGGGGCGCACAGCCACTCCCACGTCACCCCCCGGCCCCCCTCCCCTCCCCGGAGACCCACGGCGGGCCCGCCCAGGCCCCAGAGCCACGCACAGGCGAGGTTTGGCTCAGTGGTAGAGCCTCGCCCTGCGGACTGCAGGGTCCCCGGGTTGGATTCCCCGTCGAGGGCGCGCGCCCCGGTTTGCGCGCTAGATGCCCTACCACAAGGGGGCGTGCAGGAGGCAGCCGAGCCAGGATTCTCTCTATTCATGGATGTTTCTTTTATTAATCTATTCTTTTTGAAACATATATTTTATTGATTTTAGAGAGAGGGAGGGAGAGGGACAGAGAGAGAGACATCCATGATGAGGTTGCACACCGTTTAGTGGAGATCGAGCCCGCATCCCGGGCATGTGCCCTGACCAGGGAACCCAACCGTGACCTCCTGGTTCATAGGTCGACGCTCAACCACTGGGCTACACCGGCCGGGCGGCCCACTCCGGTCCTTGACGCTGCCCACCTGTGCCCAGCCCAGGAAATCCATGCCACTCCCCGCCCCCCAAATAGCCCCATCAAATGCAATATGAACACACACCCACCGCCGGCCTGGCGGCCAAGGAAAATCCGCCACACGGGGCTCCCGCGGAAGAAGAGTGAAGCCAGCAAACAGAAGAGGAGGTGCGGGCGGGACCCCAGGGAGCCTCCCTCCCCGGAGACACTTCAGACAAAACGCTTACGCCCGCGCGAGAGGCAAACGGGAGACCAGACAGAAAGGAAGTCCGGGCGACCGCAACAGCCTTCAGACAGGGAGCGTGTCCTTTGCCCCCACAAAAATCCCATGAAAAACTGGAAATACGCTCAAGGAAACAGCCCCAGGAGGTGAGGGGGGAGGAATAGCTCTGGAAAATATGTCAGCCAGTGATCTCTCTCCCTGGGAAGGCTGGCGTCCAGGGCGGCGGGTGGCTGTTTTCTGTCCTCACTGAGTTTATGTTTTTTGGGGGGCAGGGCAGGCGTGGGGGAGGAGGCGGGGCGTGGAATCAAACAGGAAAGCCAGCCATCCATTTTTAAAACAATGTGATCCTTACAGACAATAGAAGCTTCAGTTCAGAGGCGCAGGGACTCGATGCTGGGGGTGCCCCATGATGCTGGGGGTGCCCCATGACGCTGAGGGTGCCCCATGACGCTGGGGGTGCCCCGTGATCCTGGGGGTGCCCCATGATGCTGGGGGTGCCCCATGTAACAGGCGGCAGCGAGTCAAAGGATGGTAAACACAAAAGGGAGGAGAGCCCGGCTGGTGTGGCTCAGTGGTTGAGCGTCGACCTATGAACCAGGAGATCAGGGTTCGATTCCCACAGGCCCGGGTTTGGGCTCGATCCCCAGTGTGGGGCGTGTAGGAGGCAGCCGGTCCATGTTGCTCTCTCCTCATGGATGTTTCTCTCTCTCTCTCTTCCTCTCCCTTCCTCTCTGACACCAATAAAAATATTTTTTTTAAAAAAAAAGTAAAGAAGTGACTCCCGGATCCCAGAACCCAGCCTGGGGTACCCCCACTCCCTCCGGCTGCGCCCACGTCCAGGAGGGCGGGCTGTTTGGGGGAGGGCGCTGTGGGACAGGGGGGCCGGGTGAGAGCGGAATGGGGCTGAGTTCCTGCCTGGTGGGACGCTGGGCGCACAGGCAGGGGTGCGGGAAGCTGGGGCCGGGCGGGGTCCCTGTGGGGGGGGGCGTGTGGCGGGGGCTTGGGGACCCAGGGGCCAGGCGCGCGCTGGGGGCGGAGGACCCAGCAGGTGTGTGCACGCAGTTGTGCACGGGGGTGGCGGGTGGGAGCATGGCCGGGGTGCTGGGGAGGCGAGGGGGCGCGCAGAGGCCGGCGGGCGGCCGGGGAACGCGGTGGCTGCGGGCCCAGCGAGCGGGGCGGGGCTGCAGAATGTCCCTGGCGCCCGGCGAGGCGGCTGCGGAGCGATTGCCTCATCTTATCAGGGAACAGCGCGTCCCGAGCGCTCGCTTGCCCAAGCCGCAGGCCCGGGCGGGACGGCGCGTTCCCTCCCAGGAGCCCAGGGGCGGGGCGGGCGGGGCGGGGCGCGCGGGGTCCCCCTCCCCTCCCCTTCCCGCTTCTGGGGGCCCTCAGCCCCGCCCAGGCCCCCCGGCTGCCCGGCCTCGCCCCGGCCTCCCCACAGCTGCACCTGCGCGCAGGCTCCGGGGCGCAGGTTCCAGCTCCAACCGCAGCTCAGCCCTGGCCGTGAGGAGGCCCCCCTCCCACTACGCCCCCCTCCCCACCACCACCACGGCGGGGCTCAGGGATTGAGCATCGATCTAGGAACCTGGAGATCACGGTTCGATTCCCGGTCAAGGGCACAGGCCCGGGTTGCAGGCTACATCCCCAAAAGGGGGCGCGCAGGAGGCAGCCGGTCCATGATTCTCTCATCATGGATGTTTCTCTCTCCCTTCCTCCCTGAAATCAATACAAACATATTTTTTAAAAAAAATAAAAATAAAAGGCCCGTGTCAATCCATCCAGGCCTCCTCGCCCACCCAGCGGCCCCCACGGGGGAGGGGTCCCTCCCGCACCCGCGGAACCGCCCCCTGCGCGCAGTCCCTCACGGGGTGTGGGGGGGGCTTTTAACTTTATTTTATCTCTGTGATCTGTTTTGTTAATTCTCTGTTGTTGAAAGCACTACAGATGTCTCCCCTTTCCCCCCATGGACCCCGCCAGCCCGCCCCCGCCCCCAGCCCAGGCCCTCACCCCCTCGTGTCTGTGTCCATGGGTGACGCACACGGCCTGTGGTTGATCTCTTCCCACCCGCCCGCCCGCCCCCGCCTTCCCTCTGAGCGTTGACAGTCTGCTCGGGGCTTCTGCGGCTCTGGCTGCCCCGGGGGAGGGGGTGTGTGGGGGGTGGGGGCAGAGAGCACCTGCCCGGCCCAGCCCCCACCCCCTCCCCCAGAGAAGAGCAAATGGATCTTCATTCACAGGGACGCCCAGGATCACATGGCCAGCCCTCAGGGAGCAGAGGGAATCGGTGTGTGTGTGTGTGTGTGTGAGGGGGAAGCGGACAGGGGGTGACAGGGAGGGGCAGGGCCACTCAGTCAGAGGGACGCACGGGGAGAGGCCTCCAACGGGCAACAGCTTCCCCTGAGCTCCCAGCCCCCAGCGCCAGGCCTGGGCCCCGCACCCCCAGCCAGGGGGCCGCCGTCCACCCATAGGCCACTCAGATCTGTGGCGGCTGGCACGGGGGCTGGCCCGGGGGCTGGCACAAGGCCATGTCCATCTCCCAACCTCAGGACTGCCCTGAGCTACCCTCCGGGGAGCTACGCTCCGCTCACCCTCCCACTCCGGGCAGACGGTCAACCGCCAGGGCAGTCCCCTGCCGGACTCCAGGGAAACCCAGGCCTGGCCCCCACCTCAGCCTCGGGCTCCGCAGGAGGCCTGCCCGCTGCTGGGGAGGGGGTTCTCCTATGTTCTCATGGCCGCCCTGCCGGTCGCTAAAAACACCGCCGGTTGCCGGCCGGTGTGGCTCAGTGGTTGAGCGTCCACCTATGAACCAGGAGGTCACAGTTCGATCCCCGGTCGGGCACATGCCCAGGTTGCGGGCTCCATCCCCAGGAGGGGGTGCGTGCAGGAGGCAGCCGATCCATGATTCTCTCTCATCAGGGATATTTCTCTCTCTCCCCTCTCCCTTCCTCTCTGAAATCAGTAAACATATATATTTTAGAAAAACACGACATAATAAAAACACCCTAGCAACCTAGGAAATGCTCCCCACAGATAATGCCAGTTACATTTTGTGTATCCACCGGATCGGGGTGACACGGGTCCAGGTGACCAGACAGGTTTCAGGGGTGCACTTCGACGTGACGGGAGCTCCCCACCCCCTCAGGAAGCACGTTTAAAAGCAGACAGGAGGGGACCAGCCAGGCTCCAGGCCAGGCCCATCGAAGCCACCTGCTGCCCGCACGGCCCCGCCCACGGCTCCCCTTACATGACCTTCTCCTCGGAGCGGAGCGGGTGTGCGAGTCTGCGAGGGGGGTCCTCAGAGCCGGAGGAGACATTCGCAAATAGCAACCGAGCCCCAGCCACCTTCCTGGGCGCCCGCCCGCCCGCCCGCCCGGGCAGCACGCCAGGCGGGAGGGCCCCTGGGTCACCCTGCCAGCGTTGCCCGAGGGGCACCTGCCACTTAAAAGGGTGAAAAGGGAAGAATTTGCACAGCAGCCGAGCAGAGCCAGGCTGGTAATTACGGCCTTGCAGGCCCTTCAGGCTGCTGGGGCCCAGGCTCCCGTCGTAAAAGCGTAAAAGCCGCTCTGTTCACCCTCACATGACTGTCTGTCTGTCTGTCTGTCTGTCTGTCTGCTGAGAGCCAGCATGGGAGGTGGGGGCAGGCGGGGGGCGGGGGGAGGGGGGCAGCCAGGTGCTGGCTGCCGGCCGTTACTCCCAGGTGAGTGAGTCGGCCCAGCTGTCGGCCGGGGTGGCCACGGGGAGGGGTTTGGGGGGGGCCCCTCAGAGACTCAGAGAAGCCAACCTGGGGGCACCCATGGCACCCCCTCCCCCAAAGAAACCTCACTCCGCAAGGTCGGCCCCGGGAGAGGGCACAGCGCAGGGCAGACGGACGCCCTGCCTGCCGCCACCTGGCGTGGGCACCCCCGGGCAACCCAGGGAGGGCCCCCTCTCCGCAGGGCTTGAGCAACCATCTGTCCTACTTCTGCTTCCTGTGTCTCTCTCCCCGCCCGCCCCTCCCCCGTCGACGTTCCTCGCTCCTCCCGGCCCCTCCCCGCGGCCTCCTGGGTGGGTCCCGCCAGGGGGCACCCAGCTGGGCCCAGGCACCTGCAGACGCCAGCTCCCCAGGTGTGCAGCTGGGCTGTGTGTGAATCTGGGGTTCAATTCCCAGCCCCCTCCCCCCCATTGGAGGCAACCAATCGGTCTCTCTCTCTCTCTCTCTCATGCTTCCCTCTCCCTCTCCCCCCTCCCGTCCACTCCCTCTAAAAATCAATGGGAAAATACACCCTCATTCTTGCAGTGGATTTTTTTTTAATTTTTAAAAAATTTTAAATATATTTTTGTTGATTTTAGAGAGGACGGAGGAGGGAAAGAGAGGGAGAAGAAACATCCGCGCTGAGAGAGAAGCATGGGTCGGCCGCCTCCTGCACGCCCCCTACTGGGGATGGAGCCCGCAACCCGGGCAGGTGCCCTCGACCTGGAATCGAACCCTGACCTCCTGGTTCCTAGGTCGAGGCTCAAGCACTGAGCCACGCCGGCCGGGCTGGGAAAACTATTTTGTTTAAAAAAAAACCACTTGCAGAGCCCGGCCAGAGTGGATGGATGGATAGATAAATACACAGGTTGCAGAATCTATACGAATAGAAGCGTAATATGCTAATTAGACTGGACAGCCAAACGACCTTCCGGACATCATTCCGGACGTCTGGCCACGGTGGCGGGGGCTGAGGCAGAGTGGTTAGGGGCGATCAGGCTGGCAGGCAGGTGAGCGGTTAGGAGCCAGCGGTCCCGGATTGCCAGAGGGATGTCTGACTGCCGGTTTAGGCCCGATCCCGCCGTTGGGCCTAATCCGGCAGTCGGACATCCCCCGAGGGGTCCCAGGTTGCGAGAAGGTGCAGGCCGTGCTGAGGGACACCCCTGCCCCATCCCCGCTGTGTACAAATTTCCTGCACCGGGCCTCTAGTTCTATTATAAAATAGCAACGTTATATCCCAAACCCCAGCTCAAAACCGGGCTGGCTGCCCTGGAACCCAGAACCTCTGACCTCCGGTGACGAAGCAGCACCATCCACACGCGTGCTGCATGTGTGGTCACAGGACCACACGCCGGGAATCGAACCGCACCAGCCGGGCCAGCGGTTTACGAGCAAGCTAAACACACCCAACGGCACAGCCCAGCAGGCCGGGCCCTCGAAATTCACGGCAGGGCCGGCCAGGAACGTCTGTCTGTCTGGCCGCGGCTTTATTCATAGCCCCCGAGCGCCGGCAGCGAGCGCTCTGCCCACCGCGGTGCGTCCGTCCGTGGACTACGGTCCGAGGATGAGAAGGAAGGAGCTATTGATTCTCTCCCACGCGAATCGATGGACCGTAAAGGCGTCTTGGCCGAGTCGAAGAAGCTAGACCCAGAGCCCATGTCCTGTGCGACCCTCCTCAGCCGGCATTCTGCCAGCGGCAAACGTGTACCGACAGGAACCGCGGGGGCCAGGGTGTGCTGGACCACAAAGGGTGGTTTTTAAAGATATATATATATATTTTTTTTTAATATATTTTTATTGATTTATTACAGAGAGGAAGGGAGAGAGATAGAGAGTTAGAAACATCGATGAGAGAGAAACATCGATCAGTTGCCTCCTGCACATCTCCTACTGGGGATGTGCCCGCAACCCAGGTACATGCCCTTGACCGGAATCGAACCTGGGACCTTTCAGTCCGCAGGCCGACGCTCTACCCACTGAGCCACACAGGCTAGGGCAAACCTAACCATTTTTTAAATGTGGGGCTGGGGGCCATGAAATACTTATGGATAACGGGACACGGTGTGGGGACTTCCATGCCGGGCCTGTGCCGCCCCAGGAGTGTGGAGCGAGCTGGGCTGGCTGGGGCCGGGCTGCTGGCCTGGGCCCTCGGGGCCTGACGCCGGCTCCTGGGCCTCCCTGCAGCCAAGTGCCATGTCTGACCCCGGACTCCGCACGTCCACTCACTCCGGAGCCTGGAGCCCTGGGGAGTTCCCCGTTCCCGTGGGGGGTGTGAGCCAGGCCTGGCTGAGGCTGGGGGGGGGAGGGAGGGAGGGGTGGGGGGGGTGGGGGGGGTGTTATTCCCAGAAGCAGCCCCGCTTCTGTTGAAAAAAGAAACAGACGCTGGCTCGGTGAGAAGTCCCCTTCTCTTCCGCACGTGAGCACCTGTAGACCCAGGGACCTCAAGGAGACGGGGCTGGGGGGTGGGGAGTCCCCGCCGGCCCCCCCTTCCCTCCCCACCCCCTCTCCGCAGGCCCAGCTGCAGCCAGATCCGTGTGGGAACCCGGCCCCTTCCCGGTAGCTATTCTGGGTCTGCGTGTGTCTCCCTCTGGGGGGAGGGCCGGGGTGGAAATGTGGGGGCTAAAATTAGCCAAAGGCAAACAATCGAGGCCAGGCCTGGGCGGGAGGGAGGTCAGCTGAGGACGGCCGTTTGTTTTCTGGGGCGGCCGGTCCCTCCCGAGGTGGTGGGAGCAGCGACAAAGGGAATTGAAAACGAAAACAGATCTGGAAGCCGACCAACGCCGAACCGACCGACCCGGGGCCAGGCCAGATGGCAGGGGCCTCGCCGCCCAGGACCCTCCCCGGCCCGCCCCCCGCCCCCAGGGCTGCCGGCCGGCCTGCGGGTTCCCGCGGGCGAAGGCGGGAGGCTGCAGAGGGCTCCGGGGACCCGGCCTGGCATTGGCGGCAGCCCCAGGCCCAGCTCTGGGGGCCCCTGCTTGCCTTACTGACTTTTCGAGAGAGAGGAAGAAGGGTCTTGCCTTTTTAAAAATATTTCCATTGAATTTTAGAGAGAGAGAGAGAGAGAGAGAGAGAGAGAGAAACATCGACGTGAGAGCGGAACACTGACGGACCAAAGCCCGCAGCAGCCCAAAAGGGAATCGAACCCGTGACCTTCCGGTGACCTTTTGGTGCCTGGGACGGCACCCAAACAACTGAGCCACACGGGCCAGGATGGACCTAGTCTGTTATTTATTTATTCTTAACTTTTTAAAAATTGATTTCATAGCCCAGTGGTCGGCAAACTCATTAGTCAACAGAGCCAAATATCAACAGGACGACGACTGAAATTTCTTTTGAGAGCCACATTTTTTAAACTTAAACTATACAGGTGGGTCCACTGTGGTCAACTTATTTAGGGTCCTCCTCGGGCTTAGGAAGAGCCACACTCAAGGGGCCAAAGAGCCGCATGTGGCTCTCGAGCCGCAGTTTGCTGACCACTGTCATAGAGGAAGGGAGAGGGAGAGAGAAACAGCCATGATGAGGGAGAATCCTCGACGGGCTGCCTCCTGCGCGCCCCACACTGGGGATCAAGCCCACGTGCCCTTGACCGGAATCGAATCCTGGACCCTTCAGTCCGCAGGCCGACGCTCTATCCACTGAGCCACACTGGCCAGGGCTCTTTTTTTTTTTTTAGGTCCTTTTATTTTATTTTATTTTTCCCCATTGACTTTTAAAGAGATTGGAAGGGAAGGGGAGAGAGAGAGAGAGAGAGAAACATTGATCACTTGCCTCCCATAGGCACCCGTACTGGGGACTGAACCCAAACCCGGCACGTGCCCTGACCAGGAATCGAACCCGTGACCTTTCGGTGCCCAGGACGATGCTCAACCACTGAGCCACACGGCCGGGGCAGAACCCAGTTTCTCGAACCCAACATACTCCTACCTCTTGCACTCAGCCATGTCACAGACCTGACCCCGATGAGGGCCGGGGGGGGCAGGGGACCTGAGCGTCCCACCCCGGGCCCCCCAGTGTCCCTGTCCCCTGATGTCCCACCCACGCCCCTGTTCCAGGCTGCATCTCCCCGACTTCAGAGGCCTGGATGCTGACCCCCAACCCTGGGCACCGGGGGTGCAGAGCTCTGGCAAGGGGTGCGTCCGGGCCCAACTGCCCAGCGTCTAGAAACCGGAAGTCTCTGGGGGGCAGGTGGTGCTTTCATTTCTCTTCCAGGTGCAGCTGCGGCCTTTGAGGGAGGAGAGAGGCCGGGACGGGAATGGCGCTGACAGACTGGGGCGGTGGGGGCGGCGGCGGGCGCACGGCTCTCAGGGACACCGGGGCTCGGGTAGGAACGGAGGAGGAAGAGGTGCCAACAGCAGGACCCCGACTTGCAGCCACAGGGCCTGTGGGAGCCGAGAGGGTGCCGCTGGGCACACGCGGGTCATGAGGCCAGCTCTGCCCCCCGCCCCCATGGCTCTCTGAGAAAGTCCCAGGAGGAGGAGGAGGAGTGGGCTGGGCTCAGGGCAGGGAGGGGGGCAAAAGCAGGCCACCCCCAGAGGCAAGAGCCACTCAGCCAGGGCACCCAGGAGTCCCATCCGGCCGGTGTGGCCCAGTGGCTGAGCATCGACCCAAAAACCAGGAGGTCGCGGTTCGATTCCCGGTCGGCTGGGCCGACAGGCTCCTCGGGGCACAGGCACCAGACAGACAGTTGGGACGTATTGGGGTGTCTGCCCTGAGAGACCTGGGGGGCCCCCAGGCTGTAACAGGAGTCCGCCCGCCGCCTATCTCAGCAAGAGCAGGCGTGTGTTCCGCTCGGCTCCGGAGGACGGAAAATCCAAGATTAAGGCGCCAGCGCCCGTGGGTGCTGGTGTGGAGCCCTGTGCCTGGCTCCTGGCCAGAGCCCTATGGTCGTCCTCACTGGGAGGGGTGGGGGAGGGGCTCAGGAACCTTCTAGAAGGGCACTGATCCCACAGGAGGGCCGGTCACCGAGTCACCTCCCAGAGCCCCCCCCCAACAACCCCATCTAGCGTTAGAGGATTTCAGCACATGCATTTGGGGGACACAGACATTCGGGCCAGAGCAGGGGGCATCCCCTATGGCCAAAGACACCCCAGCCGGCCGGTGCGGCTCAGTGGTTGAGCACTGACCCACGAACTGGGAGGTCATGGGTTCGATTCCCGGTCAGGGCACATGCCCGGGTTGCAGGCTCCATCCCATAGAAATATCAATGATGAGAGAATCATCTATTCATATTTTAAAGATATTTATTTATTGTAAAATATAGTTTTAATGGACCTCAGAGAGGAAGAGAGAGACACACACATCATTGATGAGAATCATGGACCAGCTGCCTCCCGCACAGCAGGTGGAAACAGGGGCCCCTCACTGCCCCCCCTCAGGGAGGTGGCCCATCCTGGGGACCAGGTTCCAGCTCAGCGGCTGCTGCTCTGTACAGCCGGGCCAGGTGTCACTCTCTGGTCCCTGGGAGCCTCTGGTACCTGGTAACCAGCGGTAACCAACGAGGCTCACCTGAGACCCGCTGAGCACAGCGGCCGGCAGGGGTTCTCCATAGCAACGGGACGCTCTGGGAACGCATGCGCACTGCGGGCTGCAGGGCGAGAGCCATCAGGCGGCTCTGGGAGGGCTAGGGGGGTGGTGGACGGGGTGGTGGAGCCTGCACCTCCTTCAAAAAAGTAGTCCTTGCCCCGCGGCCCGGCTCAGGGGTTGAGCATCGACCTATGAACCAGGAGGTCAGGGTTCAATTCCCGGTCAGGGCACAGGCCCGGGTTGCGGGCTTGATCCCCAGTGCGGGGCGTGCAGGAGGCAGCCGATCCATGATTCTCTCTCATCATGGATGTTTCTGTCTCCTCCCTCCGCCCCATCCCCCATTTTTTTAAAGAAAATAAGAGCCCTGGCTGGGGTGACGCAGTGGTTGCAATGTGGGCCCGAGCACCGAAGGGTTGAGGGTTCGATTCCCGGTCAAGGGCATGTGCCTGGGCTGCAGGTGCGATCCCAGCTCCAGCCGGGCAACCAATCCATGTGTCTCTCCCACATCAATGTTCCTCTCTCTCCCCTCCCTCCCTCTCTCTCTAAAAAAGAAGAAAAGACACTATGAGCCCATCCTAGGAACCCCAGACGGTGGCCACAGGCACATGGAGCCCCAGCTCCGCCAGTTGCCATGGTGACCCAATGTTTACCTCGGGTTTGCTGAGTGGGAGGAGGAGGCAGACCTACCGGGAACCGCCACCAGGCCGCCTCCTCCTGCCCCCAACCCCCGCAAGGCCGCCAGGGTCTCCCGGGCTGAGCCAGGGCTGGAGCACAAAGGCGGGGAGGGGGGGGGTCCCCTCACCCACCCTCCGCCCTCCACTGGTTGGAAAAAAAAACAAGCTTAGAGGCACTCCCCCTCCAGGGAGCATGCGGAGCCATTCCCTTCCTCAAGCCCCTTGGGCATGAGCTCCCCTCCTTCCCCCACAGGCACGCGTCCCCTAACCTCTAAGGGGCCCCTGAGACTTGCAACCAGGGGAGCAGTGGGCAGCGGCAGCTCGTCTCTGGCGAACCCCCAACCTGAGCCAGAGAGAGCAGCCCAGCCTAAGAACATCCTTGCTTGCTTTTCTAAAAAACAAGACACACAGAAAAAACCTTAAAAAAAAAAAAGAACAAGTGAAAAAGAAAAAAATGCTCAGATCCCACAGTGCAGGGGCCAGGGAAAAAGGAAGAGGAGGGGGAAGGAGGAGGAAGAAGAGGAGGGGGGAGGAGGGAGGGGAGGAGGGAGAGGAAGAGAGAGGGGAGGAGGGTGCATGGGGCTGAGCCCTCAGCCCCTCAGACAAAAGCTCAGCCGGGCCTGGCCCCCAGCCAGGGCCATCCCACACCAGGCTGCTGGCTGCTGGTGGGTGTCCAGGGCAGGATGATGGGGCCTGCCCCCCTGGGCCCAGGCCGGTGCCCCCTCCAGCTCTGCCCAGGGTCCCCGCTCCGCCCCGAAGGCCAGCCCGGCCGCCAGGGCTGGGCGCACAAGACCCCTTCCTCTGTCACCGGCCCCCACGGGGGTCCCACAGAAACCATGTCCACAGCCCGAGCCCCCTGGCCCCGTGCCTGGGGCCTGGCTGCCGTCCAGGGAGCGAGTGTCCTGAGCTCTGGCGGGAGGCTGAGCACCTGCACGTGAGCACAGACACGCACACGCACACGCACGCATACGCGCTCACACGGGACACACGCAAAGACACCAGGTGCCACTCGGCGTGGACACCCAGAGAACCCCCGGTGCCTGAGGCCAAGCGACAAAGTAGGTTTTAGAAAAACAAGACAAAGCCCGGCTGGTGTGGTTCAGTGGGTTGAGCGACGACCTAGGAACCAGGAGGTCAGGGCACAGGCCCGGGTTGAGGCCTCGACCCCCGGTGGGGGGCGTGCGGGAGGCGGCCCATCAGTGATTCTCTCTCATCACGGATGTTTCTCTCTCTCTCTACCTCTCCCGTCCTCTGTGATAATCAACACAATATATTTCAGCCCTGGCCGGTGTGGCTCAGTGGATAGAGCGTCGGCCTGCAGACCGGAGGGTCCCGGGTTCGATTCCGGTCAAGGGCACGTACCTCGGTGGCAGGCTCCTTCCCGGCCCGGGCCCTGGTTGGGGCGCGTGCAGGAGGCAACCCATCGATGTGTTTCTCTCACATCGATGTTTCCCTCTGTCTCTCCCTCTCTCTTCCACTCTCCCTAAAAATCAATGGAAAGCCCTGACCGGTGTGGCTCAGTGGATAGAGCGTTGGCCTGCGGACTGAAGGGTCCCAGGTTCGACTCCGGTCAAGGGCATGGACCTCGGTTGCGGGCACATCCCCGGTGGGGAGTGTGCAGGAGGCGGCTGATTGATGTTTCTCTCTCATCGATGTCTCTAGCTCTCTATCCCTCTCTGTAAAAAAGCAATAAAGTATATATATTTTTTAAAAAATCAATGGAAAAATATCCTCGGCGAGGATTAACAAAAATAATAATACCGGTTTAAAAAATAAAAATCTCTTTTGAAAAGAACAGGAGACGACGCCAGCATCGCGGCGGGTGGGGACCTGGGGTGGCATGAGGGCGCCGGGCAGGGGGTCGGGTGGCCGTGCGCCCGACCTTAAAGCAGGATCACCCAGAGCCGCTCAGCACCCACCCTGCCCGTCGCTTGTCCCGTAGATTTGCAAGAAATATCGGCGGCAGCTCGCTAACCAGTGCCCACGGATCACCCCTCCCTCGGGGAACGTGTCCTGGGGTTTGTTTCTGCCAAGACGCCCGGGGTGCGGCCACGGTGCTGACCCCCGGCTCCCAGACCCTCCCCCGATCCCAAGTGGGGTTTGGAGCAACTTGTCTGTCAAGCGCCAGGCACAACATCCCTCCCGGACACGCCCGGCCCGGGGCCACCCTGCCCACACACAAGGGCGGGGTTCTGAGGTTCCAGGGCGCCTTTGGGGTTTCCTCTGGCTTTCCCAACACTTCCTTGCTAAACCCTCTGGGCCCAGCAGCCATTAGCTGGAGCTTCGCCCTCCAGCCCTAAACCTTTTCTTTTTTTGTTATTGTTTTTAGTGAGCATGTAGGCGAGCACAGAGCGTTAGAGACAAGCCACAGGCCCGGAGAAGGAATTTCCAGGGTGAGGTGAAGTCTACAGCCAGGTGCTATTTCTTGCAAAGCTCATGCATGGTGCAGGCCGGGCTCCAGGGTCCAAACCTGGGCCCCGTGCTGGGGGACCACCCCTCACCCCCAGGCAGGCAGGCCACGCGGGGAGGGGGGGGCGGGGCAGCGACACGGGCACATTTCATCAGAGGTGTCAGCCTCAGCGCTTTTGCAAACAGGTCACCTTGGGTCAGCCTGGCCCCGGGCCACGGAGGGCGGCCAAGTTCCTGGTTGGCGCGTGTTTCCGGGTGAGGGACCTCATGAGGCAGGGCGATCGATACACCGGCCCCCCTCCCCGCACCGACGCGCCCCTAAACGACCCCCCCCCACCCTGCGTGTGCCCTCCGTCCGGCTGGTATGTGATGTCGGTGAAGGAGGAGGGTCACACACAGCCCGGGTTGGGAGCAGGTGGCAGGATCCAGGGGGGTGGTGGGCAGGGGACCAGCCTCTTCAGTTTCAGGCAGGGACCTCCGTGCCTCCCAGAAACCCAAGCGACACACAGCCCATCCTTAATGGCTGCAAGGGTGGGGGGGTGCGGAGACAGGGGGAGGTGGACCCTAAGATCTAAACTGAACAATTCACCCAGAAATCAGAGTCCCCATGAGCAGATTCCGGGTTTGGGTGCTCAGCTCAGCCGCAGCAATGAGCAAGGTGCCACACGTGTGTGGGTGCCTGTGTGCACACGTGTGCCCGTGTGCATGCCTGTGTGTGCACCCATGTGCACACGAGCGGAGCCCAGGGGCAGAGCCTTGGGGTGGGGTGAGATTTCTGTCTCACACGCTACGTGCCAGTGTCAAGTCAACGCCAACAGCGTAAAAAGTTAGCATCAGATTCTCTCTCATCACAGATGTTTCTCTCTCCCTCTCCCTTCCTCTCTGAAACCAATAAAAATATATTTAAAAAAATAATAAATGAGCCCTAGCCGGCTTGGCTCAGTGGATACAGCATCGGCCTGCGGACTGGAGGGTCCCAGGTTGGATTCCAGTCAAGGGCACAGGCCTGGGTAACGGGTTCGATTCCCCGTGGGGGGCGAGCAGGAGGCAGCCGATCAGTGACTCTCTCTTATCATCGATGTTTCTCTCTCTCTCTCTCTCCCTTCCTCTCTGAAATCAATAAAAATATATTTAGAAAACAATAAAAAATAATAAACAAATGGCAACCATGTTTTTTTTTTAATTTAAAAAAAATATTTCCGCCAGCAGGACCCGGAGCACCTAGCGCCCGTCCCGTCGATGAAGGTGGAAGAGGAAGCAGAAATCCACGCAGAAGCCGCACATCGAAAGGACAGACGCCACCTGCCCAGCCCACACCTGGCTGCCCGCGACCGGGAGGCACCCCGAGCCGCCTCCGCCGCCCCCGCTGCCGCCCCCCCCCCCCCTCAGAGCGTCGCCCCGCGAGTTACTCATTAACCGTCGTCCAGGGAAGAGCGCTCTGTTCCTCTATAGCGGGCGCGCCTGGCGGACACCGCCTGAACCACGTGACCCAGCAACGGGCAGACCTGGCACTGCCAGCCCGGCCCTGCTGCGGGCGGGCCAGGGGGTGCCAACGTCACCTGCTGTGTTTTTATTTTATTTTATTCTCCTCACCGGATGGTATTTCCCATTGATGTTCAGGGAGAGTGGAAGAGAGAGGGAGAGACGGAGAGAAACATCGACGTGGGAGAGACACACAGATGGGTCGCCTCCTGCACGCGCCCCGACCAGGGCCCCGGCCGGGGAGGAGCCTGCCGCCGAGGTAGGTGCCCTTGGCCGGAATCGAACCCGGGACCCTTCGGTCTGCAGGCTGACACTCCATCCATCAGCCAGGGCTCAATACAAAAAAAATTTTTTTTTAATTAAAATACTATTTTTAACTGCCTTCTTAAAACACAAACAGGGCACGCCCCCACAGTGGCCTGACACTTCAGAGCTCACAGCTGCAAACTCAGATGCTCACGGGGCCCCCAGCCCTCTTTCCGCTGCGGGAAGGAGGGAGGGAGCGAGGGAGGGGTGCAAGAGCACCTCAGCAGGCCCCGCCCAGTGCCAGCCGTGCCCGGTGGGTGGGTGGGTGGGGAGACCAAGATGTGTTTAAAAAAACACACACACAAAAAACATAATGTGTCTTTTTTATCTTTTATTTTAACTATTATTTTTTAAATACGTTTTTACTGAGCCCTGGACGGTGAGGTTCAGTGGTTGGAGCGTCGGCCTGCAGACCGAAGGGTCCCGGGTTCGATTCCGGCCAAGGGCACGTACCTGGGCGGCAGGCTCCTCCCCGGCCCGGGCCCTGGTCGGGGCGCGTGCAGGAGGCAACCCATCTATGTGTTTCTCTCACATCGATGTTTCTCTCCGTCTCCCTTCCCCTCTCTCTACAAATCAATGGGAAAATACCCTCAGGGGAAGATGAACAAAGGAGACATTCCAGGTGGGTGGCTGTGCCCTCACGGCGCCCCGAGGCCAGCAACACGGATGGAGACACCACCCAGGACAGAAGCCGGTGACAGACACGCGTTGGCGAGGGTCAGACACACGTCTGGTACATGCGTGCAAAGCCTTGGATGGGTCTGGAAAAGGGCCGCGCGGGTTCGAGGGGGAGGGGAAGGCTCGCACGCTCTGCCTGCGCACTTCTGCATTTGTTTGAAGTTTCACAACCGCCCCGGGCAGCCCAGAGCGGAGTGGGAGAGGGGCGGGCGGTGGCCGGCCGCCGGGATGTGCCCGGGACAAAGTGCTGGCCCCCGGCCAGGCCGGCCCGGAGCTGCCCTGGGAGGGAGAGAACCCGGCCGCTCACCCTGCAGTCGGCCGGGCTGCCAGCTTCCCCGAGGCCCGCTGCGCCCCGGGCACCTGCGAGGGGGTCCTCGGGGCCTCGGGGTACAGCCAGACCCCCCCAACCCCCTGTCTCGCTCAGGAGGGGACCCCTGGTTCAGCGGGGAACCAGCAGTTTCAGAGGAACCCCGCCCAAACGCTAACAGGAAATGGCTGAGAGAGTGCGATCTGACGGCTTCCCACCCTCACCCCCAGCGGGGCAGGTGACTCGGACGGTCCCTAGGGGTCTGCAGGAGGGTGGGACAGCTGGGCCCAGCCCAGGGCCCACCGTGCAGGCCAGACCCCAGAGCTGCTGACCTGGGCAGTGGGCAAGGAGATGTTTTGGGGATTTTTAAAAAATATATATTTTTACTGGCTTCAGAGAGAGAAGGAGAGGGAGAGAGAGAGAATCATGGGTCAGCTGCCTCCTGGACGCCCCCTACTGGGGATGGAGCCCGCAACCTGGGCCTGTGCCCTGACCCCAAATCCAACCATGACCTCCTGGTTCAAAGGTGGATGTTCAATCACTGAGCCACACCGGCCAGGCAAGACTGTTGCTATTTTATCATAGAATTTGGACCCTCTCTCTCTCTCTCTCTCTCTCTCTCTCTCTCTCTCTCTCTCTCTCTCTCGTCTCTACCTCTATCTCTATCTCTATCTACAAGTACACATGTAACTCCTGGCGACGGAGGGGAAACAGGGCACAGAATTCATTCTCAGAGCAATGCTTTGTGGGCACAGATGGGTAGACACGTATAGGCAGACAAGAAGGATGGAGGGGCCATTCTCGGGGGGCCCACCGAGCCCCTCCATTTCCGACAACAGCCTCCCACATGGTGGAATCTCCCAGATGCAGGACGTGGGAGCTGGGGTGGGGGGAGCAGGGGGCGAGGTCTGGCCTCCCGGGGCCCAGGCCTTCCCTACCCTGAATGTCTTTGAATGTTCGCACCCAAGCCCATCAGCCCCAGTGACAGGCAGCTCCCGGCCTCCCACGCCCTCCAAAGCCCGTCTTAGCGGACGGACCAGGCCTGGGCCAAGGCGCCGACCCACCCACCCAACCAACGAGAAGTCGCTTGCGTTACAAATGCGTTGGTGTCTTTGTTTTGTTTTCGAGGGCGGTTTGCTATCACATCAACCATGACGCGCCCTGGCCGGTGTGGCTCAGTGGGAAGAGCGTGGGCCTGCGGACGGAAGGGTCCCGGGTTCGATTCCGGTCCAGGGCAGGTGACCTCGGTTGCCAGGCCCGATCCCCAGCCCTGGTCGGGGCACGTGCGAAGGCAGCCGATCGGTGTGCCTCCCTCACATCAACGTTTCTGTCTCTCTCTTTCTCTCCCTTCCACTCTCTCTAAAAATCAATGGGGCCCGGCCGGTGTGGCTCAGTGGTTGAGCGTCCACCTAGGAACCAGGAGGTGACGGTTCCATGACCAGTCGGGGCACAGGCCCGGGGGGCGGGGCTGGCTCCACCCCAGTGTGGGGCGTGCAGGAGGCGGCGGAGCCATGATTCTCTCTCATCGTGGGTGTTTCTCTCTCTCTCTCCCTAACCCTTCCTCTCTGAAATGAATAAAAATATATTTTTTAAAAATTAAAAAAATAAAACTCGCAGTGCTCGGCGGCAGAGCAGACCCGGGACCTGGAATATGCGATTCCAAGGGTCCCAGCGGAACCGGGGGCCCCTGCGGTGGAGGCGGCCTGGGGAGCTGTGCACACCTGGAGCGGGGGCCGGGCCGGCTCCCGCACTCATCACAGACGGGGTGCACCTCAGGCTAGGCTGGTCCCATCCTCTTTGGCCAGATTTGGGGTTCCAGGCACACCCCCCACCCCCAGACTGGCTCCCAGCGCCTGCCCCAATCCTCTAGCACGGGGTCCGCCCAGGGCCCACAAAGCCTGGCCCCCAGCAATGGTTGGGGGGCGGGCCGCAGCCAGCCAAGTCCGAAGTCACCCCCAGACTAAAGCCCTCTTCCCTCCCCCCTTAACTCCCCCACCCCCAGCCAGGCCAGCTCCAGCCACGACAGCGCGCCCGCCCTTCACCCAGCCCCTCCCCAGTTCTCCAACCCAGCGAGCCACCCAATGGGAGGCCACAGCCAAACCGGCCGCAAAAAGATTTTCCAACCAGTGAGTTCCCGGCCTAGTGCGGGCCTCGCCCCTCCCCGCCAAAGAGGTCCCCAGCCCCAGCCACGCCCCAAGCGCTCACCCCGCCCTTGTGTTCAGGGTCCCGGGCGCACGGATCCTAGCTGGGCCCCGCCCTCGCTGCCACACCCACCGTGGCCCTGTTGTGCCCAAGCTAAACCAACACCCTCCCTCCAGGGACCCAGGCCCCATCTGGTCCACACAGACCCTTACTTCGGACACTCAGAGGGCCTAGCAATAGCCCGCCTTCACCCTGGGCCCCCCTTCACCCCGGACTGCCACGCGGTTTTGGGGGGGCCACATGCCTGGGCCGGGAAACGCAGGGGCAGCCCTCCGAGGGCCCAGTGCTAGTGAGATGCGCGGGTCCTGGACGCTTGCAGACCTCGGATCCGCTCAGTGGACCAATGCAACCGAGAGAGGGCCGCAATTTTAATTTTTTAAAAAAATTATTATTGACTTCAGAGAGAGGAAGGGGGGGAGAGAGAGAGAGAGAAAGAGAAACATCCATGATGAGAGAGAAGCATGGATCGGCTGCCTCCTGCACGCCCCACCCTGGGGATCCAGCCCACAACCCGGGCCTGCGCCCTGACCGGGAATCGAACCTTGGCCTCCTGGTTCCCAGGTCTCCAGGCTCAACCCCTGAGCCACGGCGGCCGGGCCTGGGCCGCAATTTTTAAACCGGTATTTTCATCATCTGATGGGCCGTTTTATGCGTGAGGAGGCTGAACCGCTGGGAGCCAGAAAACAGCAGAAGCACACGGGGGTTTGTTTTGTCTTTCACTTGCCCCAAATCGGGAGGAAGTGACTTGTCAGCGAAGGATGCACGTGAGCGCAGAGGAAAGATGCGGTTCTTGACACCGAACTGGGAGAGAAAAGTTGTCATCCATTTAAACGCGGGTGGGTTTTTTGTTGTTGTTGTTGTTGCTACTTTTGTGTTTTTAAAACAAAACAACCAACCTCAGATGAATCAACTCCCAGGTCGAGGGGCCCTGGGATCGGAGAGCGGGCGGCGGTCCCCGGCCCCCAGGCTGCCGCCCCGGGACGCCCACCCCCGCGCAGGTGCCGCGCGCCCGCATCCGTCCGGGGCAGAGTGAGCGCAGGGCCGGGAAGTGGGCAGCGCAGGGCGACGGGGCGGGCAGGGGGGCTGGGCCCTCGTTTCTGGAGAGAAAGCGTGGCCTCCCCAAGGAGCCCTCGGGGTCGGGCGTGCCCCCGCCGGCCGGATGGGCGTGGCTCCCACCCCGAGCCGCCGACCGGGAACCGGGGACCGCCCCCCGCAAGCTCTGGTTTCGACAAATTAAACCTTAGAGGGCTGGAAAAATTACAGGAAGAGGAGAGCAAAGAATGTGCCGAGTGGCTAGAGGGAGCCCTGTCCCCGCGTGAACTTCGCCCGCCGCGCGCCTCGCCTCGCCCGGCCGGCCCCGCCCCTCCCGAGCGCGCGCCCGGGCGGCGCGGGAGGGACCGGGAGCCCGGGCACCCCCTTTCCTCGCGGCTCCCGGTGCCACGGGCTCCCGCGTCTCTCCGATCGGTCGGGGTCCCCGCCCCCCCCGCGGCCCCCACCCAGCTCGCCCGCACCTGCCCGCGCCGGCCCCCGGGTCAGGGCGGGGTCCCCGCCCCCAACTCGGATGACGACATCCGCCCCCGCGGCCCCGCCCGAGCGCGCCCGGGGAGGGGGCGTGCCCGGCGGGGGCGCGGTCGCCAGGCGGGTGCGGGCTCCGGGAGCTGGGACACGCCTCGCGGGGCGCGCGGGGCCGACCGCGGGACCGAGTGGTGGGGGTTAGGGGGAAAGGGGCGAGGCCCCGACCGTCCCCGGCCATTTGCGCCCTTGCGCCCGGCCGGCGGCAACGGGGGCGTGGCCCGGCGCCTGGCACAGGCCCCGGTCCGCGCGCGCGGCGGGCGCCCGGCCGCCCCACTGACCTGTGTGAGTTCTCAGGTGCGCCTTGAGGTGCGAGGATTTGCCGTAAACTTTCTCGCAGCCCGCGTAGTGGCACTTGTGCTTCCGCTGCGGGGATTCCGGGTCGGCGCGACTTCGGCCCCGCCGGCCCCTTTGTCTGAGGCCGGGCTCGCCACTCCCCGCGGGCCCCGACTCCACGCCCGCCTCGGGCTCCGGCTCGGGCTCGCTCCACGCGGGGCTGAGGGGCGCGGCGGCCGCGCCATCGCCGCCGGGGGAGGCGGGATCGGACGCCGGGGACGCGGCCGGCGGCAGGCGGCAGGGGGTCCGCGCCTTGCGGGCCCCGGCGCCCTCTCTGCGGTCCGTCAGGGCGGGCGCGGGCGCCTGCTGGTTGAGGTCCGCCAGGATGCGCGCCACCACGAAGAGCGAGGTGCTGTCCTTGCCGTCGCGGCGCTCCTCGACGCGGGGCAGCGTGGCGGCGGCGGCGGCGACGGCGGCGGCCGCGCCCTCGGGGCCCGGCTCCGGCCCCCCCTCCCGCGGCCCGTGCACAACCGCGCGGCTGGACATGGACACGAGGCACTCGGCGGCGAAGTGGTCGACATAGGCGGCGGCTGCCATGCTGCGGGCTCCGCTGCTCGTCGCGGCGACTCGTCAGAGGCGCATCCGCACCCACAACCTCCGGGGAGCGAGGGCGAGCGGGGGGGAGAAGGGGGGCGGGGGCGCGGCGTGCCCTCTCCGCCGGCGGCACGGGGGCTCCCGGCCGCCTCTGCCGTCACCCGCGTGACTCCGCGTCCGCGAGGCGCCCGCCCGGCCGGGCCCCACAGAACGAGCGCATGGAGGGGTGGGGGTGGCGAGAAGGAGCGGGGGTCCCCTCGTCCGGCGTCAGGGGCGGCCGGTCCTCAGGGTGCTGAGCGGCGACGTTAGGGACGACGGCGCCAAGTCGCGGCCGCAGCCTCGCCGCGCATTGTGGCAGGCGGGCGGGACCGCCGCCGTGCGCGCCGCGGCTCGGTGTGGGCGGCCCGGCCCCCGGGGGTGGGCGGGGCCGGGGCCACATCTGGACCCGACGTCAGCCCCCAGCCACATCCTGGCGGCGCAGGTTACAGGCGGCGGCGGCGGCCGCGGGGAGCTGCGCGCGCGGAGGGGGCGGGGGATCCGGGAGCGCGCACCCCGCGCCCCAACAGGGAGGCGTGCCCACGGGTTAGGGGCGGTCCCCTTTGGGTCTCCACGGCCCGACCAATCCCGGCCGCTCGGGGAGCCCAGACCCCGCCTCGGGGCCGACGCGCGGCCATGGGCGTGCCCCCCGGCCCCGCCGGAGGAGGGGCGCACAGTGGAGCTGGGAGTCGGGCACGCCGACGCACGTCACCCGCCCGCGGTGGGCCCGCCCTCCCCCGCCTCGGGGACCCCGCGGGGTATTTTCCTGCCAGACCTTTTGTACTGTCACGGCCTGGAACCCCGGTGTGGAGGCGAGCGCTGGGGAGGGGGTGGGGGGGCGCCCCTTTGTCCATCCAGCCCCGCCCGCCAGGGGCGCCGGGGTGGGTGCGCCTCCGCTGCTCCTTCCCCTCCGGAGCGAGGTTTGCACCACGAGGAGGCGTGCCCGCCGGGGCTGGGTGCGGGGCCCTCGGCCGCGCCTGGGGGCGGAACCACTCCCGCCGCACCCGCCCCAGAAGGGCTCCTGGGTGGCCCATCGTCCCCTCCGCGCTCGGGCCCTAGTCGCGTCCCGGTCTGGAGCGGGGCAACGGTTTGGGGCGGGGCCGCGAGCGCGATCGAGAGGCACCGGGAGCTTCGCCGACTGGCCCCGGGCGTCCGGGGGCCGCGCTGCCCTGGAGGCGGGGGCAGCCGGAGCCGGACGGGCCCCGGAGCCGTGGCTGTTAACCTGGCGGCGTGGGGGTCGCGCCCACCGCCGCCCTTTGCTGGCGGGAGCGGACTACGTGCAGGGGCGGGTCGGCGCGCCGTTCGGGGAGCGCGGGCCCCTTCCTTGGGCTCCCTCCTCCCAGTCCCAGGCCCGCAGCCAACTTCTCCAGGCCGCCCCTCTCCCACCGCGGTCGGTCGGTGCCAGCGGCGGGGACCCCGCCCACTGCGCGCCACCCACCCGCTCCCCGTGGAAAGGCTCGGCTGCGCCCAGCTCTCCACCCGCCCCCACCCGCTCCCGGGCCCCGTCAACTTGCCCTTGACTCTCCAAGGCGCCCGCACGCGCACCCCCTCCGCCCTCGCCGTTCTCCTCCGGGCCTGGGCCAGCGCCCGAGTGTGGCCGGTGCCTAACTTTGCAGCGAGCCCCTTACCGGACCCTGCAGCCCTGGATCATTTTTCTTCTCTTCTTTTATTTCTTTAGTGTATTTTTATTGATTTCAGAGAGGAAGGGAGAGGGAGAGAGGAACATCAACGAGAGAGAATCATGGACCGGCTGCCTCCTGCACGCCCCCCACTGGGGATCGAGCCCGCAACCCAGGCGTGTGCCCTTGACCAGAATCCAACCTGGGACCTTTCAGTTCGCAGGCTGATGCTCTATCCACTGAGCCAAACCAGCTCGGGCGCGAGTTCACTTTTTAATAACTTTTTAAAAATATATTTTTATTGATGTCAGAGAGGAAAGGAGAGAGAGAAACATCCATGATGCGAGAGAATCATGGATCGGCTGCCTCCTGCACGCCCCCCACTGGGGATCGAGCCCGCAACCCGGGCGTGTGCCCTCACAGGGAAGCGAACTGTGACCTCCTGGTTCCTAGGTCGACGCTCCACCACCGGGCCCCCCATCTTTAAAGTGGGAAATCGCCTGTTGTGAGCGGATCATCAGATGATGTCAGGCGCCAGGGTAGGTCCTGTACCAGGGGCAGGTGCATGTAGGAGGCCGTTTGCTTCTCTCCTTCCAGGTCCCGGACACTGTTAATTCCAGGTGGACCTGGAGGCCTCATCTCACCTGCGGGGTTCGCCCTGTTCCGGGGGAGCCCTGTGGCCCTGGCCGTGTCCCTCGCAAGCACGGTGTGTAGATGGGGTGCAGTTTCGAGGCTCCTGGATGGGGGGGACCCAGTGGGTAGATGCTGGCAGCTGCGCACCGTCCCACAATGGTTTAGGGAGTGTTGGGGCGGACTGGACAAAGCAGCTTTGGCCAATGGCTTTTGATATGCAAATGAAGGGGGCGTTTCCCAGCTCCCACCCTCACACGCTAACTATTTTGTGATGCAAATGGCCTGGGGCCGCCCAGGCAGGGTGGTTCCTAGTCCCCAGAGCTGGCCCGGCCTTGTCCCTGCTGTCACCCCAGCCAGGCTAGGTGAGCGCTGCCCGGCACCCACCGTGCCTGGCCCGGACCTGGCTCTGGGGACCTCTGGGTTCAGCCGGGAGGGGACAGCCCGACCAGCGTGGCTCAATGGCTGAGCATCAGCCTGAACCAGGAGGTCACGGTTGGATTCCCGGTGGGGGCACATGCCCTGGTTGCAGGCTCCATCTCCCTCTCCCAGTAGGCAGCGTGCAAGAGGCAGCCAATCCATGATTCTCTGCCATCACTGATGTTTCTATTTCTCTCTCCCTCTCCAAAAATCAATAAAAAGATATTACACACACACACACACACACACACACACACACCCCAAAACAGGATGTTTTTACACCTGAAAAAAAATTATATTACAAATACAATCGGCTTTGTAAAAATTGTCTGGGCTGCCCTTATGTTCTTGTTTTACCTAAATGCTTTGCTGGGCCCTAGCTGGTGTGGCTCAGTGGATAGAGCGTCAGCCTGCAGCCCGAAGGGTCCCGGGTTCGATTCTGGTCAAGGGCACATGCCCAGGTTTGTGTGGGCTCGATCCCCAGTAGGGGGCGTGCAGGAGGCAGCTGACCAGTGATTCTCTCTCGACATTGATGTTTCTCCCTCTCACCCTCTCCCTCTCTGAAATCAATCAATCAATCAGTAAATGCTTTGTTGGGAGCTCTGGCGAGGCAGGCTGAGTAGCCAGCAGTGCCAGGGTGCCCTCCAGGCCCTGGTAGTTGGGGCTACTGCTGGAGGCTGCCCTCTCTCCTGGGGTCCCAGACCAGCCCAGGTGATTCCTAGAGAGCGTCAGGCCCAGGGCCCTGGAGGGTTGGGCAGGCGCATCCTCCGGCCCCAGCCTGGCATCTCCGGCCTCCAGGGCGGGCACCGCCGGCCGGCCAGGGCTGCCCCAGACATGTGAGTGTGCCCAGCCAGCTGCCACACAAAGCCGCATTGTGGGCCTCTGCCTGGGGGGCGGGCACGTGATGGCAGAGTGTGGGCGGTGGGCCTGCCGGGTGTGCCCGCCACCTTCCTCCTGGGCAGGGCTCTGCTTCCTCGCCTTTGACCGCGAGAGGCAGGAGCCCACAGGAGCCTGGCCGGGCACAGTTGTGCAGGGAGGGACCGTGGGGATAGCAGCGAGCACCGATGTGAAGGAAGAGAAGAATTGTTTTTTTCCTTTATTTATTTTTAATCCTCACCCGCGGGAAAGACAGAGAGAAACATCGATGTGAGAGAAACACGTCGATGGGTTGCCTCCTGCACGCGCTCTGACCAGGGCCCAGGCCGGGGGAAGAGCCTGCAACCGAGGTACGTGCCCTTGACCGGAATCGAACCCGGGACCCTTCACTCCAAAGGCTGATGCTCTAACTAGTGAGCTACACCGGCCAGGGCCGGAGGTATTTCGTCCCTTTCCCCGTGAGGACATAGAGCAGGCAGGCTCCCCTCGCCGCTCCGCCCCCCAGGCCCAAAGGACGCCTGGGCCTGGTCGTTTTCGGATCTGTGCGCTCCATGGGGTGCCGGCCACAGGCACCCATTGGTGTCGGGGAGAGTTTGCCGAAACAAAGCGTTTCTTGTAGAACTGCCTGCTTGGTCGGTCGGTCGGTCGGTCGGTCGCCCACCTCAAGCCCCACATGGCATCAGGTTTCTGAAGGAGGAAGACACACCGCCCCCCCCCCCCCCACACACACACCCATAGATACTCATTAGCAGCTTCTATCACAGGACCCACGGGGCCAAGTTCCAACCATTTACGAAGACCGCGGCTTTTCCCATACGTTCCTGGCAAAACCATTTCGTGGCCAAACCTGACCTGGTCGTCGGATATAAAGACAGGGAAAGGCTAAGAGTGAACATTGGCACATGTTCCTGCAGAAAAGCTTTTTTAAAATATATATATATATTTTTTTTTAATGATTTCAGAGAGGAAGGGAGAGGGAGAGAGAAACATCAATGATGAGAGAGAATCACGGATCGGCGGCCTCCTCCACGCCCCTCACTGGGGATTAAGCCCACAACCCAGGCCTGTGCCTTGACCGGGAACCGAACTGTGTTTCTATCTCTTTCTCCCTCTTCCTTCCTCTCTGAAATCGATAATAAAAATATGTATAAATTAGCCTATGTTTGGTCAAGCGTTTAATTAACTCAGTCCTAATGCCTTGTCAGGGCCAGACCATGATTTCTCGGGCCTTATACCGCCCGAAGGCTGGATGCTCCCCACCCCACCCCAAAGAGCGGACAGATATCATTCCAGGTGTCTCACAGCGAGATACCCCATTGCAAATGAAAACCACTGCCCGGCCGGCGTGGCTCCGTGGTTGAGCATCCACCTAGGAACCAGGAGGTCACGGTTCGATTCCCGGTCCGGGCACAGGCCCGGGTTGCGGGCTCCATCCCCAGTGGGGGGCGTGCAGGAGGCAGCCGATGCGTGATTCTCTCTCATCATGGATGTTTCTCTCTTTCTCTCTCTCCCTCTCCCTTCCTCTCTGAAATCCATACAAAGATATTGAAAAGAAAACCACTGACATGAACGTGCTGGGTGACCTGACATCGCAGGCTGGGCTGGAGGCTGGGAAGTCCCTGGGAGAAGGCAGGCAGGCAGCCGGCGGGGGGGTTGGCGGGGTAGGGGTGGGGGGCGGCGGGTAATTCCTGGTTGTCACCGGGATCTGAGAACAGCGACAGTGCAAACCCCTCATTTCTGTTCGGGCTAATATTAGCCTGAGCGGGATGGGAATAAAGCCCTTTCCCCGAAGATGTTCTTAATACTTGAGGGTGAAGAGTACCAGCTTGAGCCCAGGCTCCCCCCCACCCCGAGCCACGCCAGCAAGAGCTCATCATGGATGTTTCTCTCTCTCCTTCTCTGAAATCAGTAAAAATTTAAAAAAGAAAAGAAAATGGGACTAGCATTGCTCGTGCCCTCCCCACCCTTACATCCCGGCTGCCGCCCCGGCCCCAGAGCCCTGGCTGGTCTGTGTGTCCCAGGCCCTGGGAGGGCGGGGCCTCCAAGCCCCAGCAGGCCCGTGGGTGGTGCAGCCCCGCTCGGGCCTGGGGGGCATCTGATAAGGCTTGTGCCTGGTGCCAGGACAGGTCAGGGCGGGTGGCGCCCCAGGGCAGCAGGCAGGCCCCTGTGAAGACAGCATCCGTCCAGCCAGAACCCAAAACAGCCTCCTTGTTTTCCCATGGAGCCGGACGGCCCAGGGGCCCATTCAGCAGGGACAGGCTTGACTCCTGTGTAAGCGTGGGTTCCAATCCTGCCGGCAGGCAGCGTGGGGGAGCCGCAGGGCACCCACAAACATCTGCTCTGAACCCCCCCACCCCCATAAGCCAGCTGCTGATGGTGGGTGGAAGGACAAAGATTACATGGGAAGTCGGCAAAAGGGTGATGCCAAATGGGCAGCTTACGGGTGAGTGGGCTGGAGATTTGCAAAGGCCTGTGGGTGTGCAAAGGCTGGGGGTCTGCAAAGGCCTGTGGGTGTGCAGAGGCTGGGGGTCCGCAAAGGCCTGTGGGTGTGCAGAGGCTGGGGGTCCTCAAAGGCCTGTGGGTGTGCAGAGGCTGGGGGTCTGCAAAGGCCTGTGGGTGTGCAGAGGCTGGGGGTCCGCAAAGGCCTGTGGGTGTGCAGAGGCTGGGGGTCCGCAAAGGCCTGTGGGTGTGCAGAGGCTGGGGGTCCGCAAAGGCCTGTGGATGTGCAGAGGCTGGGGGTCCTCAAAGGCCTGTGGGTGTGCAGAGGCTGGGGGTCTGCAAAGGCCTGTGGGTGTGCAGAGGCTGGGGGTCTGCAAAGGCCTGTGGGTGTGCAGAGGCTGGGGGTCTGCAAAGGCCTGTGGGTGTGCAGAGGCTGGGGGTCTGCAAAGGCCTGTGGGTGTGCAGAGGCTGGGGGTCTGCAAAGGCCTGTGGGTGTGCAGAGGCTGGGGGTCTGCAAAGGCCTGTGGGTGTGCAGAGGCTGGGGGTCTGCAAAGGCCTGTGGGTGTGCAGAGGCTGGGGGTCTGCAAAGGCCTGTGGGTGTGCAGAGGCTGGGGGTCTGCAAAGGCCTGTGGGTGTGCAGAGGCTGGGGGTCTGCAAAGGCCTGTGGGTGTGCAAAGGTTGGGGGTCCTCAAAGGGTTGGCGGCTCTGGTTTCTGCAGCAAAACTGTGCGTCCTTCCATGATCACCGGCAGCTCCCAGTGGGGAGGACGGGCTGCCTTTCCAGGGGAGCTCCCAGGGCCGGCGTGCAGCTCCCAGCCAGGTCAGAAGGTGCCTTTTTAATCAGAACAGCACAGCCGCGGTCACAGAGCGTGATTCATATTTCTGAATCAAGCTGGTCCCCAGCATTCTCTTTCTGCCCCCGTCAGTGGGACCAGCCTGGGGGCCCCGCTACAGGGAGGCGGCTCCTTCTCACTGAGCCCCCAGCTCCCCCACCTGCCCGGCCAGGGGAGGGCGGGAGGAGCAGGGCCCCTGCCTCAGCCCTGCCCGGGCGGGCGGCCCTCACCCGCTGGGTCCTGCCCCAACCTCACCGAAGGCCACCCCTTCCCCAGCATCCAGATTCCTTTTTTTATTTTTAAAGACTTTATATTGATTTTTCAGGGAGGCAGGGAGAGGGAAGGAGAAAGAAGCGTCCATGTGAGAGTGAAACATCCACGGGCCGCCTCCTGGAGATGGAGCCCGCCACCTGGGCATGTGCCCGGACTGGGAATCGAACCGTGACCTCCTGGTGCGCGGGATGGTGCCCCACCACGGAGCCACCCCGGCAGGCGGTTCTGCGATGAGGTCTTCACACTCCCTCCCTCCAGCCCGTCTCCCTCGGCCTCCGAGACCAGGCCTGGCACGCACACCGCCAGCGGAAGGAGCGGCTGCCAGCTCCGGACCGCGGGGAGGGGAGACACACATGGTCTGGGGGCGTTTCGGATACAGTAGGGAGTATTTTTAGCAAGTTGTTCTGACTCAGTGAAAAACCTGAAAGATAGTGTTGATAACCAGGCTTATTATAGCGCGCAGATGGCCCTGCTGGGCTCAGACAGACGCCCGGTTCTGGGCGATGGTGCGGGGCCCGGGAGAAGGCGGGCACCTTGCCCGCGGCAGAAACGCGAGCCCGAGGGGGTCCTCCGTGTTTGAGGGTCGGGGGCCCGGGCAAGAGGCAACCGATCGGTGTGTTTCTCTCGCATCGAACTTTCTGTCTTTTCCTCGCTCTGCCGCTGTCTCTAAAAAAATCAGTGGAAAAAATATCCTCGGGTGAGGATTAATTTCAAGAAATAAAACAAAGAAACATCCATGATGAGAGAGCGCCCTGGACCGGCGGCCTCCTGCACGCCCCCTGCTGGGGATCGAGCCAGCAACGGGGCCGGGCCAGGGCCCTGACCGGGAAGGGAGCCTGACCTGGGATTTTTCCGCGACAACACAGATGATGTGGGAGGACGTCCAGGGAGCCCAGCCACATCCTGCCCGCCAGCCCTGCTCCTGCCGCTCCCACCGGGACCAGATGGGCACCGACCCCCCCCCCACACACACACACCCCCTCCCGGGCGACCCCCACAGAGGCCTAGACATGCTGTCATGCCCTCGGGTGCCAGCACAGACGAGGTCTGATGGCCACCTGTGCCCTGCTCCCCCGTGGGCTCCGTGTTTGCAGTTCACAGACTGCGTGTGTTTCCCCCTCGGGGTCCTGTACCCTCAACGTCAGAGCCCTAAGCCTTTGGCTCAGTGGATAGACCATCGGCCTGCGGACTGAAGGGTCCCGGGTTCGATTCCCGGTCAAGGGCACAGGCCCGGGTTCTGGGCTCGATCCCCAGTGGAGGGGGGTGGGGGGCGTGCAGGAGGCAGCTGATCCATGATTCTCTCATCACTGATGTTTCTATCTCCTTCTCTGAAATCAATAAAAATATATTGAAAAAGAAAAATGCAAACAGGGTTGGGCTCTGGGGTGTGCCCGGGGCCCAGGGAGTCCCCAGGGGGTCCCCCACCCCGCACCCCGTCTCCTCCTCCCCTCCCCCCAGCACCTGGAGCTCCCTCGAAGGCCTCTGGGGACCCATCTGCCCTGCTTGTTTGGGTGAGGAGAGCCCTGTATTTATAGCCGAGAGCAGGCGTGCCAAGCGGGTACCCAAGCAACAGCTGGGCACAGGCTCCAAACGCCACACACGCCATGGGGGTGGGGTGGGGTGGCAGGGAGGCGGCCCTCCCCGCTCTGTCTCGGGGGCGCTGCCTCCAAGATAACCCCTCCCCGGGCTCCAGGGGAGGGTGGGAGAACACAGCACAATTGTCCCTGGCCATGTGCTGGGGGGTGGGGGGCACGAGGGGTGGGGGGACACGGGGGAGAGCCCCACAGACCTGAGGCCTGGGGAGAGGGGGCGATCAAAACAGCCCTTTGTCCGGGGCCTGGCCGGCCGCACACAGGGCTTGTGTTTCTCGGGGATGACAATGGGGTGAAACATTAGAGTGGGTATCAATTATTCACAGTCCCCCGCCAGGTCAGAGCGCAGCAGCCCGGCCCACCCCGCCCCCACCAAGAGGGAGGCTGATGATGGGGTTCAGGCAGACTCCGGGCTGAGGCCCGAGCCCCCTGCACCCCCAGGTCTCAGCGGCCCGCCCCCGTCGGATCTAACCTCCCTGCACCCTGCTCTTCTCTGCATCCGGGTGGCACTGAAGATGATGCACCATCAGAGAGGAAGGGAGAGGGAGAGAGAGAGAGAGAGAGAGAGAGAGAGAGAGAGAGAGAGAGAGAGAGAGAGAGAAACATCCATGAGGAGAGGGAACCATGGATCGGCTGCCTCCTGCACGCCGCCTGCTGGGGATCGAGCCTGCAACCCAGGCCTGTGCCCTTGATCGGGAATCCAACCTGGGGCCCTTCAGTCTGCAGGCCAATGCTCAACCACTGAGCCACCCCAGTCGGGCCATTTTTAAGTGGGTAATTTTGTATGGCCCTCGAGTGACGTTATAAATATCCAAATGGCACTTGGCAGAAAAAGCCTCCCTCCCCTGCTCTCAGGTGAGGGGTAAAAAGTCCAATTGTACCTGTTAAGACCCCCCCAAAAGCGAGTCCCTTGCTCCTCTCCCAGAAATGGTGGTGAGCATGGCCCGGCCGGCGTGGCTCCGTGGTTGAGTGTCGACCTATGAACGGGAAGGTCAGGGTTCCATTCCCGGTCAGGGTTCCACGTGCCCCGGTGGCGGGCTCAATCCCCAGAAGGGGGTGTGCAGGAGGCAGCCGGTCCATGATTCTCTCTCCTCATGGATGTTTCTCTCTCTCGCCCACTCCCTTCCTCTGTGAGGTCAATAATAAAAATATATTAAAGATTGAACAAGAAATGGTGATGAGCAGGAATCGTATTGTGGGCAAAGGCTGGTGCCCCGTCACTGTCATCGCAGTAGCAGCCTCTTGCTCAGGACGCTGGGGACGGGGTCCTGGGAGACCCCGTGGGGGAGGGCCGGGTGCCGCCCCCGGGAGGTGTCTGGCCACGGCCCCGGTGGCCCCGGCGAAGGGTTCCTGTTCAGGACAGGAAGTGGCCGCCTCTGACCAGGCCGCCTGACATGATTTCAGCTGCCTTCCAAGGCAGACCAAATAAACACTCGCATCTAAAAAAAAGGCGAAACAGGGTCACTGGAAACAGAGAGAGAGCAGCTCCCGGACCTGGAGGGCGGGGCCAGGCTTTCCAGAGAAGCCCAGCGAGAGAGAGAGAGAGAGAGAGAGAGAGAGAGAGAGAGAGAGAGAGAAGAGGAGAGGAGAGAGAGAGAGCGTGGGCCTGTGTGTGGGGGCCCAGGCGCAGCCCTGCCTCGGAAGGGAACTGTCTTCTGTTAAATAAAATGCGACCCGACCCTCAGCTCTCCTCCACGATTCGATCCGTGGCCTCGTCTGCTGCTCTCAGACCCGATCTTTCAGGGGCTTTTTTTTGGTTTCTTTTTAAATATATGTTTTGCATTGATTTCAGAGAGGAAGGGAGAGGGAGAGAGAGAGACATCCATGATGAGAGAGAATCATGGGCCGGCTGCCTCCTGCACGCCCCCCCACTGGGAATCGAGCCGGCAACCCGGGCATGTGCCCTGACCGGGAATCGAACCCTGACCTCCTGGTTCCTAGGTGGATGCTCAAACACGGAGCCCCTCTGTTTGGACTCCATTGATTTTTAGGGAGAGTGGAAGGGAGAGGGAGAGAGAGAGAAACGTTGATGTGAGAGAGACACATCGGTTGGTTGCCGCCCCCATGCACCCCGACCAGGGCCGGGGATCCAGCCTGCAACGGAGGTGCGTGCCCTTGAGTGGAATGCAACCCAGGCCCCTTCGGTCTACAGGCCGACGCTCTCTCTGTCCACAGATCCAAACCGGCCGGAGCGCCATGGGGATTCTTGGCTGGCTGATCCCATTTGTAAGGGAGTGTCAGGATGGTGGTTCTCAAAGTGGGGTCCGTGGACCCCTGGGGGTTCCTGAGAAGTCAAAACCCTATCGTAGGAATAACACAGAGGCGCTTTTCCTCCCGTGGCCGTGGAACGGAGTTTTCCGGAGTCTGCATGATGGTGTGATATCCGAAGAGACCGAAATAGAAGCAGATGTGAAGCATCCAGCTGTTGGGACGCCAGACAGCGGCAAAGATTTCTTTAAACAGATAAAACACGGCCGCTCTTCTTACGAAACGAACTATTCTTAGGGGAAAGACGGCTGTGTCCATGAGTGTTACGTGCATGAACAAGAACTGGCTTGACTGTCATTTTATTTATTTTTTTAATATATTTTATTGATTTTTTACAGAGAGGAAGGGAGAGAGATAGAGAGTCAGAAACATCGATGAGAGAGAAACATCGATCAGCTGCCTCCTGCACACTCCCCACTGGGTATGTGCCCGCAACCAAGGTACATGCCCTTGACCAGAATCGAACCCGGGACCCCTGAGTCCGCAGGCCGACGCTCTATCCACTGAGCCAAATGGGTCAGGGCTTGACTGTCATTTTAAAATAAATGCGAGGAAATTTCAAATCGGCCTCCACGTTAACTTCTCTTGCAGGACATACTGGTGGGTCTGCCCATATAAATAAAAGCTTTCTGTCCGGCCGGGGTGGCTCAGTGGTTGAGCGTGGACCTAGGAACCAGGAGGTCACGGTTCCATTCCCGGTCAGGGCTCATGCCCGGGTTGCGGGCTCCATCCCCAGCGAGGGGCGAGCAGGAGGCAGCCGATGGATGATTCTCTGTCATCATGGATGTTTCTCTCTCTCCCCCTCTCCCTTCCTCTCTGAAATGAATAAAAACGTGTTTTCAAATGAAAATAAATGGAAAAGTGTCATCAGGTGACGATTTAAACACACACACACACACACACACACACACACACCCCAAAAGAGCGCAGAGATCTCAGGAAACCCGCCTGGAGGAGGAGAGCAAGGCCTGCCCGCCTCTGTGAGGAACCCTTCCCCGTAGCCGGGCTCCGTTGCCGTTGGACTCTGTGGCCACAGGCCCGGTATCTCCTCCTTGGATCTCCCTTCCTCCGCGTAAACCCTGGCTGAGTTCTGAGGCTCAGAAGCTTCAGGGGAACCGACGTTGGATAATGAGACCATGAAGTAACCTTCCTTTAATGTCTGTTTACGGCCCTGCTGCACGTAGCAACGTCTCATCGCCCGACACAGCCGGGGGCGGCGGACAGATACTCACGGCGCCGCGTCATGTTCCCAGGGGATGACTCATGAAAACTCCGCTCCTGGTGCATGTGTGGGAAAGGGGCCCCGTGAATGCATTTTAAAAATATATACTAGAATTTTGTGCAAGGGGGCTCGGCCCTCATAGGCCCGGCTTCGTCCAGAAGGTCGTCCGGCTGTCCGGTCTAATGATCGTATTACACTTTTATCATTATAGATTTTTTTTTTTTTTATTGATCTCAGAGAGGAAGGGAGAAGGAGAGACAGAGAAACATCCACGATGAGGGAGAATCATGGACCGGCTGCCTCCTGCACGCCCCCTACTGGGGATCAAGCCCACATCCCGGGCACGTGCCCTTAACCGGGAATCGAACTGTGACCTCCGGGTTCACAGGTCGACGCTCAACCACTGAGCCTCGCCGGCCGGGCCCCCTGGCTTCTTTAGAAGCGAGTCCCTACACATCAGTAAGTTCATCTGTAAATAGTTCAGAGTCCTGTTCCTCATCCATTGTTGTTGTCTGGCTGCTGGTCACAGCAATGGTCCCTGAGGTCCTGACTCGCGGGCTGGCCACTTGGGCTGGGCCCAGCCGAAGGCTCCTCCCGCAGGTTCTGCCCGGCTCCCTCTCACGCGGGCGGAGTTCGCTGGTGACTTCGTTGGGGCTGGACCGACTCGGATGGCCTCGCTCACACGTGCCTGACCGTTGGCCGGGAAGCCTCTGGCCTCCGCCCGGCCTTGCAGCGGGCTAGCTGGGGCTTGCTTCCCGGTGGCAAGAGAGGGCAGGCCCTGAGGGGCAGGGGCCGTGCAAGCCTCTGCTCGCGTCTTGTTTGCTGACGTGGTCCAATTTGCCAAAACAAGTCGTGTTCGGCCACGCCCAGGACCCATGTGGGAGGATGAGAGAGATGGATGAGGGCTTCAAAACGGGGTGGGGAACTCGCCCGGCCGGCCGGCGTGGCTCAGCGGCTGAGCGTCGACCTATGAGCCAGGAGGTCACGGTTGGATTCCCGGTCAGGGCACATGCCCGGGTTGCGGGCTCCATTCCCAGGAGAGGGGGCGTGCAGGAGGCAGCCAGCCCATGGATGTTTCTCTCTCTCTCTCTCCCTCTCCCTTCCTCTCTGAAATCCATAAAAATATATTTTTGAAAATAACCGAACACGATGGAACCAGCACCCCTTAGATCGGTGGTTCTCAACCTTCTGGCCCTTTACATACAGTTCCTCCTGTGGTGACCCAACCATGAAATTATTTTCGTGGCCACTGTCATGTTGCTACTGTGATGAATCATCATGTAAATATCTGATAGGCAGGACGGTCTTAGGCGACCCCTGTGAAAGGATCGTTCGACCGCCAAAGGGGTCTCGACCCACAGGTTGAGAACCGCTGCCTTAGATGCTGGGGGTGCCACCCAGGCCTAAAGCGAGCTCCCCAGCGCATGGCAGCTCCAGAGCACCTGCAGTACCGCATGCAGACACCAGAGGGCGCCAGACGGCCAGCTCCCGAAAAGGTCACACCCAGCAAACCTATGCGGTTAGCATATCACATACAGGAACCCAGACGGGACGCATCCTTACAAAAGATGTTTTTTTATTTGTTTTTTTTTTAAATATATATATTTTTATTAATTTCAGAGAGGCAAGAAGAGGGAGAGAGAAACATCCATGAAGGATCGGCTGCCTCCTACTGGGGATCGAGCCGGCAACCCGGGCCTGTGCCCTGACCGGGAATCGAACCAGTGACCTCCTGGTTCACAGGTCGACGCTCGAGCACCGAGCCACGCCAGTGGGCCGGCCGGGCCTGACAGCGGATCTGAGAGGCCCTCGGACTCTGCAGCCACAGGCCGATGGGCGAAGGGTTTCCCTCGCAGGAAGCCAGCCCATGGAGACGGGGGGAGGGGACTTCTTTCCAAGGCAGGAAACACGATGAAAACAACCAGCGCGTGAAGAAACGCGGAAAGGTGGCTCGGCCAAAGCGACAAAATAAACCCCCCAGAGACCGATCGTAAAAACAACAACAGAGACCTATGAACGATCCAACGATCCGACAAAAATTCAGAATAATCGTCTTCCACTCCACGCGGAACTCGGGCGGAAAACCGCGCCGGGAAAGTGAGGCATGAACACAAGGAGAACATGGACAAGGAGCAGGGCCGCCTGTCTCTCGCCCTGTGGCAGGGGGCAGGCGGGCAGCCAGATGGGCCCTGCCCCCTCGGCTCACCCTCCCGGTACAGGCGACCATCCCCAACTTCCATTTAGGGGCTCAGTTCTGAGCCGGCCCCGCTGGCTGGCTGGCTGGCCTTTAATCCCGTGTGCAGAGGCTCCAAAACGCAGGATGCGTAAGCCTGGGGGTGGGCAAGAGTATTACCATTGGGGCCTCGGGGACAGAAGGGTCCCGGGTTCGATTCCGGTCAAGGGCATGTACCTCGGCTGCAGGCTCCATCCCCGGCCCGGGCCCTGGTCGGGGCTTGTGCAAGAGGCAACCTGTCGATGTGTTTCTCTCTCATCCATGTTTCTCTCTCTGTGTCTCTCCTCCCTCTTCTGCTCTCTCTAAAAACCAATGGAAAAATGTCCTCGGGTGAGGATCAGCAACAACAGAAAATTAGAAAACAATGATACGTGTGTTGTTACAAAAGCTATAAGTGCACACCAAGGAAAGAACAAATATGCATAAAAAATAATTTTAAAAAAGCAAAAATGCATGTATTTACAGAAGCACGGCCGGAGAATTAAAAATGCATTAAGCCAGGCCGGGGTGGCTCCGTGGTTGAGCGTCCACCTCTGAACCAGGAGGTCACGGTTCGATTCCCCGTCAAGGGCACAGGCCTGGATTGCGGGCTCGATCCCCAGTGTGGGGCGTGCAGGAGGCAGCCGATCCAGGATTCTCTCTCATCATGGATGTTTCTCTCTCTCTCTCTCCCTCTCCCTTCCTCTCTGAAATCAATAAAAATATATTTAGCTCATCTCATTGCCACCAAGTCGACAGGGGGATGTGCACTCTTGCTGGCCGGGAGGAGGGAGCCGTGAGCCGACGCCAGCTGTCGGGGGCTGTCTGCCCTGGAGATGTGCCTCTCTGGATCCCCAAATCCCCCCATTTGACCACCCTCTCTCTGCAGCCACCACTTTGCTTTCCATTTGCTAAATCAGCGCCCGCTAAACCTCTGGGGGAGGAGGGATTACGGCTGATGACAGATGTTATAGACGGACGCGATTTGGGCAGACCAGGCCAGTGTGACGCCTCCCGGCCGACCGGCTGCAGCCAGCCTGCTCCCAGGCCCCTGGCCTCCTTGTCCGGAAACCCCCTAGGGGGCTGCCCTCGTTGGGGGGGTCTGGCCCTACCCACCGAGGGGTGCAGGGGACAGTCATGGGCTCCCCGAGGAAGATGAGCAGCTCTTTCAAGTGGGGCTCGCTCAAGAGCTCCACGTCGGGGTCGCAGAAGGTGAGTGAGCCCTGGCCGGTGTGGCTCAGTGGGTAGAGAGCCGGCCTGCGGACTGATTCCGGTCAAGGGCACATACCTCGGTGGCAGGCTCCTCCCCGGCCTGGGCCCTGATCGGGGCGTCCAGTCGATGTGTTTTTTCTCACATCGATGTTTCTCTCTCTGTCGTTCCCTCTCTCTTGCAAATATTCAATAGAAAAATATCCTCAGGTGAGGATTAAAAAAAAAAAAAGGAGGTGAGCGTTGCCTGGCGGCCTGGGGGCAGAGGGACACAACGACAGAGGGACCCTGGTCAGTGGGCGTCTGTCCTCCGCAGTCCGCGGCCGATGGGGATGGGGTGCCCTGCCTTCGGAGCTGCTGCATCCGAACCCCTTCTCAGGGGGCGGGGGGAGGTCCCCCTTTCCTGCCAACCTGGTGACCAACCTCTGTGGTCTCCTGGCTGTTCCCACCCTCAGAGACGGAGCTCACGGCCCTTGCTGGCTGCGTCTGGGGTGTGAGCTGTGCAGATCCCCGGGGCACACGGCACCTGGCCCCCCACCCCCGAAGTTCTGGGCTCTCCCCATCGCTTCTCCTGGGATGACTCTCCTGCCCCCTGAGCTCCCTGCCGCCGGACCCGCCGCCCCCTCTTTGGTCCCCATCGCATGTTGGGGGGAGCGCCGTGTGGGGCCTGGGAGACCCTCCGTGAGGGTCAGGATCACACTGAGCCCCTGCGGAGGGTCAGGCAGCTCCCGGGACTCGGAGCAAACTGAAACGGGTGCCTGGTACCCCGCCTTGTGCAGTCAGTGGGGTCTGGGGGCAAAGAATTCAACAAGAGGGGAGGAGACTTCAACGTTGGTCAAGTTTGCAAACCAACCTGGCTGGTGTGGCTCAGTGGCTGAGCATCGACCTGTGAGCCAGGAGGTCAGGGTTCGATTCCCAGTCAGGGCACAGGCCCCGGTTGCGGGCTCCACCCCCAGTGGGGGGCATGCAGGAGACAGCCGATCAGTGATTCTCTCTCATCGTGGATGTTTCTCTCTCCCTCTCCCTTCCTCTCTCAAATCAATAAAAATGTATTTTAGAAATAAAAAGAGGGGGAGGGAGGCGCAGCAGCTGGCAGGCGAATGCTCCTAATGTCTGCTTTCCTGTGATTAATGGCCCCGGATAAAAACCTTGAACCCGGGAAGCAGGCCGGGTCGCTAAGCTCGCCGAGAGCAGCGCTGGGGGCCCGGGAGGCCTCTTAAGCGACTTACATTTTTAACGCGACTGTTTGGGGATAAGCCATCCTTTTAGAATCTGGGGAGAGTAATAAAGAGATGGAGAAGCAGCCAGCCGGCCTGGCTCAGTGGTGAGCGTCGACCTAGGAGCCAGGAGGTCACGGGTTCGATTCCCGGTCAGGGCACGTGCCTGGGTTGTGGGCTCGATCCCCAGTAGGGAGTGTGCAGGAGGCGGCCGATCCATGATTCTCTCTCATCACTGATGTGTCTCTCTCTCTCCCTCTCCCTTCCTCTCTGAAAACAATAATTTTTTTTTTAAAGAGCCCTGAATAGTTAGATTCCGTGGATAGAGCATCAGCCCACAGACCGCAGGGCCTGAGCACCTGAGTCAGGGCATGGGCCTCGGTTGCAGGCGTGCGCAGGAGGCAACCCATCACTGTGTCTCGCTCACATCGATGTCTCTCCCTCCCCCTTCCTTCCTCTCGCTCTAAAACTCGATGGGAAAATATCCTTGAGTGAGGATCAACAACAACAACAACAACAAACAAATAAGGCCCCACAGCCTCAATAAAATAATAAGATAAAATCCTATATAACAAAGAGGTAATATGCACATTGACCATCACTCTACACACAAATGGCCGCCCTCATGTGCTCAAAGATGGCACCCTCATGTGGACACAAGAGGGCAGTTGGAGGCGACCAGGCCTGCAGGGGAGGGCAGTTGGGGGGTGACCAGGCCTGCAGGGGAGGGCAGTTGGGGGGTGACCAGGCCTGCAGGGGAGGGCAGTTGGGGGGTGACCAGGCCTGCAGGGGAGGGCTGTTGGGGGGTGACCAGGCCTGCAGGGGAGGGCAGTTGGGGGGTGACCAGGCCTGCAGGGAGGGCTGTTGGTGGGGGGCAGGCCTGCAGGTGAGGGCAGTTGGGGGAGACCAGGTTTACAGGGGAGAGGGGTTGGGGGGGAAAGAGGCCTGCAGGGGAGGGCAGTTGGGAGAAACCAGGCCAGCAGGGGAGGGTGGTTGGGGATGACCAGGCCTTCTATAAAATTTTTTATCTTATTTTTTTATCTTATTTTTAATTTCATTTTATTTTATTTTTTTATTTGTATTTTAAGTTTTAATTTATTTTTTATTTTATTTTTATTTTATTTTTTATTTATTTTATTAAAAAATAAATTAAAAATAAAATAAAACATAAAATATAAAATAAAAAATAAAATAATATAAATAAAATTAAAATAAATTTAAAAAATAAAATTAAAATTAAATATAATAATAAAATAAAAAAATAAAGAAAAATGAAGATCTAAACTCCTGGTGAGCCCAAGGAGGAAGACGGGAAGGAGATGGGCTGTGCCTGGTGTTGGGTGTGAAAGCATCGGGGGACCCCAACTGCCCTCTCCTTATCCCCCCTTCTCTCCTCCTCTCTCTCACCTCCCCTGCACTCACTCTCCCTCCACCTCCCCGACCAGTGAATCTAGAGCAAACTGCAGCTGCAGCCAGGCGGGGGCAGCAGAGAGCTGAGCTGGCGGGGCCCTGGGCTCCCTAGATTGGCCCATCGGGGCCCCATGTGCAGAGAGCTGCAGCGCTGGGACCCCTTAGCTGAGGGTGCGCCAGGTGGGCGCTGTGGCTGTGCTGGGCTCTCCCGCCTGGCGGCCGGGCCCAAACGAAGCTTTTTCAGACTCTCGGAAAGCCGAGAGTGGAGCGGTGGCTGGTGGGGTTGGGGGTAAGTGGGAGGGTGATGGTCGCAGGGAACAACTTCCAGGTACAGGGTGACTGCAGCAATAACACCGTCCTGTCCACCGAAGGCTGCTGGAGAGAATAGATCTTTATTTTTATTTTTATATTTTTTAATTGATTTCAGGCAGAGGGAGAGAAAGAGAGAGAGAAACATCAGTGATGAGAGCGAATCATGGATCGCTGCCTCCTGCACGCCCCCTCCTGGGGATCAAGCCCACAACCTGGGCCTGTGCCCTGACCGGGAATCGAACTGTGACCTCCTGGTTCCGAGGTCGACGCTCAACCACTGAGCCACGCCAGCCGGGCCGGAACACGGGCATGGGAAAGGGGGAAGGAGGGAGGGAAGCAGGAGGTGGCCGTTTTGCCGCCGGAATGACCATGCGTAGGGGCGCACGCAGCTCCCGGCCTGGCAGCCTGGGGTGACCGCGGGTGGGGGGGGTCCCGCCGGCTGCTGCCGGTGGAGGGGTCGGCCGGGATGCTCGGCACCCGGGCAAGGACGAGAGAGTCAGGGGGGACTCACGGGGCATTCGGGGTGGTGCTCGCCCTGACCTCTGACCCAGCCTCGGGCGACTGGGAGAAGGGTTTGGGTCAGTGAATGTCCAGGGAGGCTTCCTCCCAGCTCCTCGGGGCCCGGGCACTGCCCCCCCACGAGGGGCAGCTGAGGGACCGATGATTCCGACCGTCTCGATTATGCAAACCACGTGGACGTTTCCAGCCAGGGAAGGACTGGCCGGGGGAGGAGGAGGGGGGTCCCTTCAAAGGGGAGGTCCCCGCCCCCCCTCCTCTCCCGGGTCCCCAGGCAGTGTTCCTGGGAGGCCACATGGGGCGGCCTGAGGCCTGGGATCATGTGGCCGGGGCACAGGGCTCACATGCCGCTCATGTGGACGCTCTTAAAGGGAGGGTCCTCCGCAGCCAGCTTCCTGCCCCGTCCGAGGAGGAGGCCGCGGGGGGCCAGGCTGCGCGCTCCCGGCTCTGCCGCTGGCCCAGGTAAGCTCGGTGCGGCTCTGCGGGGCGTGGGCTTGGCTCCCAGCGGCCTCCAGCTCCTCTTCCGCGGAGGCCGGCTGCACAGGGGCCCGTAGGGGAGGCCAGGGGCCCCGTGCATGGCCCGGCGGGGCGGGGGGGGGGGGTCTGGGATGATTCCCTGAGAGGACGAGTCCTGGGTCAGTCGGCCACTGCCCGGCTCCAACAGGCTGGCTGCTGCTTCTGTTTTTAAAATATATTTTATTGATTTTTTACAGAGAGGAAGGGAGAGGGATAGAGAGTTAGAAACATCGATGAGAGAGAAACATCGATCAGCTGCCTCCTGCACATCTCCCTACTGGGGATGTGCCTGTAACCAAGGTACGTGCCCTTGACCGGAATCGAACCCGGGACCCTTCAGTCCGCAGGCCAATGATCTAGCCACTGAGCCAAACCAGTCAGGGCCTTTTTTTAAATGTAATATATTTTTATTGATGTCAGAGAGGAAGGGAGAGGGAGAGAGAGAGAGAGACATCAATGATCAGAGAGAGTCATTGATGGGCTGCCCCTGCACGGCCCCCACTGGGGATCGAGCCCGAGACCCGGACATGTGCCCTTGACAGAAATCTAACCCGGGACAGTTCAGCCCGCTGAACCGAACCGGCCGGGACGGCTGCATTAATTGTCTATCGCCAGGTGAGAGCAGCTAGGTTGGATCGGGCTGGCTGACCTCAGCAGGTGGGATGAGCCTGCCTGGATCAGGCTGCTTAACTCGGTAGGTGGGATTGGCTCGATTGGCTTACTTCGGTTAATTAAACCAGTAGTAGGATTAGCTGGAGTGGATTAGGCTGGTTAAACCAGTAACCAGGGCTAACTAGATTGGATCAGGTTGATGGAAAAGATATACGGGTTAAAGATACATCAGGGGCCTCCAGCACACACCCCAACCGGGGCCAGGGACCGAGCCTGCCACCCGGGTCCCCGCCCTTGACCGGGAATCGAACCCGCCACTCTCGGGTGCCAGGGCGGGCGCTCTAACCACTGGGCGACACCACGTGGGGCCACAGGCGGCCGCAGGGGGACAGCGCGCTCGAAATAGACCCGGGAGGCCGGCGGTGTCTTTTGGCTAAACTGGTCCCCCCGTCATTTGGCTGCGGGCGGGGCTCGCTGTTAATTTTGGCCCAAAGACACAAGGCAGTGGAGTCAACAGAGGCCCGCCCAGCGGCCAACCAGCCCCCGTGGTTTCAGAAGCCAATTCCGAGGCTGCAGACAACCAGGCCCAAGCCATGTCCTGTGGCCCAGGCCCCGCCCGCCCCTGCGGGTCCCCCCAGCCTTCCCCGCCCTCCTGCACCCCTCCTTGTAGGGCCGTCCCCACCCGTGTGGACATGGGCCAGAATGTCAAACCCTCCTCACTCCTGAGCACGTCGCAGCTCCCCGTCCACGCGGGACGCCTCCCCGGGCTCCACGCTGGCTGACTCCTGCCATCAGAACCCACAGAGAAGCCGCCCGGCCGGGTGGCTCAGTGGTTAAGCGTTGACCTACGAACCAGGAGGTCCCGGTTCCATACCCGGTCGGGGCACATGCCCGGGTTGCCAGGGGCAGCCAGTCAATGATTCTCTCTCATCAGTGATGTTTCCCTCTTCCTCTCTGAAATCAATCAAAACATATTTAACGAAAGAAGCCCAGAGGATAACCGGACAGTGAGCATGTGGGCGCCCACCGCCCAGATCGTACCAACGTTAATCGGTCATGTTTGCAGCAGATGGGCTGTTTTTTTTTTTTCCGTCTCTTCATGGGAAAAAAAAAAATAAGAGAAAAAGAAAGAAAAAGGATCTGGCAGCCCCAATTCTTTCAGCCCAGGGCCCTCGGACCTCCCTGCCGGGCCTGGCCAGACCCCTCACGGACACGCGTCTGTCCTCCATGGCCCGGCCTTTCTCCCGCAGCCCTGTCCGGCTCAGCTCTCGGCTGCTTTCTCTTTTCTTTCTTTGCTTTTCAAATACGTTTGCATTGGTTACACAGAGAGGGAGAGGGGGCGAGAGAGAGAAACACCCATGCTGAGAGAGCATCGTGGATGAGCTGGCCCCACACGCCCCACACTGGGGACCGAGCCCGCAACCGGGCATGTGCCCTGACCGGAATTCGAACCCGGGACCCTCTCGGTCCGCCGCAGGCCGACGCTGTACCCGCTGAGCCGAACCGGCCGGGGCGACTCGGACGTTTTGGGGGGCCGTCCCGCGAAGGGCAGGCGGGTGAATTTTACAGACCGGGATGCACGGACGCTGAGGGCAGCTGGGGGAGACCTGGGCCTCACGCCCACCTCCTTGTCTCCCAGGGACAGAAGGCGTGGATTGAGAAGACCTTCTGCAGGCGGGAATGCGTCTTCGTCATCCCCAGCACCAAGGACCCCAGCAGGTGACCTGGGAGCCGCAGGGGAGCCGCCGTCCAGACCCGCCCGGGGCGCCCGGGTGCCGGCAACTCTTCTTTCTTTTTATTTTGATCCTCCCCCGGGGATATTTCTTTCCATTGATTTCCAGACAGAGTGAAAGGGGGGTGGGGGAGAGAGAGAGAGATCCCATCTTCATGTTGCTGCACCTCAACGTCCCTCCTTAACTTCAGGGGCGCCTGGGCCTCCCCGATGGAACCCTCTAGGGCCGCCCTGCAGTCGCCCTGCGCAGACACGCGGCTAAGTGCCTCCTCAGACCGAAGCCAGAATGAAAACCAGAGTGGGGCGTGCAGCAGGCGGCCGACCCACGACTCTCTCTCATCATGGATGTCTCTCTCTCTCTCTCTCTCTCTCTCTCTCTCCCTCTCCCTTCCTTCCTTCAAAATCCACAAAAACACTAGAGGCCCGGTGCATGGATCCGTGCACATGGAAAGGAAATTAATTAGAGGAAATATTTCAGAGGCCGGGGAGGGACCGCGGGAGATTGGCTGGCCAGGGAGGGGCTGCGGGAGGGCTCCAGGGCGAGTCCGGCCCGTCTTGCCCCGTCCCAATCGGCCAGACCCCAGCAATAAGCTAACCTGCCGGTCGGAGCGTCTGCCCCCTGGTGGTCAGTGCGTGTCATAGCGACTGGTCGGATGGACACTTAGCATATTAGGCCTTTATTATAAAGGATATTTTAAAAGAGGGGGGTGGGGGAGAAAAGACTGTTTTTGCCTTTGTTCTCAGGTGTTGCTGTGGCCAGCTCATCGCCCTGCATATCCCCCCTCTGCCCAGCGTAACATCCAGCAAAAATGGGGAGGAGAGCACAGAGCTGGAGGCTCCGCCAGAGAAATGGTCTGTGGGCAGACACACCCAGGCCTACCCGACCGATGCCTACGGGACGCTGGAGTTCCAGGGCGGCGGATACTGCAACAAAGCCATGGTGAGACGGGCTGAGGCAGGGCCGTCACCCAGCCCACAGCCCCCGTCAGAGCCCCAGCCCCCCAGGCACCCAGACCTGGGCACCTGGGTCTTCTTTCAGGGGCATCACTCAATCCTCCAGGATGGTTCCTGGCAAAGACAGGGAATACACCTGTGCCCAGCCGGCGTGGCTCAGTGGCGGAGCGCCGACCTAGGAACCAGGAGGTCAGGGTTCGATTCCCGGTCAGGGCACAAGCCGGGGTTGTGGGTTCGATCCCCAGTGTGGGGCGTGCAGGAGGCAGCCGATCCATGATTCTCTCTCATCAGTGATGTTTCTCCCTCTCCCTGCCTCTCTGAAATCAATAAAGACGTACTTCTATAAAAAGAAATATATCTGCATGCTCAGCATTTTAGCCACGAGATTTAAAAAATACTATTTATTTTAGAGAGACATTAATTTGTTGTTCTACTTATTTAATGGATTTTTTTTTTTTTTGAGAGAGAGAGAGGGGGAGGGAGAGGAAGAGAGAGGGAGAGAAGCATCGATGTGAGAATGAAACATCGACTGGTTGCCTCCCGCACACATTCCAACTGGGAACCGAACCCACGACCTGGGTGTGTGCCCTGACCGGGGATCGCACCCACGACCCTGGCGTTTTGGGACGACATGCTACCTGGCTGAGCCCCCCGGCCAGGGCTTAGAAACTGGGCGCCGTGATAAGGAACCAGTCGTGCCCCTAAGATCCGCACCCAAACTGTGAGTGCACAGACCATGCTTTTGGCCCAGACGCTGGGAGCTGCTTCCTCGTCCTGCCTCCCTGGGGGCGGGAGGGGTGACGTGCTGGTTGGTGGGCTGTCTGGTTCTGCTTTCTGGCCGGGCACCGTCCCCCCTCCTGGGACAGGGGAGGGGCGCCTGGACGTGGTTCCCTCTGAAGTCCATCCTCGCCCCCCTGGTCTGTGCCCAGCTGGCCGAGGGGGCCAGGGCTTGTCCCGTTTGCGTGTGAACAGGGAGGGCCCTCGGCCTGGAGCCCTGCCAGCCGGGGAGGCGGAGCGCTGGGCTCCGTTCAGCCAGCGCTGAGTCACACTCCCACGCGCCCAGTCAGGCCGTCTCTACAACTGCTTTTCTCCTTTTTTTAAAAGAAAACCACAGTGCACCACTTCATTATTATTATTATTGTAATTATTCTTTGGTGAACCCTCACCCGAGAGAGGGGAAGGGAGGGGGAGAGACACAGAGAGAGAAACATCGATGGGAGGGAGACACATCGATGGGTTGCCTCCCGCACCAGGATTGAGCCTGCACCTGAGGTACATGCCCTCGACCGGGAATCGAACCCCAGACCCTTTGGTTCACAGGCCAACGCTCTATCCGCTGAGCCACACCAGCCAGGGCCCTAAGACGTTTTCTGGTGCTCGTATCAAATTCAAGTGTCGTTCACTTGTAGTTTACGTACGTCCTGTAGTTTCCTTGCTCCATCTGGCAGCCCCCACTCCCCCTGCTCCCCCCCCCAAAAAAGTTTCCTCCGGTCTCTTCGCCATGGGCTCCTGTAGAGGTCACAGAACCTGAGGGAGAGAAAGCCAGAGGGCAATTTCAAAAAAAAAATTTTTTTTTAAGTTGATGTCAGAGAGGAAGAGAGAGGGAGGGAGAGAGAAACATCAATGAGAGAGAATCACGGACCGGCTGCCTCCCGCACGCCCCACACTGGAGATCCAGCCCGCAACCCGGGCCTGTGCCCCGACCGGGAATCGAACCCTGACCTCCTGGTTCCTAGGTCGACCCTCAACCCCTGAGCCACGCCGGCCAGGCGGGAGGGCTCCTGCTTGGACGGGAGCGACAGTCCCGGCCCGGCCCCCCGCCCGGGGCCCGCGTGCTCAGCGCCACGCCCTCTCTTGCAGTACATCCGCGTGTCCTACGACACCAAGCCGGACGCGCTGCTGCACCTGATGGTGAAGGACTGGCAGCTGGAACTCCCCAAGCTCCTCATCTCCGTGCACGGCGGCCTCCAGAGCTTCCCGATGCAGCCCAAGCTGAAGCAGGTGTTCGGCAAGGGCCTGGTCAAGGCCGCTGTGACCACGGGCGCCTGGATCTTCACGGGGGGCGTCAGCACGGGTGAGCGCCCGGCCCCCGAGAGCAAGGAAACGCCACGTGTGTGGCAGCCCGAGGTCGTGTTTGGGTTTTTATTTTTAAAAATATGTTTTTAAGAAAGAAAACAAAATATTTTTATTGCCTGAGCCGATTTGGCTCAGTGGATAGAGCGTCGGCCGGTGGGCGGAAGGGCCCCGGGTTCGATTCCGGCCCAGGTTGCGGGCTCCTCCCCGGCCCGGGCCCTGATCGGGGCGTGTGCAGGAGGCAACCCATTGATGTGTGTCTCTCACATCGATGTTTCTGTCTTTCCCTCTCTCTAAAAGAACAATGGAAAAATGTCTTCGGGCGAAGATGAAAAAGAAATATATAAATATATTATTGATTGCAGAAGGGGAGGGAGAGAGAGAGACATCCATGATGAGAGAGGATCACTGATGGGCTGCCTCCTGCACGCCCCCTACTGGGGATCGAACCCACAACCCGGGCCTGTGCCCTGACCGGCGATGGAACCGTGACCTCCTGGTTCACAGGTCAAGGCTCAACCACTGAGCCAGGCCGCCAGAGCCCGGGGTACCTTCTTTCAATGGCAAAGATCACCATGTCTCCACCCGTTCCCCAGGGATGGAGTGGCCGGAGAAGGGGTTCCCCCCCAGCCCCCTCTATCCCCACCCACCCACAGGGGGCCTCACTCACGGGCCTCCCGGCTGCTCGCAGGGGTCATCAGCCACGTCGGGGACGCCCTGAAGGACCACTCCTCCAAGTCCCGGGGCCGGGTCTGCGCCATCGGCATCGCCCCCTGGGGCCTCGTGGAGAACACGGACGACCTGATCGGGAAGGACGTGAGTGCCTCCTCCCCGGCTGGGCCATTGATCGTTCACCAGTATGGTCGCTTTTGGACGCCGGCAATTTAAAGAAAACCCAAGACTGTCCTCTGAGGTCGTGGCGGGTCCCCCTGCAGTTGTACGGAATGAGGAAGACGGGCTCCCATCGACCCCTCTTCCCTCTCGGCCACCGTAACCAACGTCTTGCCAAACCGTGACGGGACATCACCACCAGGGCCTTCTTAATTCACGTGGTTATTTGTTTCTTATTTAATTTATTATTATTATTATTAGAGAGAGAGATGAAAGGAGAGTAGCAGGGAGCTAGAAACATCGATGAGACATCACGGAGCGGCCGCCGCCCGCATGCCCCACACTGGGGATCGAGCCCGTAACCCGGGCCTGTGCCCTTGACCGGGAATCGAACCGTGACCTCCTGGTTCATAGGTCAACGTTCAACCACTGAGCCATATCGCCGGGCTACGTATAGGATTTTGTGTTAAGATAGGTTTTCATTGCTTTGTCATCAGTGCCCAGGAGTACAATGGCTGGGTTGGCGTTATCTAAAAGTAATTTATTCCTCAGCCCGGCCGGCATGGCTCTGTGGTTGAGCATCGAACCAGGAGGTCACCGGTTCGATTCCCGGTCGGGGCACAGGCCCGGATGGCGGGCTCCATCCCCAGTGTGGGGCATGCAGGAGGCAGCCGATCCATGACTTCCTCTCATCATTGATGTTTCCCTCTCTCTCATCCTCTCCGTTCCTCTCTGAAATCAATAAAAAAATAATTTTATATAGAAATTAAAAAAAAAAAAGTCCATCATGAGAGAGGACAGGAAAGGGACAGCAGGCCCCACTGCACAGGGAGCCGGGGCATAGCTGCCTGCATCCGCGTCCCGGCTGCCCCCGCGGGCGTGACCGCGCCAGGGCTGCGGCTCTGACGGGAGCTGTGCCTCTTGTCAGGTGACCAGACTCTACCAGACCATGTCCAACCCTCTCAGCAAGCTGTCCGTGCTCAACAGCGCCCACACGCACTTCATCCTGGCCGACAACGGCACGCTGGGCCGCTACGGCGCCGAGGTGACGCTCCGGCGGCAGCTGGAGAAGCACATCTCCCTGCAGAAGATCAACACACGTGAGTCCCGGCCACGGCCACGGCCACCCAACCGTCCGGGGGGTGTAAAGCCTTAACCGTGTCCCTGTTAGATCCACAGAAGACGACTTGATTTGACCCTCTTTCTTTTTTAAAAAAAATGTATTTTTATTGATCTCAGAGAGAGGAAGGGAGAGGGAGAGAGAGAGAAACATCAATGATGAGAGAGAATCATGGATCGGCCGCCTCCTGCATTCCCCACACTGGGGATGGAGCCTGCAACCTGGGCCTGTGCCCTGACCGGGAATCGAACCGTGACCTCCTGGTTCCTGGGTTGACACTCAACCACGGAGCCACGCCGGCCGGGCTCTGGTAGGGTTTCTGTGGAAGACAACCTGGAAAAGGAAGGTCAATCAAAGAGCCTGTGAGGCTGACAGCTTGGCTGGGGCGGCCGCCCTGAGCAGTGGTGGGTTTCTGAGAGTCGGGTCTCCTGGACGCACGGGCTGGCGACGGGATGTGTCCTTCTCCTGTGTTCGATTCCTCCGGACTTGCACGCTTCACGCCGCTGGCTCCACGCGGCCACGGGGCTGCTGGGCTTCCCTTTGTCATCCTTTGCCTCGGGCTCAGAGCGGGGCAGGGACGGCAAAGGGGTGCTCGGCTGTCACCTCTCTCGGCGCGGAGCTTCGGGGGGGCGGAGGGGGGCGTCTCCAGCCTAAACCACGAGGAACGAATTCCACCGTTTCCAGAGGAAGAAGGTGACTTCGCCGCCATATTCCTGCCAAGCCGGTCTTGGGGGGAAGACTCAAAGGCAGGTGGGGCCATGTCATCTGGGTCCACTTTTTAAAATACATGTTTTTTTATTGATGCCAGAGAGGAAGGGAGAGGGAGAGAGGGAGAAACATCCATGATGAGAGAGAACCATGGACCGGCTGCCTCCTGCACGCCCCACACTGGGGATGGAGCCCGCAACCCAGGCCTGTGCCCTGACCGGGAATCGAACCGTGACCTCCTGGTTCATAGGTTGACACTCAACCACAGAGACACGCCGGCCGGGCCATAGCAGACCCTCGAACCCACGTTTGCCGAACGGAACTGAACTGAGATTATTCGGGTTAAGAGTTGGTCAACATATTTCCAAGTTCCTGGCTGCAGAAATGCATCATGGGGGCCAACCGGAACTGCTACCCCCTCCCATTTGAGGTTCCGGAATCCCCTCATGTATCCATTTCATCGAAGGAAGGCCTTCAGAGCTTCGAGACCAAGGACACGTCTCCTACTTGGCGTTGGTTGACGTTAATCAAATAACTCCCGAGGCAGCCCCGGTCGGTGTGGCCCAGTGGTTGGGCTCGGACCCATGAACTGAGAGGTGGCCGGTTCCATTCCCGGTCGAGGGCACATCCCGGGTTGCTGTCTCCGATCCCGGGAGGGGGCGTGCATGAGGCCAGCCGATCCGTGGTTCTCTCCCATCATGGATGTTTCTATCTCTCTCTCTCCCTCTCCCTTCCTCTCTGAAATCAATAAAATACAATAAACGAGCCCTGGCCAGTGTGGCTCAGCGGATAGAGCGCTGACCTGCAGACGGAAGGGTCACAGGTTCCGCTTGCCGTCAAGGACACGGACCTCGGTGCAGGCTCGGTCTCCAGCCCTGTCGGGTGGCCCGCGGGAGGCAACCCAGCAATGTGTCTCCCTCACATCGATGTTTCTCTCTCCCTGCGCCTCCCTCCCACCCTCCCTGGAAATCAGTGGGAAAACACCCTCCAGTGAGGATTCACCACAACAGGAACGGACAGGGGGAGGGGATCGGGCTGGGCGGGGGGGTCTGATGGGACTGTGTGTGTCCTGCAGGGCTGGGCCAGGGGGTGCCGGTCGTGGGCCTGGTGGTGGAAGGCGGCCCCAACGTCTTCTCCGTCGTCCTGGAGTACCTCCGCGAGGAGCCGCCGGTCCCCGTGGTGGTCTGCGACGGCAGCGGGCGGGCCTCGGACATTCTGTCGTTCGCGCACAAATACTGTGAGGAAGGAGGGTAGGATTCCTGACGGGGTGCGCAGGGCGGGGCCGGAAACCTCGGTCGTTCCGAAAAAATGTTCGGGAAGGAATCTCTTTAAATGCATTTCTATTGGTGTCAGAGAGGAAGGGAGAGAGAGAAACACGCATGATGAGAGAGAATCATGGACCGGCTGCCTCCTGCACGTCCCCCGTGGAACCCGGGCCTGTGCCCTGACCAGGAATCGAACCCGGGACCCCCTGGTTCCTAGGTTGGTGCTCAGTCACTGAGCCTCGCTGGCCAGGCTCAAGAAGGAACCTGGGCTGGGTTCTCCCAGCTCCCCAGGTCGGCGTGGGAGGGAGCCTGGGAGACCATGGTGTTGCTCCCGGAATTCTTCGTCTGGGGGACACCCTCTCTCTCACCCGCATTCCCCGTCGATGGGTTTCGACAAGCCTGGGACTGAGGACAGGCGTGAAGGCAGTTTTAGACTCTGGTCCCCTTTCTTCCCTCTTCTATCCAGGGAGCCCCTCAGGGGGAAAACGTTTCCAATCAAAGACACCAGGTGGCCCTGGCTGGCCGGTGTGGCTCAGTGGATAGGGCATCATCCCACGGACTGAAGGGCCCCGGGTTCGATTCCGGCCCGGGCCCTGGTCGGGGCTCACGCAGGAGGCAGCCCATTGATACGTCTCTCTCACATCGATGTTCCTGTGTTTCCCTCTCTCTTCCACTCTCACTGAAAATCAATGAAAAATTATCCTCGGATGAGGATGCACAAACCAAAAAAAAAAAAAAAGACACCAGGCGGACAGGCCTGACGCGAGCTGTCTCTCTTCCCTGCGGCGTTTCCCTCGAACAGGGTCATCAGCGAACCGCTCAGGGACCAGCTGCTCGTCACCATCCAGAAGACCTTTAACTACGGCAGGACCCAGGCGCTGCAGCTGCTGGCGGCGGTCGCGGAGTGCATGAAGAGGAAGGCGCTTGTGAGTGTCTGCGGCTTTTTGGGTTTTTTTAAAAAAATCCTCACCCGGGGATATTTTTCCCATTGATTTTTCGGAGAGCGTGGAAGAGAGCGGGAAAGGCGAAAAGAAACATCGATGTGAGAGAAACACATCGATGGGCTGCCTCCTGCACGCGCCCCGACCAGAGAGGGACCTGCAACCGAGGTTCGTGCCCTTGACCGGAATCGAACCCGGGACCCCTAGTCCCTGGGCCGACGCTCTAGCCCAGTGATGGCAAGCAAACCTTTTGAGCTCGGCGTGCCAGCGTTTTGAAAAACCCTAACTTAACTCTGGTGCCGTGTCACGTATAGAAATGTTTTGATATTTGCAACCATCGTAAAACAAAGATTTATATTTTTGATATTTATTTTATAATATTTAAATGCCACTGAACAAAGAAAAAATCAACCAAAGAGATGAGTTCGCGTGTCACCTCTGACACGCGTGTCATAGGTTCGCCATCACTGCTAGCCACTGAGCCAAACCAGCTAGGGCTGAAATCAATATAAACACATTAAAATAATCTCTATATATAAAAGCCCAAGGGACCGAAAGACCGGTCAACCGGTCGCTATGCCGCGCACTGACCACCAGGGGGCAGACGCTCAATGCAGGAGCTGCCCCGTGGTGGCCAGTGCGCTACCACAGCCAAACCCCTGCGGTCGCCAACCATCCGCGGTCCCTCCCCCCAGCCAGCCTGCCCCGATCGGCCAGGAGACACCCCGATTGGCCCAATTGCCAGCCAGGCGGAGGGACCCCACCTGTGCATGAATTCGTGCACCGGGCCTCTGGTAATAATAATTAAAATAAGAAGGTTTTGCTCCCAGAATCACTGCCCGGCGTACGTGTCGGTCTCTGCTGTCCTTTGTCGAAAGCGCCCCAAGCCTCCCTCTTGCCGCCAACGTCCCTTGACTCAGTCTTTTCGCCATGAACCCGCGTCCAGGTCACGGTGTTTCGGATGGGAGCCGAGGGCCAGCAGGACATGGAGATGGCGATTTTGACTGCCCTGCTGAAAGGTGAGCTCCGGGCAGGTGGCGACTTCCGGCCTCTCGGTGCTGCCCTGGCTGGTCACCATCTCTGTCTCCTGCCCGGAACGGTGTCTGTCGGTGACAGAGCCCGGGGCTGGCCAGCTGCCCAGGCTGTCTCAGTGTGCACCGGGCTCTGTGGTTGAGCGTCGACCTATGAACCAGGAGGTCACGGTTCGATCCCCCCTCAGGGCACAGGCCCGGGTTGCGGGCTCGATCCCCAGTGGGGGGCATGCAGGAGGCAGCTGATCCATGATTTTCTCTTATCATTGATATTTTTTTTTTTTTTTGAGAGAGATTGGAAGGAAGGGGGAGAGAGAGAGAGAGAGAGAAACATTGATGTGAGAGAGACGCATTGCTTGGCTGCCTCCTGGCCGGGGATCGGCCAGGGCACCCTTCAGTCTGTGGGCCAATGCTCTAGCCACTGAGCCAAACTGGCCGGGGTAGATGTTTCTCTCTCTCTCCCTCTCCCTTCCTCTCTCTGGGGCCAATAAAAATATATATTAAAAAAGAAAAAGATGGGAAGAGGTTGCCTGCACGCTCCTCCCGGGCAGCCCTGTGAGGAGATGGCGTTCTTAGCCAAAGGAAAAGGCAGCAGCGCTCAGACCCGGTGGTGGTGGTGGTGGTGGTCGTGGGTGCCCGGAGCCCAGCTCACCGCCCCGCACCCGCGGGACCGGGCGGTCCAGGCGCGGAGAGAGCGTGGCCTGTTTCCTTGCCTTCCCAGGAACCAACGCGTCCGCCCCGGACCAGCTGAGCCTGGCGCTGGCTTGGAACCGCGTGGACATAGCGCGGAGCCAGATCTTCGTCTTTGGGGCCCACTGGCCGGTGAGACTGTCCCCCCGTCACCCCCCCATCCCGACCTTGTCCAGACGGCGCACAGTAGGTGCTCCCCCAGTCACACAGTCCTCGGGGGTGATCCGCCGCGCACAGTAGGTGCTCCCCCAGTCACACGGTCCTCGGGGGTGATCCGCCACCCACAGGAGGTGCTCCCCCAGTCACACAGTCCTCGGGGGTGATCCGCCGCGCACAGTAGGTGCTCCCCCAGTCACACGGTCCTCGGGGGTGATCCGCCGCCCACAGGAGGTGCTCCCCCAGTCACACAGTCCTCGGGGGTGATCCGCCGCCCACAGTAGGTGCTCCCCCGGTCACATGGTCCTCGGGGGCGCACAGTAGGTGCTCCCCCGGTCACATGGTCCTCGGGGGTGATCCGCCGGGAGATCCGCTAGGACTAGGAGGAGACGTGGCTCCTTAACCTCAAGGAACCAGGGGGAAGGAGGAGCTGCCAGCCCGGGTCTCAGACCCCAGCCAGGGCTCTTGGAGAAATGACCACTCGATATGTCTTTTCTTAAAATATATTTTTATTGATTTCCGAGAGGAAGGGAGAGGGAGAGAGAGATAGGAACATCCATGATGAGAGGGAGTCATGGATCGGCTGCCTCCTGCTGGGCCGGGCGCCCACCCGATATCTCAGCGTGGCCCGTGAAGAGGGGTGCTCACCCTTCCAAAGAAAAGGAAAAAGAGCCTGGCCGGTGTGGCTCAGTGGTGGAGCATCGACCTGTGAACCAGGAGGTCAGGGTTCGATTCCCCGTCAGAGCACATGTCCGGGTTGCAGGCTCCATCCCCAGTGTGGGGCGTGCAGGAGGCAGCCGATCCGTGATTCTCTCTCATCACAGATGTTTCTCTCTCTCCCCGCCTCTCTGAAATCAATAGAAATATATTTTAGATTAAAAAAGAAAAAGAAAATAGCTCGTTAAAAGGAAACACAATGATTGTATTGAGAGCGCTCAGTTTTCACACACTGTTCCGTGAAACCCTGGAGGCCTCCAGCACTGTGTGTGTGCGCGCGCGCGCACATGTGTATGCGTACTCCTGGTCTCACGAGTGCCTGTGTGTGCACGCGTGTACACGCGTGTGCATGCCTGCAGAGGCGAGGGTCATCTCGGGACCCCCGGCTCTGATGTTGTTCTCCCCCCGTTTCTGCCGACGGCAGCCCCTGGGGAGCCTGGCCCCCCCGGCGGACAGCAAGGCCACCGAGAGGGAGAAGAAGCCGCCCACAGCCACCACCAAGGGCCCAGGGAAAGGGAAAGGCAAGCGGAAGGGGAAGGGGAAGGAGGAGGGGGAGGAGGAGACCGACCCCCGGAAGATCGAGCTGCTGAACTGGGTACGTGGGGAGCCCGGCTCACGGCTCCCTTCCTCCCTCCCTCCCTCCTTCCTGTTTGGCCATTCCTCACCGAGGATACTGTTCCATGGCATTGATTGTTAGAGAGAGTGGAAGAGACGGGGAGAGGCAGAGAGAGAAACATCGACGTTAGAGAGAGAATCACGGATCGGCTGCCTCCTGCACGCCCCCCACTGGGGACGGAGCCCGCAACCCGGGCCTGTGCCCTGACCGGGAATCGAACCCTGACCTCCTGGTTCATAGGTTGATGCTCAAACACTGAGTCACACCAGTTGAGCAAGGATATGCTTACTGATTAGGGGGGAGGGGGGAGAGGGAGAGAGAGAGAGGAGAGAAACTGACCAGTTGCTTCCCGCATGCACCCCAATGGGGATCGAACCCACAACCTACGTCCGTGCCCTGACCGGGAATGGAACCTGCCACCCTTTTGTGTACGGGGCAACCCTCCAACCACCGGAGCCACCCGGCCAGGGCCATCGCCCATGAACGACAGAGACGCAAGTGATAAACAATGTGATGTTTATGATAAACACGGTACAGCCCACCACCTCAGAAAGCACTGCTCATGGGGGGCGGAGATCCGAGTCCCGCTCCCCGTGTTGTTTTGAAAAGAACGGGGCAACTTCTGTGGGTTTTCCTTCTCGTGTTTCTATGAAAAGCAGAGGCTTATACACGATTTTAATTAAAAACAAGACTGGACACCGGGGAGACGATGGCTGCTGGCCTGCGATTCTGAATCATCTCCCACGTGTCTTAAAAAGGAGGAAATCGCCTTGGCCAGGGTGGCTCGTTGGTCAGGGCGCCGGCCTGGCCACTGGAGGGTATCGGGGTCGATTCCCGGTCAAGGGCACGTGCCTGGGTTGCAGGTTCGATCCCCGGCCCCCGGTTGGGGCACATGGGAGAGGCAGCCAGGGGATGTGTCTCTCTCACATCCATGTGCCTCTCTCTCTCTCCCTCCCTCCTGCTTTCTCTACAAATCAATGGAGCCCCAGCCAGTGTGGCTCAGTAGTCAGAGCGTCGGTTTGATTCCGGTCAAGGGCACGTACCTGGGTTGCAGGCTCGATCCCGGGCCCTGATTGGGGAGCGTGCAGGAGGCAACCGGCTGACGTGTCTCCCTCACGTCGCTGTTTCTCCCCGGTCTCTCCCTCTCCCTCCCTTCCATTCTCTCGAATCCAATGGGGGAAACATCGTCCGGTGAGGACTCCCAGCAACAACAACACAATCCATGGGAAACAATTCCCCAAAAAACACAGGGAGAGCCTCAGGCCTCCGTCTCCTCTCGTCACACCGGGCGGTGGGTCTGACACGGAGACGCCAGCCCCGGGAGCACGGGCAGGGGCGGCGGGCGCCCACTGCAGACCCGGGGGAGCGGGATCCGGCCGCGGGGTGTCCCAGCCGTCCCCCCCCCCGCCCTCCTCGCGCAGGTGAACGCGCTGGAGCAGGCCATGCTGGACGCCCTGGTCCTGGACCGCGTGGACTTTGTGAAGCTGCTGATCGAGAACGGGGTCAACATGCAGCACTTCCTCACCATCCCGCGCCTGGAGGAGCTCTACAACACGGTGCGGGCTCCGGGGGGCCCAGCCCCCTCCCCCAGGGCCCCCTGCGCGCCCCCCATCCCCCCCCACCACCACATGCCCGTGGACACGTCCTATCCGCGCTACACCCGTCCTGCGTCGGGCGAGAGACAGGCCGACCGCGGGCCACTGCCCCCCCCCCCATCCCACGGGCAGGGCGGGGCTGGCCCCGGTGACCAGGAGGAGCCGCAGTCACGGGCTGGACGCTTGCCTTGCAGAAACTTGGGCCGCCCAACACGCTCCACCTGCTGGTCAGGGACGTCAAGAAGGTGCGTCTGCCCTTCCACGGTCCGCGCCGTGGGCGTCCTTACGTGGCTGTGTGTGTTTGTTTGTTTTTGTTAATTCTTGCATGAGGGTGTTTTTCCATTGGTTTTTAGAGAGAGTGGAAGAGAGAGGGAAAGACAGAGAGACACACATGGACGGGTTGCCTCCCGCAGGCACCCCAACCAGGGCCCGGGTCTGGGGAGGAGCCTGCAACCGAGGTCCGTGACCCTGACCGGAATCGAACCCGGGACCCTGTGGTCTGCAGGCCGAGACTCTATCCACTGAGTCAAACTGGCCAGGGCACTTTTAAAAAAATTTACTTTTATTGGTTTCAGAGAGGAAGGGAGAGGGTGAGAGAGAGAGAGAGAGAAACACCCATGATGAGAGAGCATCATGGATCAGCTGCCTCCTGCACGCCCCCCAACGGGGATGGAGCCCGCAACCCGGGCCTATGCCCTGACGGGGAATGGAACCCCGACCTCCTGGTTCCTAGGTTGACGCCCAGCCACGGAGCCACGCGGGCCGGGCCTGCCCGTTGTTTAAGGCCCTTAGCTCCACGGCACCCACGCGGTGTCCGGGAGCGACCGCTCGGGCCCCAGGGGGTGACGAGGTCCACGCTTCGCGCGGGGCCTGAGACGCAGCCTCTCCCCTCGCAGGGCAACCTGCCGCCCGATTACCACATCAGCCTCATCGACATCGGGCTGGTGCTGGAGTACCTCATGGGGGGCGCCTACCGCTGCCACTACACCCGCAAGAGCTTCCGGACCCTGTACAACAACCTGTTCGGACCCAAGCGGGTAGGACGGGGCGTCCGGGGCGTCCGGGCCCTGGCCGCCCGGGGCTCCTCGCGGCCTGTTCCAGCCAGCTCGTGCCCCGCCCCCAGCACACCGGCCCTTCTTTTTTTTAAAAAAAATATGTCTTTATTGCCAACTGGGGAGGGAGCCCACAACCCGGGCGTGTGCCCTGACCGGGAATGGAGCCGTGCCCTCCTGGCTCACAGGTGGACGCTGGTCCACGGAGCCACGCCGGCCGGCCCGCCTCTGCCCGATGACTAACGTCCGACGAGCATTAGTCCCTCGATGACGCTGATTTCTCTCTCTCTCTCCCCTTTCGTGATGCAGCCGAAAGCTCTTAAGCTCCTGGGAATGGAAGTAAGTCGGTTTGTGTTCAACAGTTCACGGCAGTTCGGTCAAAGACGTGTGCCATCTTCGTTGTGTGTTCTTTAACATGACATTGAATGAGTTTGTTTTCTTTCTGTTTTTGTTTAAATTTATTGATTTCCGAGAGGAAGGGAGAGGGAGAGAGAGAGAGAGACATCCCTGATGAGAGAGTCATGGATCGGCTAACTCCTGCACGCCCCCCACTGGGGATGGAGCCCGCAACCCGGGCACGTGCCCTGACCGGGAACCGAGCCCTGACCTCCTGGGTCACAGTCGGCCACTGAGCCACGCCGGCCGGGCCGAGCGGTTGCTCCCTCCTGGCTGACCCGACGGCCCCGGAAGCTCGGCGATGGCGGAGCCACGGGAAACGCTGCCTCTCCCCCCCCCCCCCCAGGACGACGAGCCTCTGGCCAAAGGGAAGAAGAAGAAGAAGAAGAAGAAGGAGGAGGAGGCGGACGTGGACGTGGACGACCCGGCTGTGAGCCGCTTCCGGCACCCGTTCCACGAGCTGATGGTGTGGGCCGTGCTGATGAAGCGCCAGCGCATGGCCGTGTTCCTGTGGCAGCGCGGCGAGGAGAGCATGGCCCGCGCGCTGGTGGCCTGCAAGCTCTACAAGGCCATGGCCCACGAGTCCTCGGAGAGCGAGCTGGTGGACGACATCTCCCAGGACCTGGACAGCAACTCCAAGTGCGCGTCCCGCGGGCCGGGGGCCGGGGCCGGGGGCCGGGGCCGGGAGGGGCTGCTGTCCTCAGTCCTTGTCTCTTTGGGGAGGGGGAGTCGGGGGGGGGAGTGGCCCCCTGTTAGCGCCTCTGCCTTTTTTTAAATCATTTCCCCTTTTTATGGTTAATCCTCACCCGAGGATATTTTCCCATTCATTTTTATTTTACTTTATTCTTATTATTTTAAAATATTTTTAATTGACTTTTAGAGAGAGGGGAAGGGAGAGGGAGAGAGGGATAGAAACATCAACGAGGAGAGAGAATCATCCATCGGCTGCCTCCTGCACGCCCCCCTGCCCCCTACACTGGGGATCGAGCCGGCAACCCGGGCCTGTGCCCTGACCGGGAATGGAACCCTGACCCCCCTGGTTCCTGGGTGGATGGATCCACAACCCCTGAGCCATGCCCCCGGGCCCAATTCCCCGTCTTCCGGTCCAGAGACTTCGGGCAGCTGGCTGTGGAGCTGCTGGACCAGTCCTACCGGCACGACGAGCAGGTGGCCATGAAGCTGCTCACCTACGAGCTGAAGAACTGGAGCAACTCGACCTGCCTCAAGCTGGCCGTGGCGGCCAAGCACCGCGACTTCATCGCGCACACCTGCAGCCAGATGCTGCTCACCGACATGTGGATGGGCCGGCTGCGCATGCGCAAGAACCCCGGCCTGAAGGTGTGGGACGCGGGGAAGGGTGAGAGGGGGACACGTGTCGGCGGGGAGCCTGTGCTCTCTGCCGGGCGGAGCAAAGCGCTCACTGTGGATTTTAAAAAAATATTAAAAAGAAAAAACTTTAGAATTGACTTCAGAGAGGAAGGGAGAGGGAGAGAGAGAGAGAGAAACATCCATGATGAGAGAGAATCCTGAACCGGCCGCCTCCTGCACGCCCCACCCTGGGGACGGAGCCCGCAACCCGGGCCTGTACCCCGACCGGGAATCGAACCGTGACCTCCTGGCTCACAGGTCGATGCCCCGCCCCTGAGCCACGCCGGCCGGGCAAAAGGAAAGAGGTTTATTCAGGCGCCACGGCCTGGGAGGATGGCTGACTCCCATCTCAGGCACCCCCTCCCCTTTCTGCTCAAGCCCTGGCTTCTCACAGGGAGGGGGAGGGGGAGGGGGGGGGAGTCTTTCCTTCTTTCCATCCAACTGTCTTGCCAGCGTGTGGCAGGCTCGGGGCCCGTCCACTCACCTTCCTAACGCTGGGTGGGCACCGCCCCCCGCGCCATCGCCTAGACATCCCCGTCTCCCCGCCCGCAGGTTATAATGGGGATCCTCCTGCCCCCCACCATCTTGCTTCTGGAATTCCGCGCCTACGACGACTTCTCTTACCAAACGTCCAAGGAGAATGAAGACGGCAAAGAAAAGGAGGAGGAGAGTGTGGTCAGTGTTGCCCGGGTCGCACGAGGGCCGGTTAGCTCACATTTACACCATCATCGGGATTCCCCTTCCCCCGAATTTGGAAACGGCGGCCACTGGGGCCACTTTGAGGATGATTTCTCAGGCGCCCGCCTGGGGAACACGGAGCCGGGGGCGGGGGGCGGGGGGCTGCAGTTCCCCCGCAGCCACCTGCCTGCCCTGCTTCCCAGGACCCGAACGCGGACGCCGGCTCCAGAAAGGGGGATGAGGAGAGCGAGCACAGGAAGCAGAGGAGGATCCCCATCGGGACCAAGATCTGCGAGTTCTACAACGCGCCCATCGTCAAGTTCTGGTTTTACACGGTGCGGCCCCCCCTCTCCCGCCCCCCCCCCCCGCCCCCCGCCCCAGCGTCTGCCCGTGGCCTGTTGAGAACAGCGAGATGTGTGAGAATTCAGGACGGTGTCATGGCCCGGAGGAGACTGGGTGTCGGGTGGCGAGAACAGGAGCCGTGGTCGGCAGACTGCGGCTCGCGAGCCACCTGCGGCTCTTTGGCCCCTCGAGTGTGGCTCTTCCTAAGCCTGAGGAGGACCCTCATTAAGTGAATAACATGTACCTACCTGTATAGTTTAAGTTTAAAAAATGTGGCTCTCAAAGGAAATTTCAATCGTTGTACTGGGCTAGAACACGCACCTGAAATTCACATCACGTTATCAACTCAAAAAAAATACACAACTTAATTTTTCAAAAAGAGCCTGGCCTGTGTTGCTCAGTGGCTGAGCACTGCCCTATGAACCAGGAGGTCAGGGTTCGATTCCCCGTCAGGCCACATGCCCGGGGCTGTAGGACATGCAGGAGGCAGCCGATCCGTGGTTCTCTCTCCTCATGGATGTTTCTACCTCTCCCTCCCTCTCCCTTCCTCTCTGAGATCAATAAGACATAAAAAAAAAAAAAATTAGCCTGCTCTGTTTGGTCAACCATTGCACGCACTCACCCCTAATGCCCGGGCAGGGCCCGGCCCGACCCCCGTGTGAGAACAGGGGTCCTTCGGGAGCGGGCTCCCCCCCCCCCCCCCGGCCGCGGCTCACGGGCCTCCCGTCTCTCAGATCTCGTACCTGGGCTACCTGCTGCTGTTCAACTACATCATCCTGGTGCGCATGGAGCGCTGGCCCTGCCTGCAGGAGTGGGTCGTCATCGCCTACATCGTGACCCTGGCCCTGGAGAAGGTCCGCGAGGCAAGTGCTCCCACCGCCGCCCAGCCCACGTCCACCCACGGCAGCTCACACGCAATTTCTTTATTTTTTTTTAACCAGTTTTCTTCCTTCCTTCCTTCTTTCCTTCCTTTCTCTTAATAAATACACACACACACACACACATATATATATATATATTGATTTCAGAGAGAAAGGGAGAGGGAGAGAGAGAGAGAGGAACATCAATGATGAGAGAGAATCATGGATTGCCTGCCTCCTGCACACGCCCCACCATAGGGATGGAGCCCACAACCCAGGCACGTGCCCTGACGGGGAATCCAACCGTGACCTCCTGGTTCATAGGTTGACGCTCAACCCCTGAGCCACGCCCCCGCGCTGAAGTAGTGATCTTTTTAATCGGCAATTTTTCAAAGGCTAAGAGCTCGTGTCGGAGGAAATCAAGGTTCACTCGCCCCTGCCTTCCCCCATCTAAGTTGCAAAGAGGAGTCCTGGCAGCTGGACATCCCCGCCCCCGGCTCCGCCCTCCCCACGGGGTGGCCCGCGCTTCCCTGGGACCACGCGGCCCATCCCCGCTCCAGATTTCCCTCCTGGAACGTCCGCTCACAGGCGCCCGTCCAGGGAAGGAGGAAGGCATCAAGGGGCAGCTGCCCTCGCTGCAGCGAGGGCTTTGTTCCCAAGGCATTTCCTGGGAGCTTGCGAAACACGGATCGAGGAACAGCAGAGGACCCCGTGGAATTTCCCTTCCTAGAGATCTTTTTTTTTTTTTTTAATATATTTTTATTGACTTCAGAGAGGAAGGGAGAGGGAGAGAAAGAGAAACATCCATGATGCGAGAGAATCACGGATCGGCTGCCTCCTGCACACCCCACACTGGGGATCGAGCCCGCAACCCGGGCCTGTGCCCTGACCTCCTGGTTCCTAGGTCGATGCTTAACCACTGAGCCACACCAGCCGGCTGCTTCTGGACCTCTCTGCCCGCCGGAGAGGACGGGTGCTGGAGGCCCTGAGCGGGAAAGGGAGCTCATCGCTCCTGGGCGCTCGTTTTCAGATCCTCATGTCGGAACCCGGCAAACTCAGCCAGAAGGTGAAGGTGTGGCTCCAGGAGTACTGGAACATCACGGACCTCGTGGCCATCGCCGTGTTCCTGGTCGGGGCCGTCCTGCGCCTGCAGAAGCAGCCGTACATGGGCTACGGCCGGGTCATCTACTGCGTGGACATCATCTTCTGGTACATCCGCGTCCTCGACATCTTCGGGGTCAACAAGTACCTGGGGCCCTACGTGATGATGATCGGGAAGATGGTGAGCACCGAGGCCCGGGCCCCTGCAGGCGCCGTGGCTGCGGTTAGCACACGGGGCCGCGCCTTGCGCCTGGCTTCCTTGCATTGCATTTGGTCTTTCCTCTGTAGTTGGTTTCCTCTTCTTTCTCCTCCTCCTCCTCCTCCTCCTCCCCCTCCTTTTTCTTCTTCGTCTTCCTCCTTCCACCATGGGTTTTTAGAGAGTGGAAGGGAGCGGGAGAGACAGAGAGAAACAGGGACTTGAGAGAAACACATCGATTGGTTGCCTCCTGCACATGCCCCGTCCAGGGCCAGGGACTGAGCCTGCAACCGAGGTACATGCTCTTGACCAGAATCGAACCTGGGACCCTTCAGTCCATGTCCATGGGCCTATGCTCTATCCACTGAGCCACACTGACTAGGGGCTCTACTTTAAAAAAAAAATATTGTTATTGATTTCAGAAAGGAAGGGAGAGGGAGAGAGAGATAGAAACATCAATGATGAGAGAGAATCATGGAGCGGCTGCCTCCCGCACGCCCTTTACTGGGGAGCGAACCCACAACCCGGGCATGTGCCCTGACTGGGAATCGAACCATGACCTCCTGGTTCATAGGTCAATGCTAAACCACTGAGGCACGCTGGCCGGGCGAAGAGGCTTTCTTTGTCCTCGTGGAGCACTGACGAAGTCTTTGGGTTGAGCAATATCAGGAACCATGTGAACTGGAGACCTTCAGAGACCCATTCCCTTTGATGGACAGATGATTGACATGCTGCCCTTTGATTGACACGCTGCCCTTTGACGGACAGATGATTGACATGCTGTACTTCGTGGTCATCATGCTGGTGGTGCTGATGAGCTTCGGCGTGGCCCGCCAGGCCATCCTGCACCCGGACGAGGAGCCCTCCTGGAGGCTGGCCCGGAACATCTTCTACATGCCCTACTGGATGATCTACGGGGAGGTGTTTGCGGACCAGACAGACCGTAAGACTAGAATTCATAGTAAGGCTTGCTTCCCTGCTTCCCAGGCAGCTGATAGAGCCACGTGCACGGAGGGGAGAGCATGTGCGCCCTGGGGGGTAGAGGAGTTCTCTGTCCTGCCATGGGCGTCACATGACTTTTATGAAGTGAGTGCAGGTGGCCAAATGGAGATTTTGTTGTTGTTAATCCTCACCCGAGGATATTTTCCCATTGATTTTTAGAGAGTGAAAAGGGGGGGGGGGAGGGAGAGACATTGGTGTGAGAGAGACACATCGATTGGCTGCCTCCTGCATGTGCCCTTGACCGGAATCGAACCCGGGACCCTCCAGTCCATAGGCCGATGCTCTATCCAGTGAGCCATACCGGCCAGGGCTCTGTCTAGCTTATATCACATGATTCAGAACATGTTATTATCACAACTATCTCAAAGTCCATTACTGGTAAGCCAGAACAAAAAAATCTAATTTGGTTCCAAAGAATATTAGCTAGGTAAACATACAATAGGACAGTAAACATAAATGCTAAAAGTTCCTGGACCCAGACGTAAGTTGTAATGTTGTTATTGGTGTTTAAAAAATTAAATTGGGTCATGGGAGAAGGTAGAGGTAAACTGGAAGCTTCACTGTTTTCAGAGAGAGGAAGGGAGAGGGAGAGAGAGAGAGAGAGAAACACCAATGATGAGAGAGAGTCATGGACTGGCTGCTTCCTACACGCCCCCCACTGGGGATGGAGCCTGCAACCCGGGCCTGTGCCCTGACCGGGAATCGAACCCTGACCTCCTGGTTCATGGGTTGACGCTCAACCACTGAGCCACACCGGCCGGGCTAGGTTTTTGATTCTTGATCTGATGACTACGTACTTATTTTGTGTTTACTCGTGCCGATGAGGTGTTTGGGTTGGGGTACTGCGGGTGCCTGATTGGCTAACCTGCACATTAACATGACCATCTGCCAGCAGCCTCCTGTCTTTCTCGCAGTATTTTTAACTGCTGAGCTTTGGCTGTTGCTTATGACACGCGATAAAGTAAATATGCATGAACTATATACACATTTCCTAGAATTATTAGTGCGGACAACGTTTCCAAGCGTGAGTCTGTCACCCCAGGGCATGAAGACTTTGCATGTCTTGTGTTGTTCATCATGTTACTTTTCTCTCAACTGCCATCTTGTTTTCTCTCCTCAATCGCTGTATAGTCTACGCCATGGAAATTAATCGTAAGTTTACACAGAATGTATGACTCTGCCAGGGGCGGGGGAGCCTTTTTCCTGCTCACCCTCTGAGCCACGCTGGCCGGGCCCTTACCTCCTTGATAGGCGTTGCTATTTTTCGCAGAAGAAGAAATTGTATTAAAAAGGACATGGAAAAAAATAAATAAATAAAATAAAAAGGACATGGGTCCCGTAATAGCCCCTGTGAGTTACGTATTCTTTTTGCCCTGCGTCAGAGCGAGCGCAGACTGACCGACGGACTCCCGTTGCAGCTCCTTGCGGCGACAACCAGTACGACGAGGAGGGCAGGCGGCTCCCGCCCTGCATCCCAGGCGCCTGGCTGACCCCGGCCATCATGGCCTGCTACCTGCTGGTGGCCAACATCCTGCTGGTCAACCTGCTCATCGCCGTGTTCAAGTGCGTGTCCTGCGGACGAGCGTGTGTTGGTCCTTAGCCCTCTGCAGGTTTCCCGTTTCGTCCCAGAGCTCTCCCCGCTGCCGCCCATTGCACGGAATTTCACTAGGGCTTGGGAAAGGGTGGGATTTTTTTGTTTGTTTTTTTTAATCCTCACCTGAGGATATTGTTTTCCCATTGATTTTTAGAGAGAGAGGAAGAGAGAGGGAAAGAGAGAGAAACATTGATGTAGGAGAGACTTATCGATGGGTTGCCTCCCGCACGAGCCCTGACCAGGGCCCGGGCCGGGGAGGAGCCTGCGACCGAGGTCCGTGCCCTTGACCGGAATCGAACCCGGGACCCTTGGGTTCGCAGGCCAATGCTCTATCCACTGAGCCACGCCGGCCAGGGCCAGCTCACCGAGTCTTGTCATTTCATGGTAACTGTAATCGCTCTGGAAAAAAATCACATAGGGAATCCTAGCCCACGACTAACGGAAAACGTGTTCTGTTTTAAAGCAACACCTTCTTTGAAGTGAAGTCCATATCCAACCAGGTGTGGAAGTTCCAGCGGTACCAGCTCATCATGACGTTCCACGACCGGCCGGTCCTGCCCCCGCCCATGATCGTTCTGAGCCACGTCTACATCATCGCCACGCGGCTCAGCGGCCGCTGCAGGAAGAAGCGAGAAGGGGACCAGGACGAGCAGGACCGCGGACTGAGTAGGTGCCCCGCCTTCCTAACGGCCCACGTCCCCCGCCCCCCGGCCGGCGGGCGTGGCTCAGGGGTTGAGCGTCAACCTAGGAACCAGGAGGTCACGGTTCGATCCCCGGTCGGGGCACAGGCCCGGGTTGTGGGCTCCATCCACAGTGGGGGGCGTGCAGGAGGCGGCCGATCCGTGATTCTCTCTCATCGTGGATGTTTCTCTCTCCCTCTGAAATCAATACAAACGTACTGAAACCCAACCTGCGCCTGCTCCGGCAGAGCTGTTCCTCAGCGAGGAGGAGCTGAAGCGGCTCCACGAGTTCGAGGCGCAGTGCGTGCAGGAGCACTTCCAGGAGAAGGAGGACGAGCAGCAGGCGTCCAGCGACGAGCGCATCCGCGTCACCTGCGACAGGTGGGCCTGGGGCGCGGCGCCGCCCGCTCAGGGCCCGGGTTGGCGGGGCCCCTCCGCCCCGTTCCGAGGGGGCTGCCCCAGTTCATTTGCTATGCGCTCCCAGCCCTGGCCGGTGTGGCTCAGTGGATGGAGCGTCGGCCTGCGGACCCAAGGGTCCCGGGTTCGATTCCGGTCAAGGGCACGTACCTCGGTTGCAGGCTCCTCCCCGGCCCGGGCCTGGTGGGGGATTGCGCAGGAGGCAGCCAATGGATGTGTCTCTCTCACACCGATGTTTCTGTCTGTCTCCTTCCCCTCCCTTCCACTCTCTCTAAAAATCAATGGGAAAAATATCCTCGGGTGACAATTGGTTAAAAAAAGCCCCGAATAGCTCTAGAGTTGAACCAACAATGTGGGCAGAAGGGCAGCACGGAGAGGCAGCCGGCCTCAGGGGACGCTAGCTCATCATAGTCCTGGGCGCTCAGCATTACAGGCTCCCGACGAGACACCTATGTTTACGGATTAGCATGAACACACGGGAGGGCTCCAAACGAACAGCTCAGCGCGACTCCCAGTCCAGGGCCCCGGGATCCCAGCGGAACGCGGCGATACTCCGTGCAGGTTCAGGCCGGTGCCGCCCGCTCAGGCCCAGGTCTCAGGCCTCTGCCCCCTCCTAGACCTCGCCACCTTGGACCACAACCAGCCAAACTCAAGGGTGGTCACACCATCCTATAGCCTTAATGCAGTACATTTTCTTTTTTTATTAAAAAATATTTTTTTATTGATTTCAGAGACGAAGGGAGAGGGAGAGAAGAGAGAGAGAGAAACATCCATGATGAGAGAGAATCATGGATCGGCCGCCTCCTGCACGCCCCACACCGGGGACTGAGCCCGCCACCCGGGCACGTGGCCTGGACCGGAATGGAACCGGGGACCCTTCAGTCCGCAGGCCGATGCTCTAGCCACTGAGCCACACCGGCCAGGGCTTTGAGATGAGACTAGGAAACGCTGCCTCGCTGTTGGAAATGCGACTCCTGAGCTTCCAAGATCTACGCAGTGTTCCGTCGTGGACAGATGAGGTGCCCCCGTGTTGGTGATGGGAAATTTCCACTCTTAGTTAGACATGGGCTCGGATTGAGTCACAGCCAGTCGCGGACAATGGAAATGTTGTTCCGTCCGCCGCCGCCTCTCCCCCGCCCCTCCCCCCGGCATTGCTGGGATTTTTGCCATTCTTGGACCAGGAATGTGACCATCAGGTCGCTACCAAATTGCGTTTTCCCTCCAGGGGCTCCGTGCGCGCGCAGTGGGGATGCACGTGTGCCCGGCAGGAGACAGGCCCCTTCCTGTTTCCCTGCCTGGGAGCTGGGAACGCCAGCGATGGGAGCGCGTTCCTGCCCGCCCATTGTTCCCTTCCCGGGCTGAGTCACAGGTGGATGCCGGGGACAGGGAGCAGGAGGCTTCCGAGAAGCTCAGCCAGGCCGGCGGAGGAGCAGGGGGGATCACGTGAATTATTTGCACCTCGTTTTTGGCACCAGGGATGACTCTGAAATCAAACCTTTGAGGCTTCTGATGTTTCTTCCGTTTCTATAACTTTACATGTATATGCATTTAAAATATATATTTTATTGATTTCAGAGAGGGAAAGAGAGCGAGAGAGAGAGAGAGAGAGAGAGAGAGAGAGAGAGAGAGAGAGAGAGAGAGAAGCATCCATGATGAGAGAGAATCATGGATCGGCTGCCTCCTGTACGCCCCACACTGGGGATCGAGCCCGCAACCCGGGCCTGTGCCCTGACGGGGAATGGAACCCTGACCTCCTGGTTCATGGGTCGAGGCTCAACCACTGAGCCACGCCGGCCGGGCCTGGGTTCCGGGTTCTTGCCAGGTTTGTGGATCTGGGTTAAGGTCTCAGGTTTCCTTGAGGTTGGATAGGTCATTAGCAACGCGTGGCCTCGGCATCTTATCGGCCTGGCTCTTCCCAAGGGACGGGGAGGAGAAGATGCTGGGAACAGAGGCCCTTACCAGACAGACAAGGAGGAAAGACGTGAGGTAGGAACCGGAAGAGGCCCCGAAGGAGAGATCCGCACCCGCCTCACAGAAAGGCGGCGGGTGATACTCAGCTGGTGTGGCTCAGTGGTGAGCATCGACCTCTGACCAGGAGGTCACGGTTCGATTCCCGGTCGGGGCACAGGCCCGGGTTGTGGGCTCGATCCCCAGAAGGGGCGTGCAGGAGGCAGCCGATCCATGATTCTCTCTCATCATGGGTGTTTTCCACGTCCCTCTCCCTTCCTCTCTGAAACCAATAAAAAATATATATAAAAGAAAGAAAAGAAAAGGAGGCAGGTGATTCCTCGGATGCAGAGAAGGTGCTAGAAAGGCACACAGGCAGGACGGAGGAGACGTCGGGGAAGACCCCATGGGGATGGATGTCTTCACCTTGTAAGGGAACCGGAGTCGCTGGCATGCTGGGGGATGGGTTACGTCCTGGAGTCTCGAGGTGCCTCTTGAACCACACTCTCGTTCCGGGTGGCTTTGACAGCCAATCCAGAGAGAGATACCGGCACCAGGTGGGTAGAGATAAAAAGAAAGAATACCGGCTTCGTTAGTCATTCCTGTTGGGCGTGGAGGGTGTGGTTCCCTTCTTGCCGAAGACACACCCCAGAACGCAACACACCCGCTCAGGGCGCAGGGGCCTCCCTTCCCCACAGGCAGACCCAGCTTCCCTCGCCGGCATGGCTCGGTGGTGGAGCATCCATCCAGGAACCGGGAGGTCTCAGTTCGATTCCCGGTCAGGGCACATGCCCGGGTTGCGGGCAGGATCCCCATAGGGGGCGAGCAAGAGGCAGCCGGTAGAATATTCTCTCTCATCACGGATGCTTCTGTCTCCCTCTCCCTTCCTCTCTGAAATCAATTAAAAAAAAAGGAAAGGTAATCATTAAAAAACAAACAAAGGATGAGAAAGCCAGGAGATTGAGGACCTCAGCCGTGCTCCCTGTGCAACCCCCCCGCACTTGGTAAGCCCAGTCGGGCTCTGCCCCGGGCGGCCTCCCTACAATTAACTTGACAGGCAGCCCCGATGAAGCAGTCGGCGGAGTTTAAAAGAGCTGGGTGGAAACTCGGGGCTGGGCAAGGCGCCGTTTCGATCCGCCGGCCTGGAATAAGATGCCAGGGCAGGCCTGGGCTCAGAGCTCGATGCGGAACACCGTGGGATGGCCCGGTTCCGACGGGGCCCGGGACGCCCACTGAGCGTCATGCGTTTATGGGAGCAGGTAGCCCTGTCATCAAGGAAGCGCTCCCGTGTCATTTCTGGGCTGCCTCCCAGGGGAGGGGGGATGGCGGCATGTGAAGAGCTGACGGCACACGACGTGAGTTTTAACCACCGGCTGACCGCACAGCTCCCAGGGGGCGGAGCTCTGGCCTCAGAGACTCGGGACTCTCGGCGTGCGGACTTGGCCTTGGACCTTGTAGGCTGTAACAGAGAAGGGTCTCTGAAAGGCCAGTGAAGCGATGCCACTCACAGGGATCCTCTTGGAAGTTGCTCCGAAAGTCCCCCCAATGACTACAGCGCTGCACCTATTACTTGAATGCAGTGGAAAGCGTTATTTGCGATGCTTTCAATCTAATTTAAATATTTCAATGGCGCCCGGCCAGGGCGGCTCAGTGGTTGAGCGTCAACCTGTGAGACAGGAGGTGCGGGCTGCATTCCTGGTGGCGGGCTCCATCCCCAGTGGGGGGCGTGGAGTCAGCCCATCAGTGGTTCTCTCATCACCGATGTCCCTCTCTCCCTCCCTCTCTCTTTCTTTCTCTCTCTCTCTAAGATGAAGGCTGTAGAAACATGTAGCTGTGGCACCGGGTGACTTCCGTTGGGGGCCCGTCCTCAGCTGAGCCACCCTCTCCCTCGCTGTCCCCAGGGTGGAGAACATGTCCATGCGGCTGGAGGAGATGAACGAGCGGGAGAGCTTCATGAAGACGGCGCTGCAGACGCTGGACCTGCGGCTCTCGCAGCTGGAAGAGCTGTCGGGCCGGGCGGCCAGCGCCCTGGAGGCCCTGGCGGGGCTGGACCGGCCGGAGCTCACGCCCACGCGCTCCCGCGCCCCCTCCGAGTGCGAGGCCACCTTTCTGCTGCGGCAGAGCAGCGTCCACAGCGCCGACAGCGGCGGCGGGTTCCGCTTCCTCTTCCCCGCGGAGGAGCTGGGCGAGGCCTCCCTCCCCGGGCCCCCCGGCTCGGGGTTCGGCCAGAAGAAGGCCTGCTCCTTCCGTGGGAAGGGAGAAAGGGACCCCCAGAGGCACCTGGCCCCGGGCAGGCAGGGCAGCCTCCGCTTCCTCCCGGGCCGGAGCGCCCCAGCCACCCCCGGGGGCAGTCGGCTCGCGTTAGACAACATCCAGGACCCATCGGAGTCGAAATCGGGCCCAGACATCGGGGTTCCCGCGGGCGGGGACGAAAGGCGGGCGGACTCGGAAAGGGAGAGGGAAGAAACCAAGTCCCCCGGTGTCACCCCCACGGCGGCCCCGCCTGCAGGGAAGAAATCAGATCCGCAAGTCGCGCAGCTCACGACGGCGGGAGCAGCACGGGTGGAAGGGGCTGTGTCCGGCCCCCCGGGGGACACGCAAAGGCCACGCTACGACCCCGGCCAGGCCTTCCATGCCCGTCGAACCCTGGAGTCCACGAGCTTTGTGTATTCCCACGGGAGGAAGCTGGTCGGCGGCGGGGTTCCCCCGTGGGGCGCGGAGGCCGGGTCCCTCCTGGGTCAGGCGTGGACCGCGGAGTGGAAATACCAAGTTCAGAAGATCACGCGGTCCCGCAGCACCGACATCCCCGCCTACGTGGTGTCCGAGGCCGCCAGGCGGGCGGAGCAGAAAGACCCATCGACAGACACGGAGGAGGAGGCTCGCGGCGCCTCCAGGGGGCTCCCCTGGACCCCTCGCCTGTCCCTGGCCGTGACCGAGGCAGCGGAAAAGGGGAACCTGCTGGCGGTGAGAGCCGACCAGGCGTCGGGGTTCCCGTCGTTAAGGTCCAAGAGTCTACACGGCCGCCCCAGGAGGGCTGCGGGCGCGCAGGGCGGGCTAGACACACCCGGGCATGCCAGCAGCGTGGGGAGCCTGGTCGCCGCCCCGCCTGGGATGAAAACGGAGGCCCAGCCAGAGAAAACTTCCGCCAAGACGGAGTGCTGATGCGCTGGGCTTCTCCGGGTTTTTGACATCAAAGCGCAGAGGACCACCACCCCCTTGGCAGTCGAGACGTCATCAGGTTATGAAAACGTGTGCATGAAAGATACTCATCCCTGTGGATTCCCTGTGTCCTCCCCCAATTCCCACGTTGGAACCCTGACCCCCATGTGACTGTAACTGGAGACACGGCCGTGAGGAGGTCCTTAAGGATAGACGAGGTCGTAAAGGACGAGTGCCCTGATAAGAAGACACCAGAGCCCGGCCGGTGTGGCTCCGTGGTTGAGCATCGACCTATGAACCAGGAGGCCACGGTTCGATGACCGGTCAAGGGCACATGCCCGGGTTGCTGCAGGCTTGATCCCCAGTACGGGGTGTGCAGGAGGCAGCCGATCCATGATAGATTGTCTCCCTCTCCCTTCCTCTCTGAAATCAATAAAAATATATTAAACAAAAAGCTCTTTAAAATCAATAAAAATATATTTACAAACGAAGAAGACACCAGAGTGCTCTCCAGGACCCAGGAGCTTGCTCCCGCCCGCCCTCAGCCCCTGTGTTAGAAGCCAGATGAAGGGCTCACACCAGAGACCTACCTTGGTCTTGAACTTCCAGCCTCGAGAACTGGGAGGGACCCGTCTCCGTGGCTGCAGCCGCCCCTCCGGCCTGTGGAGTTTTTGTGGCGGCAGCCCACGCGGACAGAGACACCCAGACATCTGAAACGGTCATGAGATTTAGCGTTAGGTCAGAGTCTTCCCACTTTCAATCACGTGGTCACATAGGACAGTTACCGAGTCGAGGAAAACCTACACGGGAAAACCCACATCACGGAGCAACCATTTAAAATAAAAAAAAAAAAAAAACAGCCTGGCTGGCGTGGCTCTGAGGTTGAGCGTCAACCTAGGAACCAGGAGGTCACGGTTCGATTCCCGGTCGGGGCACAGGCCCAGGTTGCGGGCTCGATCCCCAGTGGGGAGGCGTGCAGGAGGCGGCCGATCCACGATTCTGTCTCGTCATTGATGTTTCTCTCTCTCTCTCCCTCTCCCTTCCTCTCTGAAATCAATAAACAATATATGTAAGTAAAAATAAAGAAACACCCGTATATTGATTGAAGAGTGTGTGTGGATAACAATCCGTTGCCAACCAGCTTTACTGAGGTGTAACTGACGTATGTCGCCGTAGAAGTTTGAGGTGTACGGCCTGACGATTTCACTCAGATTGTGAAATGATGGCCACAACCAGTCTAGTTCGCGTCCATCATCACATGGATACAATGAGAAGAAGCCAAAATAATTTTTTTTCCCTTGTCATGAGAACGCTTTGGATTTACTCTTTTAATAGCTTTCATATATGCCACACGATCGTGCCAACTGCAGTCATGTTGTGCGTGACGCCCCCAGGACTTACTCGTTCCAGTTATACACTGGGGGCTCGGACCGTGTACCCACATTTCTCCCATTTCCCCCTCCCCCAACCTGGTAACCGCAAATCTGATATTTTCTTTCTTTTTTTTTTTAATCCATTTGATGTAGAGAAATCACGAACTATTCATAAAAAAAAAAAAAACAACAACCTTGAATGTCCGTGCACAATAGTGCTTTGAACACCGATAACCCAGTGGACTTAACATTTTAAAACACAGTTTTGGTTCCTGTGCAAAATGGAGTCGTCTGTCAGGCAAACAAGTTCCCCAGAAGGACCAGTAGGGCTCTGAATCCAGAATACGTTATTTTCAGGAAAACAAAAACAAAAAAGGCAACCTTTGGAATCTTAGTGTAAAACTTTAAAATATTTCCCTTAGCAACGCTTGTCACGATGGTTCACGTGGCCACACTGGGGCTGCCTTGCGCCGTGAATGGTGAAACGCATTAGGGTTTCATTCCCCAAAGTCTAAGAAGGGTCTAGCTCACAGATTCACCGAAATGCCCCCCCCGCCCGCCTCCCCCAAAGGCTGCTCCGGTTCAGGCCCCGGTTGGGTCAGCCACGCCGATGCCCAGCGGGGGGAAGCCCGGGGGGCCTGGGCAATGACCGGTCCGTGGCCCACTCCGCGAGGGCGCCGGCCATTGGGCTGCCCACTCACATCGTTACGGGTGCGACGAGCAGGACAGCAAGGAGGCAACTTGTTTCACGTCGTTTTCCACGTTAACGTTTAATATGAGGAGGTGGAAGTCAACCAACGAGATGGGGGGGCCTGGGTTGCGGGCCTCAGTCATCAGTCAGTATCCCCGCATCCCGAACCCCATCTTCCCCGGTGTGGGGCCTCTGAGGGGCTCTACATGCAGCCCGACCGCGATGTGCTTTGGAGACGGGTCCCCCCTCCCGGGCTCACCTGTCCCCCTTCCCAGGCTGCACCTGTCCCCCTTCCCAGGCTGCACCTGTCCCCCCTCCCAGGCTCACCTGTACCCCTTCCCGGGCTGCACCTGCCCCCCCTCCAGGCTGCACCTGTCACCCGTCCCGGGCTGCACCTGTCCCCCCTCCCATGCTGGGTGACCCTTCCCTCCACCCGGGCTCCTCTCCACTTCACGCGACAGCGATCGCGCGAGCTGGGTGCCTGCTGAGCAGCACCCACGGGACATTCCCAGGAGAAGGGGACAGACGCGACAGAGGAGGCCCTGAGCCCGGGTCACGGCTCACTCCGCTGTCAGCGTAGTTCCCAGGGGGCCAGCCAGACCTCCCCGGGCCGCCGTGACCCCCGCGGGCCACCGTAGTTCCCCGGGGGCCGCCGTGACCCCTGCGGGTCGCCGTGACCCCCGCGGGCCACCGTAGGCGCGCCGTCCCCCGGCTGCGCGCGCAACATGGCTGCCGCGCGCCGCTGCCCCCCGCGCCCCCGTTGAGGAGGTCCGGGCGGCGGGTGCGAGGTGCCGGCCCCGCGTGACGGTGACGGCGCCGGCGAGGCCTCGAGGCCCAGAGCGCCCGGCCGCCAGCCCCGCGCGCGCCGTCTCTCGGGGCGGGGCCCCTTCCGGGGATGGGCCCGGCGGTCGCCGGCGGCCCCGTCCCGACTCTGGCCCGGCCCCTCCCCGCTCGGGCGGGCGCTCCGCCGCGTCCCCGCCCGTCAGTGCGCCGGGCCCGGCTGGCCGCACGGGGAGCTCTCGGCCCGCGGCGGGTCCCGGCTGGCGAGCGGGCCGGGGCGGGACGGCGACGGCGACGGCGGCGGCGGCACCATGTTCTCCCTCAAGCCGCCCAGACCCACCTTCCGGTCCTACCTGCTGCCGCCGCCCCAGGTACACAGCCCTCCCGTTCCACGCGCCTCTGCTCGGCGTCCGGGGAGCCGCCGGGCGGCCCCATGGCTCCTGGTCCCCCCGACACCCTGTGCCTCGGTCCCTCGTCGCTCCTGTTCCTCGGGCCCCCCGTCCTCCCGTCCCCATGGCCCCTGGCCCCCCCGACTCACCGTCCCCTGGTGCCCCCGTCCCCAGCCGCGCGGGTGCCAGAGCCCCACTCACTCGGTGTAAAGTTGTAAAACTCCGCCGGCCGCTGCCATTCTGCGCCCGGAGCTGCGAGCCCGGCGGACCCCCACCCCCCACCCCCAGGGCGGCCGCCCACGTGACCGCCCGACCGCGGGGCCCGCGGGCACCTGCCGGGGTTAGGGCACCTGCCGGGGTTAAGGCACCTGCCCGCCCTTTGATGTTTCGTTGCCCCGACTCCCGAGTCGATCTTAAAAAGAACCTGGTGAAAAAGTGGGCAAGGATCGAAGGGGGGACAGGAGGGGGGTGTGGGGGACGGACGGACGGACGGGACGGTGGGGGTCTGTCTCGTGGGGGTCGCGCTGAAGGCGCTGTTCTGCGCCCCCGTTTCAGGCCGAGGACGCGTTTGACTCGGAGCCGAAGATCAAAAAGCTGGAGCCGGTCCTGCTGCCGGGTGAGCGTCGGGGTCCCGGCAGGTCCTGGGGGGGGGTCCCCTGGGGGCGCTCTCCTACTGTTTTCACGTTTTAAACTTCATCTATCGGGTTAAAAAGAATAAAGAACCTGACCACCGTGGGGGTCGGGGGTGGGGGGCGCGGGAGAAAGAAGCATCACCCTCCGGAAGGGGCGCTTCTACTGGGGTTCGTCCTGGGGAGCGGGAGGCCTCCGGAAAGTGGCCCAGGGTGTCACCCCGCTTTTCCGTGTCTCCTGAGATGCCCCCCCCTTTTTCTTTTCCTCTTTCTTTTCCTTTTCTTTCTTTTTTTTTTTTTTTTTTGGTTAATCCTCACCCCTGGGTATTTTTTCCTTTGATTTTTGTTTTTTTTAAAAATACATTTTTATTGCTTTTTTACAGAGAGGAAGGGAGAGGGATAGAGAGTTAGAAACATGGATGAGAGAGAAACATCGATCAGCTGCCTCCTGCACACCCCCCACTGGGGATGTGCCCGCAACCCAGGTCCATGCCCTTGACCGGAATCGAACCCGGGACCCTTCAGTCCGCAGGCTGATGCTCTATCCACTGAGCCAAACCGGCCAGGGCCCATTGATTTATTTTATTTTTATTTATTTATATTTTATGTATATTTTTTATTGATTTCAGAGAGGGAGAGGGAGAGACACACATCCATGATGAGAGAGAATCGTGGATCGGCTGCTTCCTGCACACCCCGCACTGGGGATGGAGCCCGCAACCCGGGCATGTGCCCTGACCCGGAATCGAACTCGGGACCCTTCAGTCCTCAGGCCAATGCTCTATCCATTGAGCCACACTGGCCAGGGCCCATTGATATTTTTTTAGAGCGGGTGCGAGGGAGGAGGAGAGACGGAGAGAGAGAGAGAAAAACATCCCTGGGTTGCCTCCCAAATTCACCCCGACAGGGGCCGGAGTGGAACCTGCCACCCAGGCACCTGCCCTTGACCAGGAATCGAACCCGAGACCCTCCCGGTCCTCAAGCCGGCGCTCTAACCACTGAGCCACCTGCCGGGGCTGAACCCGCTCGTTTTCCCAAGCAGCCTCTGATGACTCTTGGCCCTGCCTGTCTGTCTGGCCGTCGCTGTAACAGCATGAAAAGCCGCTTTTATTGTGCCTGGGTCTCTGTCAGCCAGCAGCCCAGCTCAGTGCCCTTTGAATTCCTGACTTGGCGATTGTTGCTTCTTGTGTCGGCCCCGCCGAGGTGTCAGCCGTGTCTGCAGACGCAGGCGTTTGGTCTGAAAGGCCAGGGCCTTCCTGCAGAGGCCCCCTCGACGCTCTGGGCCGTCACCTTGTGGGAGGGGCTGCTCTGGGCTCTGCAGGGTGTTTATCCACATCCCTGGCCTCCACCCACGGGGGCCGCCCGGCTTCCACCGCCACAACCAGCGAGTCTGCAGCGTCCCCCAAACTGCCCCCACCCCCACCCCCGGGCAGCACGTCCTTCTCGTGGAGACTCAGGGGTTAGAACAAAAGTTACTTCGAGGCCCCTTGTCAGGCTCTGCCTCCCCCTCCAGGGTGAGGACCGGACCCGGCAGTACCGTGGTCCAGGCTGCAGATGCAGGGCCGGGTTTGTAAAGCTTCGCGTCTCCGCCTAAGACGTGCTATGGGCGTGTTAGCATCGCTGAGCTGGAAGGACTTTTCCTCGGCCGTCTGTTCTGTAGAATTAACCGAAAACTCCCCTTTCTGCCTAAAGCCACCGTTCTCGGGGGAAGCCGCGAGCTCATCTCCTGGCTGTGCGCGGTTACCCGTCCTGGGGTCGCAGCGGAGCCTGGCCTCCCGACCGTGTTAAGTTTCTGCAGGGCTCTGGCCCCGGCGTTCTGCGTGCACTCAGCCTGGCCCTCCCCGAACTTCAGCCAGCCCTCAATTAGCATGTCTGCCGCCTGCCTGCTCGGCCGTCCTTCCCGCACGCTTCCCGGCTTCTTTCCGTCTGCCCGCCCCGTCGTGGTCTCTGCTTCCTGCCTCGCCTGTCAGTCCCCTCTCCGATCCTCCCTGGCACCTCGCCGCCCCTCCTCGGCCCTGCAGCCTCCCGTGAATCCAGGGGACGAGCGAAGGGGGTGCAGCGGCCATGCCCGGCCTTCGTCCGTCAGAAACCACGGGGAGCCTGGCGGTCACCTGTGGCTCCCCGCGCACCCAGACAAGGGGCCATTGTTCCCGGGCCCTTCTGCAGGCTCTGCTTTGGCCCGGCGCCCGGGGTTCAGGGACATCCTACCCCCGTCGCCCAGAGCATGAACCCGAAACCCAATAGGCAGATGAAAATCACAACACACAGTCATTGTTTGTGTACGGGACCGCGTGCTCCGTTGGAACGTAAACCTGAATTTAAAACGAGCCTCGTTTTACGAAGCAGAGAGAGAGAGAAAAAGAACCTGACAAATAATGTAGTTCAGACGGTGGTGTGTGCTCGCAGCGTTCAGCTGGCCTGGTTCACGAAGCTGCTCGAGGCAGAGGCTGCACCTACGTCACCTTTGCGGCCGAGGCCTACCCTGGTCCGCAGGGGGGTGTGGGTGAGCGGAACCGGGTGGGGCTCCGCCTCGTCTGCAGGCGGCGTGGAGTTGGCACCGGGCAGGCGCCCCCCTGGCCGCAGGCTCACTGTCCTGCGGGTGCCGAACCCGTGGTCCTTGCTTCAGGCCGAGGAGCTAGAAGCTGGAGGAGACAGGGTCCTGCCCTGGGCGGTTCAGTTCGCGGGGGAACGCTCCCCTGGAGGGCGCAGAGGAAGGTCACCTGAGCTGGGTTTGGGGGCGGGGAGGCCTGCGGAAAGGGCTCCCACTCTGCGCCTGAGTGCCCGCCAGGCTCGCCGTGCTCAGGCTGCGTGTCGGTTCCGCTCTGTCCCTCTCCCCCCTGCGGGGCGGCGGCATTTTCACGATGAGTCACGAGTCGGTTGATAGCGAAGGCACTGATTGTCGCAGGCGTCTGTAATCAGATCGGGAGCACACGGCCGGGCATCTGGAACGTGAAACCAGCCCTCGTCGGGTGGCTGTCGTGTGCATCTCCGCGCATTTGTGGCGCTCGGCGTGCGTGCCCTGCTCTGGGCTCCGCCTCACTGTAAGCTGCTTCCCCGGTTGGGCCGCGCGTCCCTGAGGCATAGCCTCTCTCTCGGGTGCCTGTGTTGTTTCATACCAGCAAACGGGCCCTGTTTCTGTGAAAGGCTTGTGTCCGCAGTAACAGCCCGCGTGGATCCGCAGCCTGATTCTTGCTTAAAAATGGCTCTGGGTCTGGTGGAGTCTTAGACCTTGAAGTGTAGGATTAATGGTAACCAGGCTTTAAATAAGTTATGGAAGATTATTCTTTTGAAACACATTTTCCCTTTTATTTTGGTTTCATGCTTTCCTTTAATCTTCCCTTTTAACTCTAAAATGATACTGTAGCGCTTTACCACCAACAAAGGGGTCATCTGAGTGCGTAGGGAAACTCGACTTGGATTTATGGAGGATTCGTAAAATACATAGATCGCAGTGTTGCTTTTGAGGTTAAAGCTGATCTCTTTCTCGTTTCTTAAAAAATAAATCAAAGACATAGGTTTGGGAGATGTGGATGGAATACAGATATTCGGCAGATGACACGGTGAAGGAGGGGGTGTTGCCGTCCTCTCAGCTGGGGGGGCAGAGTGCAGGGGTCAGGCCCCCGCTCATCGGGCCTCCGTGTCGGCCTCCCAGGTGGAGCGCAGCCTCGTCGACACTGACTGCTGTGAGGGTGCAGGTGCTCGCGGTTCTGGCCGTCGTCACCCGGGCACAGTCCCTCCGGGTCACACGGCGCCTGGTGACAGGGGAGAGTGGAGAGGAGCGCGCACCATGATGGTTCTCTTTCCTTAAAGGAGAAATTGTTGTGAATGAAGTCAGTTTCGTGAGGAAATGCATCGCCACGGACACGAGTCAGTACGACCTGTGGGGAAAGCTGATCTGCAGCAACTTCAAAATCTCCTTCGTTACGGACGACCCAATGCCACTGCAGGTAGGTTCTGCTCGGGTGCTGTTCTGTCAAGGCCTTTGACCCTAAACGCGAGTTCAGGCTGATGTCACCAGTGCGCGGTTAACGGGAGAAGACTTAACGTGAGCATCACTTTTTATTTCAGAAATTCCGTTACAGAAACCTTCTTCTTGGTGAACATGATGTCCCTTTAACGTGCATTGAGCAAATCGTCACAGGTATGTACGATTCTTTTTACATACACACTAGGGGCCCGGTGCACAGCGTCATGCCCATTGAAAGGAAATTAACGAGAAGAAACCGGGCTCCCTCCTCCCTGGTTCCGGGGCGCGTCACCCGAGAACCGCCGCTCCCAGGTCACCGCAGCTTGGCAGCTCCTGCGTTGAGCGTCTGCTCCCTGGTGGCCAGTGTGCGTCATATGTACCAGACAGTCAGGCGGTCATTTAGCCTTTGACATATGTGGATATATATGTGTATATTTATTGATTTCAGAGAAAAAGGGAGAGGGAGATAGGAACATCAATGATGAGAGAGAACCATGGATCGGCTGCCTCCTGCACGCCCCAAACTGGGGATGGAGCCCACAACCCAGGCCTGTGCCCTGACCGGGAACCAAACCGCTGAGCAACACTGGCTGAGCCATATTATTCTTTACTTAGTCCCTAAAGCTGATTCTACCCTGGAAGAATTGCTTGAAGATACTCAGGAACTTGGGTTGGAAGTTTATTGGAAGTTTATTTTTGTAGGGTTTTTTTTTGAGTCTCAGGAACATTCATGAAAAACAGAGGTAAAAATATTAAAGTAGAGCTATAAATTGAATCGCTTTTTATATTTTCTAGTATTTGTCCTCATTAAAATTAAAATTGTAATCATAAAATGTACCTAGATGGTGGTGGTCGGTGTGCCCACAGTCATTTGAAATACCTTCAAAAGCAAAGTCAAAATCGATCCCCCAAATAAGCACTGCGAGGCCCGGGAGGCGGTGCTCAGGGCGCGTGTCCTCCCAGTTGGCATCAGTCAGCACTCGTTAGGGCGCTGCAGAGAGCGCACGGACTAGCTCTCTCACGCGAACCTTCTTCTCGCTCAGTGAACGACCACAAGAGGAAGCAGAAAGTGCTGGGCCCCAACCAGAAACTGAAGTTCAATCCGACGGAGTTAATCATTTACTGTAAAGACTTCAGGATCGTCAGATTCCGCTTTGATGAATCAGGCCCTGAAAGTGCCAAAAAGGTAACGGCTTGTTTGGTTTGGTTTTGTTTTGTATCGGGTCCTGGGTTGTGCACCATACGGATCCATTTCGGTTCTTGGTGGAAGTTTTCACTTCTCAATTGCCCAGATTTTTTTTTTTTTTTTTTTTAGGGGAATTTATCAGATAGCTTCCTGAGTGAATTCAAAGCCAAGGGTGTTAATAGAGCTATATCCTTGGACTCCTTAGCTGCTTTAAAACACTCTATATAATTTTTTACCAGCTCCTAAAGTAGTACAAAGCGTTGTGGAGATGAGCGCATCTTTTACAGAAGACCATTTCCGACCGGTTTCTTTCTTTTAAAAGACTGAGGCGATGGAGGTGTATTGTCTGAGGCTTGGTAAGACCTCAGAACTTGCTCAGCTAACCAGAAGTTGGACCCAGTTACATAAAAATAAGGGTTAGGCACATGCAGAGTAGTGGGAGGGGCCTACCAAGTCTTAGTGCTTCACAGAAAGCCAGTGCCTCAGTCTGAGCGACTTCCACAGGCAGCTGGCAGTGAGGGCCTTGCACTGTCCTGTTTCCCGGCCTCCGGGGGTGGGAGCAGCAGGGGCAGAAATCCCCACTTGGATTCCACGCTTTGGCTTTTGCCAAGAGTGGACCCGGAGCCCGGTGCCTCCTGGTCCCGTCTGTAGGGACGGAGTCTGAGGAGAAGCCTGCCCGCCTCTGGGGAGAGAGCCACAGGCTCCCAGTCGGCAGGAGGGGGCGTTCTCAGGAGTGCGGCGGCCTTGCCCCCCCAAACTGGGTGTTTGTTTTCCATGACCGATAGGCTGACCGCAGTACGTTTTCTGTTGATATCAGAAGGAGGCGCCAGAGCGATCTCAAGGCAGCGGCCTGCCTTTGCTTTGGTCGGGAGGGGTAGATGTATTTTTAGAGTTGGAATCAGCAGTGTCTTCCCAGGAAGATGGCAAGCAAGAGAGGAATGTCTGAAAACGCCTGGCCCCGGGGACCGGAGTGCCCAGCAGAGGGTGGTGGGGTCCGTGGCTAAAAGCCCGCAAGCCGAGTCCGTGAGACCACCTGCTCGCATCTGCATTGTGGAAAGTTCCGCGGGGCTCCTCTGAAGGCCCCTTTTAGCAGTTTGTGGTTTGGGCATTTTAATTTGACATGCCTATTCTTACACAGGAGGGCTTCAGAATTAACTCGGTAGAAGACTGTATAAAATACTTTAGCTAAGTTACCTTCTTGAACTGAAATGTGTGCTAGTAACTCAGTTGATTAAGGATCAAGATTCTGCTGATGAAAACCCTGACTTCAGAGCATAGAATGTCGAGATGCGTGACCACACAGAACTTAGGAGCCTGACTTAGAACAGGATATATTTTTTTAAGTATTTTTTATTGATTTCAGAGAGGGAGAGGGGGAGAGATACATTAATGATGAGAGAGAATCATAGATCGGCTGCCTCCTGCACGCCCCCCACTGAGGACCGAGCCCGCAACCCAGGCATGTGCCCTTGGCCGGAATCGAACCTGGGACCCTTCAGTCCATGGGCCGATGCTCTCGCCACTGAGCCAAACCGGGCAAGAACAGGATATTTTTAAAGAAAGAACTTGTTACAGCGGCCCAGGATTCTTGCAGAAAGTTTACCTCGCTCCCACTCTCTACCAGATCTTTCAGGCGACACCGTCAGTGACTGGGAATCAGAATTACAGTGGGGCCTTGACTTGCGAGTTTAATTCGTTCCGTGACGGAGCTCGTAACTCCAATCACTCGTATGTCAAATCACAAAGTGAACGAGTGAGACACGTGATGCGGGGCTGATGTTGTGGCGTTCACTGTGACGTTCGCTGCGCCAACTAGCGGTGGGGTATCTGAAGCTGGCTCGTAACCCGAGTTTTAGCTCGCAACTCAAAGCAAAATCGGCCGAGAGACGGCTCGTATCTCGAAAAACTCATTCGTCGGGACACTCGTAAGTCAAGGCCCCGCTGTACTTGGCCTGCTCCTGAGCCGTCTAGATGCCTCGGGGGTCATTTTTGATGTCTGAGCAGTGTGCCAGGTCTAGTTGAGAAAATAAAGCACGAACAAATGAAAATCAAGTAACAGTACAAGCAGCAACGTAAAGGGTTTCCCACATACATGACCAGCTGCCAGATGAGTGACAGTCAGGCTGTCCCTTGTCCGCCGTGCTGCTTGCAAGTGGTGGGTGCTCATTGAACTGTCCACGCAGCCAGCTGGGCCAGCTTTCTGGGCCCTGGCCCACGACCAGTTTCTGGCAAAAACCCTTTCCCCTCCATCTTCACATATAAAAGCTCGTTGCCGCAGACCCAGAAGTACCCTTTGTCTGGGGGCGCGTCCCAAGGCCGGGCGTGCAGGGAAACGGCCCTGAGAATATAAATGGAGCACTGCCCCTGACTTGCCGTCTTCAAGCACAGACGGTTGTGTCGCCTGTGGCTGCCAAAGCTTCGTTCCTTTGTGAGTTAATAACAAAAATTCCAGCTTGCTTTTCTTTCAGGGGAAGGTTTGCATCTAAACCGAGGTAAGTGGGGAGCTCCGGATGGGCTCTGCCCCCTGGAAACGCGGAATGCCGCGTTTTCTCTGGGAATGCTGATTTTGTGAGTTGTTTTAAAATAACATGTTCAGAGCTCTCTGCTGGGTGACCCGTGTGACGCTTAGGGAGGACATTGCCAAATTAGAATAATTATGTATGCAAATGAGACCTACTTTTAAAAGCCCTCCAGACTTAGTGATGGGAGCTGGGCATGGGGGCGGAAGCTGTTAACAGAGGGAGTGCGGGAAAGCCGAGGGAAGTGGGTTCCTGGCTCCCTTGTGTTCTCGGGACGCCCTGGACCAGCACCCAGAGCGCAGCCCAGGTAGCACGTGTAGGTGCCTGTCCGGTTCCCAGAGGTGCCCCCGCTCTGCCCTGTGAGGTCTGCACTCTCGTAACTCCTCTACCCAGCACCCAGCTCACCCGTGCCGCCCAGCCCACCGCGGTGCGTGTAGACTGCGTCTGCCTCAGTGTTTACGGTCTTCTCTCCTGCCCGCGCTCTTAGGCCTAACACTTGTCTCTAACCCTCTGTGTGATGTGCCTGTTTAAGGGCTTTATGGAAACGGTGTGTGGGTTGTGCCTAGCAGGTAGTGTTTGTTTGTTCCTGCTCTCGGGCCATAAAAGCACTCTGTCCAGTGCCATGTGACTGCGTGAGAACAAGGCCCATGGCTGCTTCCTGAGGGTCTCGGAGGGAGAGGCGCAGGTTGCCGGCTCGGAGCAGCCGTCTCCCTGTTGTATTAGTAACTCACTTTGTCAGCCGGGACTTTCAGTGCAGCTGCTGCTAAGCTCAGAGCCCCTCAGGAAGCTCCTGCAGAGACGGCGAATGCAGTCGCCAGCCTCACTGGGCCTGCCGCGAGGGCCTGCTGGTGCCTCTCCCTCCCCAGCCTGCTTCCGTCCTCCTCACTGCGCTCGTCCCCCTCCTGCCGGTCTCCCGCCCCTGCAGCCCTGAGAGTGCCTGAGTCCTCCTTTCTCATCCTCTTGTTGGCGGTCTGTCCCCCACTGGGATCCACGCTGAATGAGGACAGGGTTTGCGTCCCTCTTGCTCACGCAGCCTCCCCAGGGCTAGACACGGAGGCCCCGCCAGTGGCTGCTGAGTGAGGGAGATGCTGAGCTCACCGTGAGAAAGGGCCTGGCCGCCGGGAGGACAGCCCTGGTCTGCTGTTTGGCTGACACTCGCAGCTGTGATGGGACGACCCTGGACGCGCAGCCACACACACCGCCTGGTGGGGGAGTGGTGGGGAGCGGTGGTTTCCCCAGCGGCATGTGGTAGGTCAGACAGAGCATGTGCAGAGGCCCCAGGGGATGCTGGGGGAGGGGAGCCAGCTTGTGGGGCGTCAGGAAGGCGGACTCCACTGTGGAGGCAGCGGGGAGCCACAGAGGATTGCATCCGAGAGCAGACCTGTTGGTCGGATCCACCTTCGGAGGAGAATCCTAGGTGCTGTTTTCAGGACGTAGGGAAGCCCCCCGATGCCATCAGGTGAGGGGCTTGCAGATGTGGCTGTGGGCGTGCAGAGAAGTGGACAGAAATGGAAGGCAGTCTCGGACGGTCGCAGGGCGCAGCTCTCGGTAGGTGTTGCCAGAAGAGGGGCTTTCAGGGAGCTGCTGAGCAGGTGAGGCTGCAGGTGCACTCGCAGCGCGGCTGTGGTTGGTGGGACTCCAGGCTGTGCCGAGGCCTGAGGACACGTTTCAGGAAGTGGGCTGTTCTTGTTGTTAGTCAACACTAAGACGAACCATAACCTCTGTCGTCTTAGTTGTGCGTTTTAGTAAGATAGGAAGCGTTCTGCAGAAAGCGTTCATTGTATTTTAAGCAAGAAGCTGACACATACCTACCAGTTAATAGCATTTGCGTCAACCCACCCCGAACTAACAACTAACAACGCTTGCCTTGCTGGCTCGCTGTCAGCAGTGTATCGTGCTGGCTTCATGCTTTTCCTTCTAGATGATATTCGCTCTTTTCAGTAGGATCTCTGCTGTCCTCTTCTTGCGTTGTCTTCAGTTTCTTCCTTCTTGCTCACCTCCCACCATCCAGCCCCGGGCTTTGTCAGCACAGGGCATTCTACCAGCAGCAGCTAAGAATGATGAGCAGCACATTTCCCGTATGGCTCCCCCGGAGGCCCAGCGCGCAGTAGGGCGAGCATTCCTGCCCGTGCCGTTTTGCAGATGCGCATACTGAGGCTCTCTTGTTTAGGAGTGGGTGTGTCCCTGCCTTTTGGGAGAAAGTGTCTCTAGTCTTCAAGGGTCATTTATTTGGATAAAATTACTTCCCTGTTAAAATGCAACTCAGCAAGCACTTGCTGAAGACCATCTGCTCACCAAAGCTTAAACAGTGTCTTGGGGGCACAGCAGTGAGTGAGACACCGGCCCTAAGGGGCTCTTCCACATTCCAGGCCAACAGGGAACCGTGGAGATAAGTCCCTGTGGTCACTGCCCCAAGATGCTCCCACAGCCAAGGCCTGACTGCACTTCATTTACCCGCGTGTGTTAACATGGAATTCTAAATGTAGAATCTTTCCTAGGTGTGCCTTGCCATAGCTCATTATTCCCAGCCAACAGACCTCCAGCTACTCTTTGCCTTTGAATATGTTGGGGAAAAATACCACAATTCAGGTAAATATGCACATGTTACATATTGTGACTGCCCTTTGCGCTGTGTCGGTTTTGTTCTTGTTCCTCGGGAGCCTCCTGCGACAAGGCCGTGGTGCCAGGGGGACTGGCAGCCTCTTGCCTGGAGAGGAAGCCCTGTGGGCAGAGACGGGTGGTCGGTGGCTCCTTACACAGCGGCCGGAACAGGAAGCGGGTCCCTGTTTACCCCGGCCTCGGCCGTGTTTCTGACGGAGATGGACGCGCCCTCCCTCTTTCGGTTGTAGCTTAAGTTAATCTTACTTTTTAAGAAACCTGGCAGGAAATGAAGAGATATTTGAAACGCATAACCCTTTCTGGCGCGGTGTGACTTCAGAAACTGAAGTGGCACTTTTCAGTGGACTTCACAACAGGACGAGATTCACGACAGGGCGAGATTGACGGGAGGAAGAGGCGGGGTTGGTGTTTTTTGTTGTTGTTTTTTATTGATTCCAGAGAGGAAGGGAGAGGGAGAGAGAGAGAAACATCAATGATGAGAGAGACACAATGATTGGTTGCCTCCTGCATGCATCCAACCAGGGCCAGGGATCAAGCCTGCAACTGCTGCACTCGCCCTTGACCGGAATCGAACCCGGGACCCTTCAGTCCGCAGGCTGACGCTCTATCCACTGAGCCAAATGGGCTAGGGCTAGGCAGTTTTTATAAAGGTAAACTAGTTCTGGCCCTAGCCAGCTTGGCTCAGTGGATAGAGCGTAGGCCTGCGGACTGAAGGGTCACAGGTTTGATGCTGGTCAGGGGCATATGCCTGGGTTGCGGGCTCGATCCCCAGTGGGGGGTGTGCGGGAGGCAGCCGATCAATGATCCTCTCTTATCATTGATGTTTCTATCTCTCTCCCTTCCTCTCTGAAATCAATAAAAATATTTTAAAAAATAAATAAATAAAATAGTTCTGTCCACATATCTGTCAGCAATGACATCTCCAAGGAGGAGTCCAGATGGCCGTGTAATTCTGTACATTAGCTCTATATACTGATAAAACTTTAATCAACCATTTTTTAAAGCCTCATAAAGGCATGGAGAGAAAACGAAGAGGGCATGTCTTACATTAGATTAGCCCCTTGTGGATTAGTGACCGCACGACCGCTCGCTCACTGAGTCACGTGGTCCCCCCTCTTCACGGAAGAAAAGCAAATCAGTTACATATTTATAATGAAAGGTCCGTTCACCCCAGCATGGTCTGCGGGGATCTTATAAATTGTTAATTGTGCTGGTCTTGACATTTTGTTGCCTCAAAACACATGGAAGTAGTTTAGTAACCTGTAGGGTGAATGTACTGCAGTGTCACCGTACTGTAAGCGCAGTCAGATGTAGGAACAGTACCTGCAGCTGCATGAGGCACAGCAGTCTCACTGCTTTAGAAGACACGGGAAGTATCTCCCATAGAGGATAGTGACCGTCACGCTGTCAGAACGGAGCCTTTTTCTCGGGCACAGCATTCATAGGGTGTGTGTGACTTAATTTTTCTTATCAAAATATAACTAATTGCAATCTAGACCTGATTCGTTAGGTTCATTTCTTAACGTAAAGAAACGCCCTTATTGTGTAAAAGCAGTGGGGTCAGGAGGGTGTCCCTTGGGGTCAGCCCCGAGCTGTCATGTGATCATCGGGTCACGGTCAGGGTCACGGTCAGGGTCACGGTCCAGGACAGCAGCTGGACGGGCTGTTTCAGGGGTGCGGGAGCTGTAGGACGGCCTCTGGTTTCCGCTGACGCTCCTTCGTGATCCAGGCCGGTTCTTGCTGGTGCTGCTTCTCTGGTAGAAACGCGGAGCCCGCTGTCCAGACCCTCAGCCTCTGCGCAGTGCCCGTGAGCCCCGCAGGCACGGGAGCTTCGCTCTGCTCGGCTGGCCTGCTGCGGCTTCACCCACTGTCCAGTCCTCCAGCCTGTGGGGTGTCTGGGTTAACAAGACCTCAAGTAGTCTGTGCAGCCCAGAGCGCTTCCCCTGAATTGCTTGTGCGCATCACTCAGTTCTCCGTATCTTCTTAGGTATAGCTGGTCGATAACAGTGATGCATGACACGTACAGCGTTGAGGGGCATTTTAGTTACATCCGTCAGGCTCCTCCTCCTCTGGCGAGTACGTCCTAAGCATGACGCTCGGCCAGTGCTTTGTGAAGGCCCCTCATAGCCTTGGACGCCTTCCGCGCGGTTGCCGAAGCATGAACGGCTGCTTTAAGATCGGAAGGAGCCTGAGACGTCCACCCTCTGCAGTCAGAGGTCATGACTGTGAGGGAGAGATGCCCAGTAGCCACCCTGAGCCTCGGGGTGGCATCTTGGCTCCTGGGCTGGTTAAAGCAGTCCTTTCTGCAGGCAGGTCGGCGACAGAGCTGTGTCCACAGTGAGGCCTGGAGGTGGCGGGCGTCCCTGCCGTCCTCTGAGAGGAGCCTTAGGGGCCCTGGGCTCCCACTCGGAGCTGTTCTCCGAGCTTCAGCACCGCTTGAGCACAGAGCATCTCCCAGACGCTCCACAGCCACCCGGCCCCTCTGGGCGGTCCTGGAGCTCAGCGAGCTGCACGCACCCCCGCGCACGGCTCATCACCGTCACCGAGGCCGGGCCGGGAACAAGGGTGCCTTTGAATGGAAAGGAGCCACGAGGCTGTTTTCATCGGTCAGCTGATCAGGGGGCAGACGGTGTCCAGAAGCACGGCCTCATCCTTGTTGTGAAGTGATGAGAGGTCAGGTGATGCTAAAGGATTGCCAGCCCGTGCATGCCCTTCGGCCCAGCTGGCAGCTCTCTCTGGTCAGCGACGCACTCGAAACACTGGCCTCCCAGCAGGACGTGCTCCTCTTCAGGGAGGTCCACCTTCTTCCTGTGAACACGGCTCAGGCCACACTCCCCGCAGCTGCCCGTGGGAAACCACGTCGAGGGCACAGCTCACGGGAAACGGTGCAGGGACTCGAAGTGGGTTGCTTGTCAGTTCTTCTCCGATGTTGGCTTGGTCCTCCTGTCTCCTGCACACTGGAGGCTCCTAACCCACCACGTGCATCCCAGTCCCTGGCTCGGGCCCAGGCCCGGGTTCGAGCCCCGCGCTGACTCGCCTCCTCGCGCATCCGCATGGTCACAGCCCTGCTTTCGCCTTCTTTGGCACCTGGTTTCCGCAGTGCCATCCGAGCCGGCTTGCTTTCCCTCCGGAGGGCTCTCACCTCAGGCGGTAGCGAGTGCTCAGTCTGCTGCACTTCTGTCTGTGATTTCAAAACACTGACGGGTTGGGTTTGAGGCTCAGCTAGGGGTGAGCCGCCAGGCTGCCGACAGCTCTCAGAATGGGAGCGCTGCCCGCTTCTGGTTGGGTGGCAATGGTCGCGTGTGGCGAGGACTCGGGGGCGGCATTGAATGGTGGTGATGACAGGACGTCGTCTGTGCCTGGTTCTAGTTCGGTGATGCTTGCTGTGGGTTTCTGATAAATTCCCTCTCAAGTGGAGGAAATTCCCTTTTGTTCTGATTTGCTCAGGTTTGAGGTTTTCAGTCACAAGCAGGTGTTAAACTCTGTCAGATGTTCCCCGCGCTTACAAGCCCATCACACGGTGTCCCCCCTTCACCTTGGTCACGTGGACGTGCAGTACGGAGTCTCTTTCTGTGGGTGTGGTTCTCGGACCGCTGTGTCCTCAGGGGCACCGCCTGGAAATGCCGTGCAGGTGCCGCGTGCTGGAGGGTCTCCAGCCTGCATGCTGCGGGCGAGCGCTTCCGTTCTTCAGAGTCAGGACCAGTGGGCTCCTACAGTGGGGGTGGGGAACCTTTCTCCTGCCAGGGGCCACTTGGATGCTTATGACATCACTCAAGGGCATACAGAGCTCTCAGCTGAAAAACGAGCCCGCTCGTTTGGTCTGTTAACTCACCCTGGTGCCGTGGCAGGGCCAGACCAAGCGGTATCCTGGGCCTTGTGCGGCCCGAGGGCTGGACGCTCCCCACCCCTACTTTGCGAGATAGAGGTCCAGATTCCTCGCCGGCACCAAGACCCTTCCTCACCCAGAGTCACCTCTCGGTGAATGCAGTGCTGGCGTGGGCGCGGCCGCCTCGTGGACGAGGGAGGAGATGGGGTCAGGGGACGGGGGAGGCCAGGTCAGGCCAGCTGTTGACAAGGGCAGCGCAGCAGTATCGGGGGCGTCAGCCGGGAGGCCCGCCCCGTGCAGCCCGCCCCTGAGACGCTGGACCAGAGAGGTGTGCGGGCTGCCACCAGATTGGCAGGAGGCGGCTAACTGGCGGGCATCTTCCCGGGAGAGCCGTGCTCCCCGGTCGGGAGGGCTCCTGCTCCGGAGCTTTAAGCCCGGCCTTTCTGCTGAGTCCCGGGGGAAGACGAGGACTGTGCAGTGAGCCGCAGCAGCGGGCGGGAAGTCCTGCTAGAAGTGAGGGTCTGACGGCCTGGGCGCAGAGATGCCTGCTGCGTGCAGTTCTCTTCCAGGCAGCACGTGGAGAAAAGGAGCAGTGACCTGGATTTCGCCCCATTTGGGGCAGAGGGACGAGGGAGGCTGGTGAATGGCTTCCGGAGAACAGGACACAGTAAAGGGAGAGGAAGCGCTGGGGCCGGTGGCCAGGGAGAGAGAGGAGGGAAAATGCTGGCGTGGCCCAGAGTGACTGGGGCGGCATTGGAGCCGGAGCCGGGACGGGGCAGGTGCTCAGGAGGGGACAGGGCGAGGACAGCACGAGTGAGTGCCCTGAGAGAGGGCGCCCGGGCCAGGCTGCTGGGAGGAGGGAGACCCCCTCGGAGGGACTCACAGGACAAGAGGAGGAGGTGCCACCTGAGGGTGTTCGCGGCAGGAGAGAGGACGGGCGTGCCAGAGACGGGACTGTGAAAACGAACGTAATAACGCTGCTTCTTCTCATAGCCAACACACTCAACGGGATCCCCACGGGCGGTGGCGGCGGGGCCGGAGGTGGCAGCAGCCAGAAGACGCCCCTCTTTGAGACGTACTCCGACTGGGACCGCGAAGTCAAGCGGACGGGCGCCTCCGGGTGGAGGGTCTGCTCCATCAACGAGGGCTACATGATCTCCACATGGTGAGTCCCGGCCCCATGCGTGACAGCCAGGCCCCGTGCGTGACAGCCAGGCCCCGTGCGTGACAGCCAGGCTCCGTGCGTGACAGCCAGGCCCCGTGCGTGACAGCCAGGCCCCGTGCGTGACAGCCAGGCCCCGTGCGTGACAGCCAGGCTCCGTGCGTGACAACCAGGCCGTGTGCGTGACAGCCAGGCCCCGTGCGTGACAGCCAGGCCCCGTGCGTGACAGCCAGGCCCCGTGCGTGACAGCCAGGCCCCGTGCGTGACAGCCAGGCCGTGTGCGTGACAGCCAGGCTCCGTGCGTGACAGCCAGGCTCCGTGCGTGACAGCCAGGCTCCGTGCGTGACAGCCAGGCTCCGTGCGTGACAGCCAGGCTGTGTGCGTGACAGCCAGGCTGTGTGCCTGACAGCCAGGCTCCGTGCGTGACAGCCAGGCTCCGTGCGTGACAGCCAGGCCCCGTACGTGACAGCCAGGCCGTGTGCGTGACAGCCAGGCTCCGTGTGTGACAGCCATGCTCCGTGTGTGACAGCCATGCTCCGTGTGTGACAGCCAGGCTGTGTGCGTGACAGCCAGGCTGTGTGCGTGACAGCCAGGCTCCGTGCGTGACAGCCAGGCTCCGTGCGTGACAGCCAGGCTGTGTGCGTGACAGCCAGGCTGTGTGCGTGACAGCCAGGCTCCGTGCGTGACAGCCAGGCTGTGTGCGTGACAGCCAGGCTCCGTGCGTGACAGCCAGGCTGTGTGCGTGACAGCCAGGCTGTGTGCGTGACAACCAGGCTCCATGCATGACAGCCAGGCTCCGTGCGTGACAATCAGGCTCCATGCGTGACAGCCAGGCTCCGTGCGTGACAATCAGGCTCATGTGTGACAGCCAGGCTCCGCGGTCATGGCTCACGGATAGTTGTTATAATGCTTTAACGGGTATTTTATAGCGATGATAGGGCTTTTTTTCACATAACGACAGCACCACTCTCCACTGAAAGAGTTGGCCAGCCTTCCTACTGTCGTGGGCAATCCAGTCCGCATGTCTGTGGGGTGGGGGGGCGGGGGGGATGGATCTTGTCAATGTCTTTTAGGGCCAGTGTGTCCAGGTCAGGAACACAGTGAGCTTGTTGGGGAGGACTCCCCGGCCTTTAGATGATGACAGTCTCCGCCCACCCTGTTATCTGCCTCTTTTTTTTTTTTTTCCCCCAAAACCTGGTCATTTGTTCTGTAGAATTGTCCACCTTCTCGATCTTGCTGGTTTTTCCCGGGGTGACCTCCAGTGTGTTCCTCTGTCTGCTGTGCTCCCTGTAACATGTAGCTCCATCCAGAGGTTTAGTTGGGGATTCATTAGGTTCAGGTTCAGGGTTTTGGCAAGGCGCTCAGTGGGTGGCGCTTTGCACCTCCTGCTTCATCCCGTGGGTCTGGGCGTCGCTGTGATGTGACTGGCAGAGGGCCCAGCGGCAGCCGGCCCGGCCCGTGTTGAGGAGCACCGCCTGGGCTGGCGAGGCCTGCCTGTCCCCCTGCCTGTCCACTTGTCTGTCCCCCTGCCTGTCCCCCTGGAGGAAAGAGAGAGGCGGTGCCTTAAGTGGCCCTGGGCTGCCCATGAGTACCTGCTGTCTGATGGGGCCCTGGAGTCGGCCTGGCTTTGGATGGGGGAGGAGGGGGGAGGGAGGAGGGAGGGCCCCTGCTGCAGCTTCTGGGTAGATGGGTGGGTTTGCTTTGTTCATGTGCCTTACCTGTCAGGAGAGCAAAGGTGGGCATGCTTTTCAGGCCTGTTTGCTTGATAGTCATTCCGGGTAACTTTACAAACATCTCCTTTGGGCTTTCCCTGCTGTCCTAGGAATGTCCTGGGAATTGGCCACATCAGACATGCTTCCGGCTGAGATGTCTGGGACGGTCCGTGCCCTCACGACGTCCACCGTGTGGCTGCGAAGTGGGGTGCACAGTCAGTGGGGAGGAAGGTGTGTGATGACACGTGGGTCACAGGGCCCCCTGCCCAGAGCACGGCCCTGACGGTGTGAGCTTTTTCCCTCAGCCTCCCAGAGTACTTCGTGGTGCCCAGCTCCTTGGCCGACCAGGACCTGAAGACCTTTTCCCACTCCTTCGTTGGGAGAAGGATGCCGGTGAGTGACAGCTGTTGGGTTTCAGAGCACAGGTGCCCGTTTCCCACTGGTCACGTGAGGCTCTCTCTCCCCCCCCCCCCCCGGTCAGTGAGGCTCTGCCTCCCCCCCGGTCAGTGAGGCTCTGTCTTCCTCCAGTCAGTGAGGCTCTGTCTTCCCCCGGTCAGTGAGGCTCTGTCTCCCCCCCGGTCAGTGAGGCTCTGTCTCCCCCCCAGTCAGTCAGTGAGGCTCGGCCTCCCCCCCGGTCAGTGAGGCTCTGTCTCCCCCCCGGTCAGTGAGGCTCTGTCTCCCCCCCAGTCAGTCAGTGAGGCTCGGCCTCCCCCCCGGTCAGTGAGGCTCTGTCTCCCCCCCGGTCAGTGAGGCTCTCTTCCGTTCCAGCTCTGGTGCTGGAGCCACTCGAACGGCAGTGCTCTCGTGCGGACGGCCCTCATCAAGGACCTGCTGCAGCAGCGGAAGATCGACCAGAGGTGATGACCATACGGGACCTGCTGACCAGCGACACTGGTGGGGACGGGGGGTCTGGTAGCTCACCCAGGCCTAGAGAAGAAGCCGCAGAGGCCCTGTCAGCTCACCATGTCCGAGACCAACTCCGGACGCGGCCACCGCACCCCTCCCAGCTGCTCTCAGAACCCGGGGTCCCTCCTGATGCCTTTCTCTTTCTCTTTCCCTCCTGTGTCCGAGCCTCGCCGCCTCCTGTCACTTCACACACGTCCTCTCAGCCGGGCTCTGCCACAGCCCTTTGCGCCAGCTGTCCCTCTGCCTAGAGCCCTTTCCCTGGTCTGGGCATGGCTCCTAGTCCTCTTGGGCCTGGCTTCAGTGTCGGTACACGGGCTTTTCTAAGCGCGGGACGGGGACTCCCCTGCGCTCCGCTCCCCTGATCACACCACCCTCGGCGCTCACCACAGCCCGCTAGGAAGGGGACCCCCACCCCCTCCCCCCCGGGAGGGAAACCCCCCCCGTCACCTCCCCCCCGGGAGGGAAGCCCGTGGAGGCGGAGGCCTGGCCCAGCTCGCTCGTCTCTGTCCCCAGCTCTGAGGGCAGTGATGGCTCGGAGCGGGAGTTCAGGAAATGATGTGGAATAAGCCAGTGACGAGTGACGGAGGGTTTGTCTCCCTCAGGATTTGCAACGCAATAACCAAGAGCCACCCGCAGAGGAGTGATGTCTATAAGTCAGATCTGGATAAGACCCTGCCCAGCATCCAAGACATACAAGCGGCTTTTGTGAAGCTTAAACAGCTATGTGTTAATGGTAATTTCTTTGTTATTATATATATATGTGTGTGTGTGTGTGTAGTGAATGGGGGAATACAGCATTGTATGAGGCATGTCAGGAAAAGTGACATTCCTTAAAATTCTAGACATAGCTTTATTTAAGTAGAGGCGTATTGAAATGTTTGTACAGATTATTACTGTGTGAGAAGGTCAGGAGCGCTTAGAGAACGAAGTGCAAACACGCTTTCTGTTTGGGAGGGAAAATGAACCCAATAAATCGCCTTCAGATCGTGACAGGTCGGGTGGGTGCTTTTATGGAAAAACAGCGTGCTGCCTTACAGACACTGAGATGTAAGCCACTTTCAAACAGTAAAAATGGCACCGCTTCACTCTGGTTTTGATCATGTAAAATTAAGCTTAAAACCCCTGAGAATGCGTGTGTGTGCGTGTGTGTGTGCGTGTGTGTGTGTGTGTGTGTGTGTGTGAGTGTAACTACTTGCCTATATGATTGTGTGTTTATCACAGAGCCCTTTGAGGAGACTGAAGAGAGGTGGCTGTCCTCACTGGAAGGTACTCGGTGGCTAGAATATGTGAGGTTTGTACAACCACTTTTCCCTTTTCTTTGACTTTATATTTTGAAATAATTACAGACTCGCAGGAGATGCAAAAATAGTACAAGAACCAGCATCTTCCCGAGCCTCCCCATGGCCACTTCCTCCGTGACTCGGCTGCGGGCTGGCAGCCGGGAAATGGACAGGGTACAGGCGGCAGGCTCCTCACTTCAGCAGTGCACACGCTCATGCGTGTGCGTGTGCGTGTGTGTGTGCCTGTGGTTCTGTGCAGTGTTACCACATGTCTGAATCCCTGTGACCACCGCCACAGTCAAAGCACAACCCCATCAGCGCAGGCTCCCTCCTGCCCATTGAGAGTCGCACGCCCACTCCCCTTCCACCCGTTCCCTGGCAGCCCCTGCTCTCGCTCCATCTCTGTCGTCTCGTTTCAGGAATGTTGTCTAAATCAACTCCTTCCTTTTCTAAGAGGTCAATGAATTTCCTTGATATGAAAACCAGACTTTTGTCTATTGAAGAATCACATAAATACTAAAGAAATCCATAAACGTTATTGAGAGTACAAATGTGTACAGTGAAAGATTAGATTTGCTTGATTTCAAGGACTTTAAAAAAAACACCTTTGTAGTGGAAATGGGATTTTTCAGAGAATTTTTCCTCTCCTCTCCCCAGGGCATTCCTGAAACATTCAGCAGAGCTTGTGTACACGCTAGAAAGCAGGCGAGTCTCAGTGGTCCTCCAAGGTAACTCACGACTGTGGCCCGTCACCAGCCAGTGTGGGCCCCGCCGTCCACGCTCCAGTCCGGGTCTGATCTCCGCCGTCTCTTACTGACGACACTGCCACCAAACACGCCAGGTCTCCCACGTTGGAGGGAAACAGCAGCACAGAGACTGCCGGGGGAGAACAGGAGGAGGCAGCTTTCTGCCCGACGTGCGGGGACGGTGCTCACCGACCCCCCTGGAGTCACGCAGTGTGTCCGTCTTGGCCACGCACGCTTTCTCTCTGGTCGTGCCACCCCCATTCACACAGACGGTGGTGTGAGGGCTCGGCTCCGGCTCAGTGGGCCTCTGATCGGATAGCCAGGAATGTGAATTTGTCTACTGGTTAGCAGGAATGATCGCAATAGAAAACCTTTCCGTTAGCAAAATGTACTTACGTATTGAATAACTCCAGAGCCAATAGAGTTTCTAAGCTTACGGATAAGGTCTGATGAACCAGGAGCTTCCTGATAACACACTCAGTTCACGTTGCATAGGAGGTGATACCCAGTGCTGCCAGGGCTCTCGAATGTAACGACTTCAGTAAAGATATTTAAAAGCCTCGGGAGCGATAGCGCCTGCCTCCAGTCGCGGTGGGCGGTACCGTCGGAGTGTGAGCTGGGGCAGGCGGAGCCCGCTCGCTGGCGGGTGTCAGCCGCAGCACGGTTCCCCTCGGCACGTCCCCGGCGTTTGCCGTGACACAGATGGCCCGCGCTTGACTGCCTGTCTCACAGATGGGTTTATTTAACGGTTATTGCGGTATAACTTACATACTGTAAAATTCACCCTTTCTCAGTGTAGAAGTCAATAATCTGTAGGACGTATACAGTTTTAGAGGTTTTTTGTTATTTATTTAAAAATTTTTTTAGGCCTACTGGGAGTAGCTAACCCCTCACAGAACACTGACTCGCCCACTCCTGCCCGTCCTCTCCGCGTTGCTCTGTGTGGTCCTCACTTTTTCTCTGTTTTCCTGACAGAGGAGGAGGGGAGAGACTTGAGCTGCATCGTTGCGTCTCTCGTGCAAGTGATGCTGGATCCCCACTTCCGGACAATCCCTGGGTTCCAGAGTCTGGTCCAGAAGGAGTGGGTGATGTCGGGGTACCAGTTCCTGGACAGGTGCAACCACCTGAAGAGGTCGGAGAAGGAGGTAACGCAGCTCATGCTGAGGGCCCGTCTGCGGGGCGGGGAGATGTTCCTGGGAGGGCGGGGCTTTCTGTTTCTATTTATTACACATTTTCAGTGATCTCAGAGGCGAAGGGAGAGGGAGAGAGAGAGACATCCATGATGAGAGAGGATCGTGGATCGGCTGCCTCCTGCACGCCCCCCACTGGGGATCGAGCCCACAACCCGGGCCTGTGCCCCGCCCGGGAATCGAACTGTGACCTCCTGGTTCATAGGTTGACGCCCACCCACTGAGCCACGCCGGCCGGGTGACGGGGTTACTTTTTAAATGCTGCACGTAACACGCTGCAGCTCATGGTCCGGGACTGACGACTAGATTCGAGCCCACGTGGGTCATGTGCTGAAGGTCACTGTCGCTGCACAGGTGGACTCTAAAGAAGTGGCTGTGGAGCTTCTCTAAGTTGAAAATACTTTGGGTCACAAATAAAGTCTCCCCAAATTCAAGAAGATTGAAATCATACCAAGCATCTTCTCAGACCATGAGGGCATAATATTAGAAATAAACAAAAACAACCCAAAATACTCAAAAAAAAAAGAAAAGAAAAGACAATACTTGAAGAAAGGCATTCACTCTTCCGCAGAGCAGGTGGCCAGCACATGAGCTTGTTGAAAGCCCCGCTTTGGGATGTCAGGCTTCCGCACCGTGGCGCCTGTGTCACGAGTGGAGGCGTGTCGCAGACGCACTGCCCCCGGCCGCAGTCCCGGGCGGGGCTTTCTCCGTCCGCCACAGACACATTCCAGGGCGCTGTGACCGCCTGGACCGGTCAGGGCGCTGCCGCTGCCGGGGGACACGGTTAAACACGGGAACAGAATGGAAGCGCAGAGGGTCGCGCAGTCACGGCTGGGGTCCGTGCTGCCTGGGATCCCTCACGGAGCTGCGGGCGGCCCTGCCAGGGTCTTGTCGCCGGCTGGTTCAGGAGGCACAGCTGGCTGTCCCTGGGGCACGGCCTGGGCCTGGGCCTGTGGCCTGGGCCTGTGGCCAGTCATTTCCTGAAACTCGGGGCGGTTCTGGAAGCCGCGCCTGCAGGGCCAACCAGAGCTGTTTATAGAAGTTGGTTTTGGTCTGGGTGTCCCGTGGGTTTTTTGTTCCCAATCAGTGTGTCCAGGCGAGGCTCCCACACGTTTCCCTGTTCCCCGTCCTGTGGACACACTGCCCGTCATGCGTCCTCCCGCGTCGCACGCCTCAGGCAGGTGCGGGCTGCGGTGCTGGCCCCTCAAATGAGCTTCCCGGGTGTGACGTGAGCTGCCTCCTCTGTCCTCAGATCCTAGCTCAGCCGAGCCCGGGGCTGTGGGCCAGGGGCTCTGTCAGTCGTGTCTCCCTCACGTCAGGGATTCATTTGGAAGGAAGTGTGTGAAGGGAGGGACGCGGCTGGTAACCCACGTCTGGTTCCCCGTCCAGTCTCCGCTGTTCCTGCTCTTCCTGGACGCCACCTGGCAGCTGCTGGAGCAGCACCCGGCCGCCTTCGAGTTCTCCGAGACCTACCTGGCCGTGCTGGGCGACAGCACCCGCATCTCCCTGTTCGGCACCTTCCTGTTCAACTCGCCGCACCAGCGGGTGAAGCAGAGCACGGTGAGGGCGCGGCGGCCGCGGCTGCGCTGTTGCTCGCACTTTACCGAGAGCGACTCAAAGGACAGGTGGCCGTGCATTTCCAATACATCCTTTAGACGACGCCTCCTGCCCCGCTCCCGGGCTGGGGTCCAGGCCCCGCGGTCACTGGACAGGTGACGGGGGCTCCATCCAAACGCAGTTTTACTTTATTTTATTCTTATTTTTCATTTTTAAAAAAATCTGTATTGTTATAAAGAAATCTGTATTGTGGAGATATTACATACGTCCCCTGTTTACACCCACGGAGCCCTCCAGCCCACCCCTGCCCCCTGCCCCTTCACCGCCCTGTTGCCCGTGTCCATGGGTTACGCATGTCAGCCAGGACAGTGTTACCCCTGGCAGGTGATGGCATGACTGTGGCCATGGGCTTAGTGGGTGAGATGCTGCCGTTAGAAAACGCCGTGGACGGTTGTGGTACCATGTGCGTGAGATCTTCCTTCGCGTAGCATGTCCCCGTGGCCAGGGCCCAGCTTCCTCCGTCTTCAGGAAGAGCGCGTGCGCTCACGCAGGGGGTGGCGTGTCCTCGGGCCGGAGGTGCCCGAATGCCTCTGCCTGGTGGGGAGACAGGCCGAGCGCGTGGTGACGCACGAGTGGCCCATCCCAAACCACGAACTCAGGCGAGACAATCTTTGTATCTTTTTCAGAGATTCAAACGTTTTATCTTGCAGGAATTTGCTATAAGCAAAAATATCCAATTGGGTGATGAAAAGGGTTTAAAATTCCCCTCGGTGTGGGACTGGTCTCTCCAGTTCACCGCGAAGGACCGCACCCTCTTCCACAACCCCCTGTACGTTGGGAGGAGCACGCCCTGCGGGCGGACCAGCGCCGCGAAGGCCTTCAGACGGACAAAGGTAAGGACGCGCGCCCTCCCAGACACCCACGTCCAGACACACGGCATCAGAAGTCAGCTCCCTCCCAGGACGGGTCCGCCGGGCCAGACTGCGGGATCGTGCACGTTTTGCCCGACTTGGCTATACGCGGGCTTTCCTCCTCGGCACCGGAGGCCCACGGAGCCCTGGGCAGCGTCCGAGAGTCAGTGGGTCACAGCTCTGAGCCTGGAGGCCCCCTCCTGAGACCCGTGCACTCTGCCTCTTGTTCCTTCTAGAATCAGCCAGGGGGGGTTGTTCCAAGCCAGAAATCGTAGAAATTGGCCCTTCAGCAAAGTAATGGCTAGATACCAGCTTTCACCCCATGCAGGCTAGTGGCGTCAGGCCTGGGAAAGCACAGCCACAGTGGAGGAGCAGTGCGAGGGCAGGGACAGATTCAGGCCGGAATCCCCCCCGTTTCCCGTGGCTCGGAGGGCATGCTTGTCGCGGCACCGGGGGTGTGCCCGCCGCGGCACCTTCGCTGTCTTTCTGCAGGGAAGCCGGGACCACAGTGCTAACCTCTCTCTCCCGCACAGAAAAACTACAGCTCCACCCTGCGGGGGATGCCGGCCTCCCTCCGGAACGGACTCCTCAGTGACCAGGAATCACTCCCACGGAGGAACTCCCTGATCTTACAAGCGAGGCCGGACCCGCCTCCGCACGCCGGGGGCCAGGACGGCGGCCTGGAGCAGTTCTTCCGAGAGTGGCTGTGCAAACCGGCCGACCTGCACGGCGTGCTCCTGCCCCATCTGTCGGCCACGCACATAAAGCTCTGGAAACTGTGCTACTTCCGCTGGGTCCCCGAGGCCCAGATCGATCGTGGGGGCTTCATCACCGCCTTCCACCGGCTCTCGCTGCTGGCCGACGAGGTGGACGTGCTGAGCAGGACGCTGCGGCAGCACCGGGCCGGCCCGCTGGAGGCCTGCTACGCGGAGCTGGACCAGAGCCGGATGTACTTCCGGGCCCGCGGCCCCCACGACACCCCGGAGACGCCGGAGTTCCTCTCCTCCTCCTTCCCCTTCTCCCCCGTCGGCAACCTCTGCAGGCGGAGCATTTCAGGAACACCACTGAGCAAGTTTCTGAGCGGGGCCAAAATCTGGCTGTCGACGGAGACACTGGCAAACGAGGACTGAAAAGGAGTATTGGCTGGACATTCTGAGGAGCTAGGAACATTTTTCCTGGGAATTAAGTTGCTCACCCAGGCATTTGAAGCCTTAATAACTTTACATGTGAGAATAACCGTTGAGATTTGCACTAATGTTGGAGAACATGCCGAGCTGTGCTTCCCTCACTGTTTTTAGGAGACAGGCATACGTTTCGGTCTCGATGTCCTTTTTCTGTTGTTCTAGGTCCGGCTCGCTTCTGCTGATTGGCAGGCAGGCATTCCGCACTTACTACTGTGATCGCACCAATCAGGTTTTGTCCGCACCCGCTCTCCCGGCTGCCTAGTGAGGGCGCCTGGTCCTCAGATGAGCGGCCAGAGGAGCACAGGGCAGGAGCGTGAGGTCAGTGTGTAGCCGACGTTCAGGAAACACCCTCACCCAGCGGGCGTTCGTAGGGATTGGTGTCTCTTTCTGGCCACTCTCTGTCGTCTCTGGCTGGACTCACCGGGGGTCAGTGTTGAGCACTGTAGCTTATTCCATCACCTTGGGACCGTAGATCACTGTGTCTTACAGTCGTGCGCTTGCCCTCACCTTCTGAGGACTCACCTTAAAACGGTATGCACTGTGAACTTTAAGAAGCATTTGCTGTAGATAAGAAGTGCCTTTGACGCTGACATGAAGGTATGAACACCACAGTTACGTGTCATTTGTTTGTGCAGTTAGGGAGTTCAGACCCCCCTGCATATTGAAACAGGCTTCTCACACCGAGTCCGTGCCAACAGGCAGGAGCCCCGAAGCCACACGCCCCCCCCTGCAGTCCCCGAGGACACAGCAGGTCTGTGGGGCCCAGGCCTGTGGAGAGGGGCCGGCGCCACCCACAGAGCCCACCCCCAGAAGGAGGGCTGTCCCTCCGTGTGTCCAGTGTGGTCCACTGTTGGCACTTTCTCTGGGAAATAACTAATGGGGTCACACAAGTCCCTCCTCGGACAAAGTCCTTTTTTATTTTTAATATTTTTAGATTAATTTCAGAGAAGAAGGGAGAGAGGGAGAGAGAGCAAAACATCAATGATGAAAATCATTGATCGGCTGCCTCCTGCACACCCCCCACTGGGGATCGAGCCCGCAAGCCAGGCATGTGCCCTTGACTGGAATCGAACCCGGGACCAACGCTCTATCCACGGAGCCACACCAGCCAGGGTTCAGACAAAGCTTGTAAACACTTAGAGGAGTACGTAGAGAGCAAGAGAAATGAAAACGTCTGCTCAGAATCCTGCCATTTTAGTAAATGGCAAGAGGCCTCTACTCCCCCTCCCCCCCTTCTTCTGACAGCAGCATCCAGAGGGGCGGGCGGAGGTGTATGGTTGGTCTAAAGCGCCCGCGAGAGCCAAAGCCCAGTGGTCAGAGCCCCGCTCCCGCTGGCGGGGACGTTGGCCCCAGGCCCCCAGCGCCTCATTCCGCTCAAAGGATGAATTTCCAAGTTCGGCTGTTACTTTGTTAAAACTGCCGTCCTGAGCTTTTACACATTTTTATAGGACAGCATCTGGTTAGCTTTCAGCCTTTTCTAAAACAGGTTTTTTCAAAAGTCTTTTTCACCTTTTACGTCACGAATAGGCGTTTCTATTGAATTATCTGCCTTTTATAAATTGTTCGATAACGTGTCTGGAATCGAAGGGACAGAGTTCCTCCAGTGTCTGAGGAGACGCGTGCGGACACGCCCAGTGTTCCTGCAGTTCGCTGCCTACAGAAAAAGGGCTTTTCTCCGTGGACACAAATACCGCCACTGCCATTAAACACTGCGCAGTCCTCGCTGGGAGGCCGCCCCAGCGCCCGCCGGACAGCGAACGCCCTGCCGTGGGTGCGGACTGTCCCCATCCTGAAGCTGCTTCCTGGCGAGGACAGAGCGTGAACTTGTTCCCTGGCGAGGGCTCCGATTTCCACCTCGTTTTCTTCCCTTCCCGCACGTATCCCAACTCCCTCAGTCACGTTTTGACTTACAACTTAAACAGCAACTAGGTACTATTAACACTGTTTCAGCTAGGAAATGTGCGTCCGTCTGTATGATAATCGAGTGTAAAGTGTGGTTTTTCGTTGTGTTTTGCTGGACAGTTGTGTCATGATTATGGTGCCACAGCTCACGGGCACAGTATGAACAACTGGCAGCCTCAGCCCTGGCCCTCGCGCCGCCGGGCACCTGCGTACGAAGCCGGGGCCAAGCTGCCTCACACCGGGACTTCCTGGTAGGAACTTAGAGATGGACATGGTCTTACTGTTACTTCATGATGAAACCAATTTTAAAACCAAAAATGTCTAACTTTATTTAAGAGAAGCTTATTAACCGGGGCGAACGGGTGGGACCGTCGAGCACCCCCGTCAGCGGCCGGCCTGCTGTAGCCGTGACGCAAGCAGCTGAACTGGACGTAGAGAAGGCGCACCCCTTTGTGCCTGGAGTGGACTGACTTGGGGTGAAGCAGCGGAGCAGGAAGGGAGGCCTGTCCAACAGTACGAACGTGAGGGGAGCTCCGACTGCGAGTAAACGCCACAGAACCGGTTGTGGCCTGTGTGACAGCATCTCTGAGAACAGTGGCTCTGGAAGCCAGGACCTTTCTTTCCAGCGCGCGCGCACGTGTGTGTGTGTGTGTGTGTGTGTGTGTGTGTGTGTGTGTGTGTGTGTGAGAGAGAGAGAGAGATGGGAGAGATGCACTCGGCATTCCTGCTTCTAAAGCTGACAGTGATCCCTGACATTTTTTTTTTTAAAAATATATTGATTTCAGAGAGGAAGGGAGGAGACAGAGAAACATGAATGATGAGAGAGAATCACTGATCGGCTGCCTCCTGCACACCCCCTACAGGGAACATGTGCCCTTGGCTGGAATCGAACCTGGGACCCTTCAGTCTGCAGGCTGACGCTCTATCCCCTGAGCCAACCCGGCTAGGGCTGATCCCTGACATCTTTAACGTCACGTCAGAACTGGCTGAGTGAAGGCCATGTGGGTACTGACCATGTCATTCCATCTAATAAATGAAAGGGCTGGGAGTAACATTCCCTTAAGGTCCCAGGACGACTCTGTGGGGGACCGGGACCCCAAGCCCTGCCTCCTGGGCCTTCCCCAGCCTACGGCTTCCCACAGTGGCTGAGCAGCCCGGCTTCTGTGATTCTGTCTGCACAGAAAATGACCCCAGTCTGGGCATGAGGGATGCTCCCAGGAAGGACGGAAAGGGACCCTTGCCCTTGATACAGACTGATCAGTCCTTTGGCGACGTGGGGCCAGTGAGTAAGAGTGAGCATTGACCGATGTGCTGAGAACGTTCTCAGAATCTGTGTTCTCATTGCTAAAGAAATCAATTTCCACTGCTTCTGCTCGTGGGTAGTTATAAAAGGAGGAGGAAACCTTGTGCCGGCTGCTTTTATAAAAGCTGTGAGTGGGCTCATTTGTTGGTGGTGGTGGTTTCTTTTTCGGCTTTTTTTTTTTTTTGCAACTTAGATGTTTCCAACCCTAAAATGGCCACTAAGGTTTTCATCATTTCAAAAGTTCACGGCCTGCTGTGCGGGATCAATGAATGTACTCAGTTTACCACCCAGTTTATTGCTGACGGTATCAAAATAAAAAGGAAACGCAATTGATTACACTCATGCTTTTGAGAATCTCAGACCCGCGTGTGACCCACAGCTCAGTGAAGGCCTCTGCTCTTGGCTCCGACCGCCGTGACGTGGCAGACCTCGACGTCGGCCCCCAGCCTCTGCAGCTCGTCCAGCCAGACCATCTGCTTGTGCGAAAGGCGGTCGTTGGGGCCCTTGACCTCCACCAGCTGCAAGAGCAGTTTTCAAGGCATTAGTCTCCGGAAACGGAACAGCCATCAAACAGGCCGGAGTCGTTTCCAGTAGGTATTTAAATGGCTCACCCCGCCACACCACCGTCGACATTTAAAACTCCTGCTCTTAAAAAGACAGTCGTGAGAGAACGAAGAACCAAGGCACAGACTGGGGCGAAATATATCTGATAAAGGACTTGTGTCCAGAATGTTTTTTCTCGGTCGCAAAACTCACAAGAAGGCAACCCCACCCGTGAGGCAAGGGAGGTGCCTCGCCCACAACACGAGCTGCTTCAAACACGGCCCCCGCCTCCGGGCCCCCGTGTGCACCCTGCAGAGGGCTCGCTGTGGGCTGGTCCTGGTGACTCGCTTCTACTAACAGAACACAGCACAGAGGACGGGACGGAACGGAACGGGGACCAGGTGAGGAGACTGTGCTCACACACGCGCAGGGAACGGGGCGGCCTCCGCCACCCGCCACCACCGAGGAGCCTGGCCCTCGGTCCAGGCGTTCTCTAGGGGTTCAGTCTTGCCAGCAACCAGGCGAGAAAAGGCTATTAGATTGTGGCCTTGGATGAGGCCGCTCATCAGGTCACAGGTGCAACCTTCCATTCTGGCTCCACTGACCTTGCAGCGACAGTCCTGGGAGCTCCACACCACCAGGTCGGGGAGGCCGCCTCGGCAGTGTCGGAAGTCCTCGGCCAGGCGCCGGCACACCCCGCTGAGGACGGGGCCCCCCAGGCAGGAAACGAGGTCCTGAACACAGAACACCCGGGTCAGCAGCTGCCCCGTGGTGGCCCAGGCCCTGGAATACTCCCAGGGGTCCCGGGCGGGAGGACCCCGTGGAATCCCACTGGTGGAAATCCCGGCAGCTCTGCGAAGTCAGCTTTCCTCTGCCTGTCACCATTCCCTGCCCGCGGGAAAATCCCGGGGCCTGAGGAAGCCGTTTGGGGCAGCGTCCTCACTGCCAGGGCCAGAGGTCACACCAAGGGAAGCTGTCAGCTCGGGGAGAAGGCGGCACCGGGGCTTGGATGCCCCGGCATGTATGTTCCCCTCGATGACTGGCATTGGGGCTGGGATACTGTCATACACGCATAGGTACATATGCACAATATGCATGTGTGCGTACACAGATGCATGCATGCAGGCACACGTGTGTGTGTGTGTGTGTGTGTGTGTGTGTGTGTGTGTGTGTGGCGTGCAGACTCCCACCTGAGCTTGCTGCAGAGACGCGAAGCGGTCCCAGCTGACAACGGCCGCCGCCCTGCCTTCCTGGGCCTCCCAGGTGGCCGCCACCCAGGCTCGCAGGCGCTCGGCGGGGGCGGCGTGGATCCGCCGCAGCCTGGCCTCGAGGGCCGGCCGCCGGCTCGCGAAGAAGCTGTCTGTGCACAAGTCCAGCGGGGATGCCTGTGAGAACCCGCGCGTCAGGCCAGTCAGGCCTGGACACGGGCCCACCTGGCCACACTGGCGCCTTCTTTTTCCCAAGAGGCATGTAAACGACATGGACTCAGCGGGCACAGGTGACACAGCACCTGGGGCACCCCTGGACCCTGACGGGCTCAGAAAAGGTCGAGGCTGCAGATGCACTGTTTCTTTTGAGGGTAAATAGGCTTAAAGTTTCAAACTTTACTCTGGAGCGAGCACCGTGACAAGAGACCGTAACGGGCAGGTTTCTGATGGGCGCGAATCACGGACGTGCGGACGCGTCTGCTCCCCCAGAGAGCACGCCCTGGGCTGGAGCGTGGCCGGTTACCTGGTAGGCGTTTCTGAAGACGTCTGCGATCCCGTCCATGAAGATGATGTCCCACAGGAGGAGGCCGAAGAGCGTGATGAAGGTGGAGCCCTCCCCGTGGATCCCTAAGGAAAGCCACACACAAGACAGACCGGTGTTCTCTGGCTGAAAAACCATCGCCATAACCTGCCTCCTCAATTCGAAGGGACCACAGAACTATCTGGGCTTCAGACGCCATTTCCAAGCCGTCCCTGGTTCTTTTAATTTTATTGATTTCAGAGAGGAAGGGAGAGGGAGAGAGAGAGACATCAATGATGAGAGAATCACTGACTGGCTGCCTCCTGCACGCCCCACACTGGGGACCGAGCCCACAACCCCGGCCTGTGTCTTGTCTGGGAATCGGATTGTAACCTCCTGGTTCATAGATTGACGCTTAACCACTGAACCACACCGGCCGGGCTAATTTCTTACATTCTGTGGCTTACCTACGGGAGCCAACGCGAGTCTCAGTAACCTGGGAAAAGCCATAGGTACATGTCAGGGCCGTAAAGAAGTGGCTCTCTAAGTGCAGGGCCACGGAGCGGGGGGGGGGTGATGCCACCCACTCCTTAGAAAGGGCGACATGGAAAGTCCGCTGGTCCCTGATTCCCGCCGGACTGGACGGAGCGAGCTCACGCTGCCAGGAAGGCCAGTCCCTGTTCCTCCTCGGCTGCCTCTGGTTTCCTGGTGCTGCCCCCAGGACCTGTCCTTCAGCCCGACCACAAGGCCCGCCCCCGCTGTCCGCGGTGACGGGTGGCCAGGAGATGCTGGCGTTAGTTACCCTGGTCGAAGCCGCTGCGTCTGTAATGGTCCAGCGCCAGCTCCTCCACGGAGCACAGGACGGTGGCAGGGGTGGCGGGCCCCCCGGCCTCCAGCACAAACACGGACTTGCCCATCCCGAGCTGCGGGCACAGCCGGCCCGTGATGGTCACCTGAGACGGCAACAAGAGGACGGCCGTGAGCCTCACTGCAGCTGCAGGGGGCAAACCTGGGGACCCCCAGGCCCACACGCCCCCCAGCCACCCATTCTGAGGCCAGTGACCCCCACGGTGGCACCTCCCAGGTCACTGCCTCGGTCCCGGGGGAGATGCGGGCCCCAGAGTGGCTCTCCCGGCACCCTGACCAAGAAGGCAACACCGGCAAAGGCTGCGAGCTGCTGGCCCCGGAGATTTCCAGAAAGTCGCTCAACCCAGGGCCTGAGCAAGCCCACCAGCCGGCCTGGCCGAAGGCAGGAGGACGGGTGAGGATGGAGCGGTGGCCATGCCCCTGTCCACAGGGCACACCAGTCTCCTAAGTCTATGAGACCGTGACAGCCGAACGGTTCCTGGCTGCCTTCCCTCGAGGACCCCACCCGGCGGGACTCACATGCTTCACGTCCTGCACGGCGACTTCCGGCAGCTGCTGGAGGAGGTGCCGGTACCTCCGGCAGCTGGGCGACGCCCTCAGGCGCAGGGCTCTCTGGTACAGCGACAGGCGATGCCCCGTCCTCACCTCGGGGTCCGCCAGCCCTTCTGCGATGCACTTGATAGCCTAGAGAGAACGGGGTCCCGGGAGGGGACGGGGGGAGCTGTCAACGCGTGGACCTTGGTTACCATGAAAGCAGCAGCAACCTCAGCACGGCCTCTCCCCGGGGGCCTGGAGGCCGGCAGGTGCCTCCTGCCGCTATTTCGGCCGAATGACCACCGAGAGGTACGGAAGCACCGCGCCCTCCTCCCCGAGAGAGAACAGCTTCCCGGCCCCACGCTCGGCCTCAAGGCGCCCCTCCAGTCGGAGGCCGTGAAAACACTCGGTCCCATGTCCACGCCCAGGGTCAGTCTTTCCACCCGATGTCACCCTGACTCACGGCATGTGCTGCCGGGAAAAGCCAGCGCTCCCGGGCACAGCCCTCCATTCATGGCCCAGGCGAGGCTGGCATGGAGGCGGGCGGGGCGCGGGCGGCCACACAAAGGGCCACTGTTGCCACCGGGCAGGGGCGCGGCTGCTTGGCCACAGACGGCCCCTCCATTTCCAAGATCCCGGCCACAGAGAACACCAGCGCCCGGAGGGGGGGGGGGGCCTGCTCGGGGGCAAAGCCCGGGGCTTCCCAGAGGGAGTCAGTCACTCAGGAAGGGTTTGCACTGCACTAGACTTCCAGCTCCCGCGGGCCCCAGGCAGCAGGAACAAGCCCCGTTTCCACAGCAGGAAGCGCCTGCTGAGGGCGGAGGCGTCCCGTGCTCCTGGCCCCTGACCCCTGACCCCTGATTAATCCTAAATCCCAGCACAGGTCCCACCGCCAGCCCCGCTCCCTTCATTGTCATGCTTGGGTTAGCGACCTTGTTTCTTTTCGTGTTGGGAGAGCACGGACAAAGGTCTAAAAAATGAATGTCCAGAGGCGGGGGCGGTCTAGAAGGGGTCAGTGGAAAAGGGGGGACATATGCAATACTTTCAACAATAAAGATTAAAAAAAAAGCCTTGCCTGGCTGGTGTGGCTCAGTGGTTGAGCATCGACCTCTGAACCAGGAGGTCAGGGCACATGGCCAGGTTGCAGGCTCGATCCCCAGTGTGGGGCGTGCAGGAGGCAGCCGGTCAGTGATTCTCTCTCATCAGTGATGCTTCTGTAGCTCTCTCTCCCTCTCCCTTCCTCTCTGACGTCAATAAAAACATCTATATTTTAAAACCCGAATGTCCTGATTGCATTTGGTCCTTAAGGCATTAGCTGTTGGCTGTCCTGCCTAGGGGCTGAGTACCGGTTCGAGGCGTTTCAAGTGCTGGTGGAGGTTGAGAGCCAGCCGGTCCCACCACCGGCCTCTGCTGTCGGGACAATAGACTTTCTGGGACAAAAGGGCCTCCAGTTCCTGGACGGCTTCCTGTGGCGACAACAAAGGAAGCGCATTAGACGTGCACCCACCAAACTACACACACAAGGCGGGCAGCATCAGAAACATGCGCCAGCCCCACATACACACACGTGTGGGTCCACAGGCTCCCCGGGCCCCGCCACGGATCCTCTTGGGATCCCGGGACCCGGGTCAGGACCCAGCTTTGGCAGAAGCTCTGAGAAACGCCATTCCTCAATACAGGATGCCCGACGTAACCGAAGTCACCTCGAGCCATCGCCCGCGGCTCGGTGTAACGGGGGACACGACCGCGTTTCGGATTTGTGACTCCTATTTCCGGATGGCCCCTGACAGCTGCCCGGGAGACACAGCAGACGTGGGGGCTCCCCTCCGAGCTGGATGGAGGCCTCCCCGGCGCCCCACGAGCTCGGCGTGACCCTCAGGCCGGACGGGGGCACACGCGTCAACTCCAAACGGCTGGCCCCCGGCCACGCTCCCCCTGGCCCGGGAGTCCGCGGGCCGCCCGCACGTCCCCAGAAGCCGGGCGGAGGTCCGTGTCCTCACCTCGTACAGGTGCAGCCGCTGCAGGACCTCCACGGCCCGAGACAGGATCCTGGTGTACACCCACCCAACGGTGAAGCAGCGCAGGAAGGGCGGCAGGTCCGCGTGGTGCCTGCGGGGAGCGTGTGCGCGCAGCCTGGTCACCGGGCCGCTGGCCGGGAGACGGGCATGAGCTCCCGCGGTGGACGGGAGGCGTCGCTTAGGAAAAGGTCTGTGCTCAGTTCCGTGGCCTGTGTGCGATGCCTGGCTCTCCGGCTCCATCCCCAGGAGGGGCGAGCAGGAGGCAGGCGGGCAACCTGCCGCCCTCGCATCGACGTGTCGCCCTCTCCCTCTCCCTTCCTCGCTCTCTAAAATAAGTAATAAGAAAATAAGAATAAAGGATCGTGTGCTGTGACCTTGAAATTTGGAAGTAAACGTTCAGTGTTTTTGTGTTGTTGTTTTTTTAATATATATATTGATTGATTTCCGAGAGGAAGGGAGAGGGAAAGAGTTAGAAACATCCATGATGAGAGAGAATCATGGATCAGCTGCCTCCTGCGCGCCCCACACTGGGGATGGAGCCCGAAACCCAGGCATGTGCCCCGACCGGGAATCGAACCGTGACCTCCTGGTTCCTAGGTCGATGCTCAACCCCTGAGCCACGCCGGCCGGGCAGACTCAGTTTTCTTTTTCGGAACAACGCCTACGTTTGAGTTTCCGTCGAGAGAACAGGTCTGGCCCGCGGGCTTCCCACAACATCTGTCCGCAGCTGGGTTCCCCGCACATTGAGTTCAGCTGAGCAATGCCTGGGGAAGCTGGCACCCCGGGGACGGCCACCGACAGCCCCCCCCCCCCCCCCCCCCGTGCGCTCACGTGAACGTGTGTCGCGCACGGATCCGAATCAGATGAAACCCCCAAGCCCAGACCTTTCCTCCTGTCTCACGCAGCCCTTTGACTCCGTGCGGAGCAGCCAGGAAGGCCACCGCCCAGCTGGTCCGACCCCAGAGCCCAGGCAGGTCCTTCGTGGAGAGCACGGCCCCAAGTGGCGGGAGCGGCTCGGTCAGTGAGTACCTTCTGGCGGGCACTTAAGACCCCCCCCCCCTCACCTCAGGGAAGGGTGGCCCTTCAGCTCCTCCCAGTCCCTCCTGGCGCCTTGAGAGAGCGCGTTCGCTTCCTCCCAGTTCCCGGCGGCCATGGCGGCAGAGATGTCGCTCAGCAGGTGGGCGGCGGCCGCGTACCTGGGGGGACAGCCCACGCCATCTGGGTTTCAGACGCGCGTGAAACATTTCCACCCCCCCCCCCCCCCCCCGCACCCGACCCAACGCCCAAGGGCAAAAGCGTGTCTTTGAAAAACAGGGGAATGATTTAAAGTCTATTCTATAATAACGGAACCCGCAGCTTCCCTGCAGCGGCCCAGAACGAACACGGGGGACTAGAAAGGGCGCAGCCTTCGCACCGCGCGGCTCCGTGACCTGTCCCGCCGTGTAAACGCGACGCTGATGGGCCTCTGTCCCTTGGAGGACCCGGGTCAGTCTAGAACAGTGGTTCTCCGCCTTCTGGCCCTTTAATACAGTTCCCCATGCTGTGACCCAACCATAACATTATTTTCGTGGCTACTTCATCACTGCCATGTTGCTGCTGTGATGAATCGTCATGTAAATATCTGATAGGCGGGATGGTCTTAGGCGACCCCTGTGAAAGGGTCGTTCGGCCGCCAAAGGGGTCGTGACCCACAGGTTGAGAACCGCTGGTCTAGAATCCTACTCTTGCCAGTCGAACGCAATGTTCCTAAATCCATCTGCCAAAACAGACCTGGGAATGTCTGCCTGTCACGGGCCCGGGTCTGGTGCCAGCACGTAAGTCGGCATTAGCTCTCTCTGAAGTCTGATTACTGGGAGGGCATTCACCTTCAGCTCGGTCATGCCAACAACACCCTCCCAGGGCAGGTGTGCGCGAATGTCTGCGTTTTAAAAAATGCTCCCTGCCAGGGGACAGGGACACGTCTGCAGCTCTAACCAAAACTCACTCGTTTTGGCAACTGTAATATAAGCACATTTCTTTAATGTGTGTGTGTGTGTGTGTGTGTGTGTGTGTGTGTATATATATATATATATATATATATATATATATATATATATATATTATTGTCTTCAGAGAAGAAAGGAGAGGGGGAGAGAGAAAGAAACACCCATCGGCTGCCTCCTGCACGCCCCCTATTAGGGATCAAGCCCGCAACCCGGGCATGTGCCCCGACTGGGAACCGAACCGTGACCTCCTGGCTCCTAGGTGGACTCTCGGCCATCTCAGCCACACCGGCCGGGCTAAGCACATTTCTGCCTTCTCTGCAGAGTCTTAGGAATGCACACGCAGGTGAGGCGGAAAGAAAACCAGGCAACAAAGCCGGAAGGGCTGCTCTGACTGTGAACGTAGGCCTGCCCTGCGGCTGGAAGGAGGGGCGAGGGGGCTGGCGGGAGGGCGAAGCACCCAGCTCTGACCTGAGGAGGTCGTCTCTGTCCTGGAAGACCCGGGCGCGCCGGCTGACCGTGTACCGAGGGAAGGCCACGCGGCCCAGGCTCGCCAGCAGCACCGTGGAGAGCTGGCCCTGCCCCCCGCAGGCGGCGTCCTCCTCCTCCGGGGAGTCGGTCAGGGAGAAGAGCAGCAGCGCCCGGGAGAACACCGCCCGCGGGCCCCTGCACACCCTCAGCGACGGGCCCGCCAGGTCCTTGGCCCTGAGACACAGACGGGGACACGGACGTCAGGTGATGTTCAGAGGCAGCCAAGCTAAGGGGTGGGGTGCTCGCTGTTCTCAGCCTCCAGGCCACCCACCCTCCTGCTGTGGGGCCCCGGAGCGTCTCTGCGCCTCTCTGGGGCCCAGAGCCCACCAGGGACCCGGGGAGGCCTCAGGGACATTTCATTTCCCCATGGTTCACGCACCGCGTGGCTCCAGGGGAGAGCCGGGTGGGCCGGCGCTGGTCGCGAATAGCAGGGAAACGCCTAACAGTATTGCCCGTTTGACATCAGCGATGCTCCCTTCCGACTCCGGGCACAGTTTAGATTAAGTATCATGCTTAATGGAGAGCACCCCCCCCCCCAAAAAAAAAAAAACCTGACTGAATAGTTCACTCTTAAATCCTGCAAGAACAGCAGTCAGAACTGCATTTTTCTTGAATAACAAATCCTGGAATTGACCGAAAGGCCTATCGCCTGTACTCTCTCGCCCCCAGGTCGTCCGCGGTCTTAGAAATGAGGACGGAGTCACAGGGATTATGAATAGCAGACCACGAAGGACTCCAGGCTAGCGGAATGAACGAGGACTCTCCTCCCTTCCCCATCCATCGAGTGGCTGGTGAAACCAGCGACGACAGTTCCACAGCAGGGACCGCCCGTTAGAAGGTAATACGCGCGCTGGGTGTCTCCCGATGGTTTTACGGTGACCAGAGCCCACGCACCTCTTCAGGATCACCGCCCCGACCCCGGGCGCGCGCGTGCCCCAGGTGCAGACGGAGGGCTGTCTGGCCAGTCTGAGCAAGGCCTCGGCCAGCTGCTGCTTCTGCCCGCCGGGGCTGCCCACGCGCAAGGTCTTTGCCAGGGTCCTCAGTTCAGGAGCGGAAAGCAGTTCCAGCGCTTCAGGGAGCTCTTGCAACTCGGATTCTGAAATGGTTTTTTTTTTAAAAAGAAAAGTTTTAAAAGAGAGTCACAGCATGTTCTCGCGTCCTTTAAGGAAGCATAGTTAGATGCAAACGAGATGGCATTCGCTGTGGAGATGTCAGTCTGCCCAACCAGTTATCTCCGGGTATGAAAAACAGAGACCTCAGAGAAGGTGTAACAGACCCACTTCTCACTGAAAAGGAACGGAGATCTGCCCTGGCTGGTGAGCTCAGTGGTTAGAGCATCGGCCCGCCCGCACACAGAAGGGCTGCGAGTTCGAGTCCTGGTCAAGGGCATGTATCTGGGTTGCAGGTTGGATCCCTGGCCCCAGGTCGGGTGCATGCAGGAGGCAACCGACCGACGTGTCTCTCCCGCATCGGTGTTCCTCTCTCCCCCTTCCTCCCTCCCTTCCAATCTCTCTAAAAATCAGTGGAAAAAAATGTCCTTGCGTGAGGATTAGCAACAACAAAGAAAGCAAGTGCAGACTCTCTTTCATTATCCTCGTTGTCTTAACCCCAAAGGCGAAGGAGAGCTTTGCCTCCACATGAGTAACTTACTACAACACACAATTACTATCGATCGAGCCCCCGCCAGCAGTTGGCACGGCACCGGCATCGCCCTCCCTCCTCGTGTCCTGTTTTCCCCTTACGTTTCCCTGGATGCATCGTACCCGTCTGCAGGAAGCCGGCTCGCTCCAGTTCCCCAACCACGGGCGCCAAGTCGGGGGCGATCTCTTCGTATTCCAACTTATGCCTCTTAATCCAGCCGAACTTGCGTTGGAAAAGTCTGACGTATAACTTCTGACCGCGATCTGCAAGCGGGTGAGGCAAAAGAGGGGAGAATGTTACCTTTCTTCTCCAAAACAGCGGACAGGTATCACTTCCTTTTTCAAACCGAGGGACAGTACACCCCTCAGACGTGCATACCTGCCTCCTCAACTGGTCTCCCCCCAGACCCCTTTTCTTCCTGTGGACGATGTAACTTATCTGAAACAGAAAGCCCCCAGGGGCAGGGAGATGCCCAGATGGGAGACCCGGGGCCAGCTCTGCCACTTGCCAACTGTGCGGCACCTTCCTGAGACTTCGTTTTCCCTCCCACAAAAAGGGGGGGCTGGCGCTGGCCCGTGTGTTGCTAAGTGGTTAGAGCATCGGCCCGCACACCCAAGGGTTGGCGGCTTGATTTCCGGTGGGAGCACGTGCAGGAGGCAACCAACTGATGTGTCTCTCTCACATCGATGTTTCTCTCTCTCTCTCCCTCCCTCCCTCCCTCCCTCCCACTCTTTTAAAAAATAATGGAAAAGAAATCCTCGCGTGAGGATGAACAACAACAAAAGGAACTCCGTAATAATTCCACTGTGTGAATTTAAAACAAAAACCTTGCACTTTAACGTGAGTAGTCATGTTCCGGGTTTTTAAAAAATCTACTGAGAAGTCAGAACTCAGAACGCAGAGGGCGCTTTGCGAGGTCGCGCTGCTAACTCTTACTTTTTAATCCAGAAAAGGCTGTTTGTCACCTACCGATGACATCAATAAGTCCTGCGACCTTAAGGGAAAAGTGTAACAAAACCAATTCCGCCGTAGAAGAATTGATATCAATGAGAGTTTAGTTCCTATGGCATCTCATCAGTATTATAATGAAAAGATGATGAACAGAACATTATTGGAGCCCGGCCGGCGTGGCTCAGTGGTTGAGCGTCGACCTATGAACCAGGAGGTCACGGTTCGATTCCCGGTCAGGGCACAGGCCCGGGTTGCGGGCTGGATCCCCAGTGTGGGGCGTGCAGGAGGCAGCCGATCCGTGATTCTCTCTCATCGTTGATGTTTCTATCTCTCTCTCTCTCTCCCTTCCTCTCTGAAGTCAGTAAAAATCTATTAAAACACAACATTATCGGAGGGCCTGCTGTATACATACACAGGCAGGAAACTACAGGAACGGACATCACAGGGCACAAAATCTTGTCTCCTTTCCAAACATCTCCTCACCTAGAGGAGACCAGTAGAAGGCGGACTCCTCTGAGCGCTTCCAGTTGATTCTTAAAACCACACTGACTCCTTGTGGCCAGGAGACTGCTGCTCGTCGCCACCTCACGGCCTGAATCCGGCCAGCAAATGGGAGGCAAAGCCCGGAAAGCACTCGCTTACCGTACCCGACAACTGATGGAATTTAGCGACGATTCCCTTCTCCTGCTCCTCGAAGAGCGTCCTGTCGTCCTCATTCTCAAAGACGGCTGCCAGCACCACCAGGAAGCTGCGGAGATAGTACGGGTGGCCGGGCGGCGCCGGGGCCGGTTCCCCGGGAACACCGCAGCTCGGCCCCGGCCCCGAAGGCACCCCGGGGGCGGTTTCATCCTTTAAGCCACCGTCACCTTCCAGAGGGCGTTTGTGGGAGCTCCTCCCCTCGGAAGCGTCATGGGGAGGGCTATGAGATGGCGCCCCCCAAGAAAGCTGTGTCTCCGATTCCGAAGCCCCAGGGACTTCGGTTTCTCCACCAACGCCTGCCTCACGTGTCCCGACACCTTCACCAGCCGCTTGATCGAGGCTCTCCGGCTCTGCCCGGCTGGCCTCGGGAGCGGAGGGTAGTTTATTCCCGGGAGTTCGGTGGGGCGGTGACACTGGAGCACTGTCTGGGGAGGCAGGAGCGAGGGCGGACCTCCCACCGTCCTGGGGAGGCCCTGGCTTTGCAGGTGCCGATAACGGGGGGCCTTCGACAGTATCTTGCTCCATCAGAGGATCACAGGAAAACAGGTTCTCCTTTTGGGAACTGCTCTCCACGGCCGGATCCTCGTCCTCCGCCTCCGCACAGCTCGCCCCCACCCTGACGGCTGCGGCCGGGGCCTCGCTCTTCTCCGTGGCTCTTCTCGCCTGCAGGCACCTCCTGGATAACTTGGACGACAGGCTTCCCAAAGGAACGACTTGGACGTGGCGAGATCGCAGCTCGGCGTCTGGACTGTGGCACACGCCGCCATCGGCACCTTGAAAGTAGGGGCTGGTCTGCTTTTTCGCGCCCCTTGCTGCCGAGTGGCTTTGGTCAGGGGATAAGCTTGCCTTGGACGGTGGCGACCTCTCCGGTGTTACCCCTTCTCCCGGGGCCACGTCGGAACCCGGGACGCCGCCCAGCCCGGGGGCCACTGGAGCGACGTCGCCGCGGCTGGCACACATGTCATCGAGGTGCCGGTTCAGGTCATAGCGGGGCACCATCTGACTGCACACCGGGCAGGCAAGTCTGGCGGGTGGCGCGTTGTTGAAACACAACACGATGGACTTGGATGCATTTTTTTTCGCTCTGCTGCTCGACAGGCTTCGACGGGGCCTTTTCCTCGCGGGCGACGTCCCCCCTGGCATCATGCGCCCGGGAGAACCTGGCTGTGTCTCGGGGAGGAGAGCGAAGGCGACCCCTGGGGGAGGGCGCAGGGGTTCGCTGGGACGTTCCCGGGCGGGACGGAGGAGAGCCGGCTTCCCTTGGACGGCATAGCACTCCCTGCAGAACACAGCGCGTGCGGGTCAGACGGCAAAGCGCGCTCTGAACCCTGCGCCGGGCATCGCGGAGGAAAAGCCTGGGGCTGCGACGGGCAGGGCGCCCCGCGCACGCTCAGCGCGACCCGCCTAAGGGACGGCCCGGCACTGGGCTCGCGGACCTCGCTTTGAGCCCCCGATGATCCCCCCAGTGTGGCTACACCCGATCCCTTCCTAAAACCACGGCATCGGTAACTGTTTCCGGGAGGGAGGCTGCCCGGGTCACTCCTGCCTGCACGACCTGCAGCTGCGGCCACCGAACCCCGTGCGCGGGGTGAGCCCGGTCCTTCCCCGGGGCCGCGTCCGCGCACCTGGGCGCACGCCTGGGGCGTCGCCACCGCGCGGGGGCCCCCCACGCTCCCGCTGCCTCCCTGCCTCCCTCCCAGCCTGGCCACCTCGCGCCGCCCGCTCCCCTCCCCTCCCCGCCGCGCCCCCTGCGCCCCGCGCCCCCCGGCCGGCGGCCCGCACCTCCCACGGGGCTCCGCGCGCTCAGGCACAACCAGCCGATCCCCGCGTCTCGGCGCGCACAGGCTCGCCCAGCGGAGGCCCGAGTGATCGATCTCCCCGCCTCCTCGGGGAAGGCTTCCTTCCACGCACGTGGCAGAGGGTTGCGGAGCCCTGCAGGAGGCGGACCGCGCATGCGCCCCGGCACGTGCGCTCCGAGGGAACCCCTTTCCCGGTCGGGGCGCAGGCCGCGTGTGGGGGGAGCCTTCGGTGTCAAAGTGAAGCGGGTTCCTGGGATGAGACAGGGACGGCTGTACTCACCCAGCTCTGGTGGGCTTCCCAAGGGGTGTGCCGCACGCGCCTTGTTACAGTGGATGCAACCTCAAGCGCAAAGGGATGATATAATGTAGTCCGTCAGTACAGCGCCCCCCCCAATTCCTGGGGTTCCTCCCCAGCCCCCCCGCGGATGGCTGAAACCGCGGATAGGGCCGAACCCTGCATAGACTTTCCTACAAAGACATACCGATGATTGAGTTTAACTTAGAAGAGATTGACAATAGCTAATGATGACATAGAACAATTATAACAACACGCATAATAGAAGTTATGCGACTGTGATCTCTGATAACGGAGACAGCTACTAAGGGTGGTGGGACGCTGGATATGCTGGACAAAGGCACCATTCACTCGGGCAGGACTGAGCAGGTCCTTGTGAAATGATCAAGTCACACAGAATGGCAGGCAATTTAAAACATGAATTATTCCTGGAATTTTCCACTTCACATTTTGGCCCGCGGTTGACCACAGGTAACTAAAATGGTGGAAAGGGAAATGGTGGGTAAGGGGACTAGCGTAGCTAGAGAGTGACGAGTTTGGGGTACTTGTTTTCAATCTAGCTGAGCTGTGAGGTTGTGCAATTTAATTTCTAATAATGGCTGTGTCATCACTGAAAAGTGACTTCATCGGTCAGCTCTGCGGCACGGACACCAGCTGCCTCCGGCGTCCCCAAGAATGACCGGGACGTACGCTTTCTCAGCCCAGGGGCCCGCCTGCTGTCCTCCGCCACTCGCCGCCTGCAGCCGGGCCAGCGCTAACTGCTGACTTCATCCATGCGCTGAGTGAACTCACCAGAGAGGAAAGGGACAGGAATAGGGAATTCACCATTAGATAGGTGGTGGGGGCCTCCCTTGAGTGAGGTAATGTCCAGAGGGCGTGGGGAAACCCCTGCCTTCATGGAGAATACATTCTGGTTGAGGAAGGAGAGGAAAAAACCCAAAAAATATATTATGTGGAGAATTGAAAGACAAGTCCTCTGGAGAGAAAGAAGGAGCATCACATATATTTTTATATATTACAAAAATATATGTACTTTTATTGATTCAGAGGGGAAGGGAGAGGGAGGGAGAGACATCAGTGATGAGAGAGGATATGGCTTGGCTGTCCCCTGCACGGCCCACGCTGGGCTTCCAAAGGCGGTCTGGGGTTTCTCTTTACCGGGGAATTAAACACCTGCCACCCGGGCCAAGCAGAGTTCTCAAAAAACTTTATTTATAACACAGAACGGTGACTGAATGTAAACTTACATTCGTATTTACATTATAGTCCAAGTGTATTACAGCTTTAATTTATGAACAGAAATGTCCTGTCGCTGCTTCTTTTTCTTTTCTGTCTTCTTTGCGTCGCTGATTTGCATTTTCACTTGATCTTGTAACTTAGAAAAGAAAGCTTGAGAGGACTTTAAGGCTTTGTCTTTACCTTCATCCTGCAATTAGAAGTAACACGTGCTCATGTACAGATGTGCGCACGGCGAAGAGCCCCAACGACGACATCCTGTCAGGATACGAATGGTCCCTGGCTGGTGTGCACAGTGGTTCGTGTCGGCCCACGGACTGAAGGGCCTCGGGGTCAATTCCCGGTCAAAGGCCTGGACCTGGGTGGCAGGTTTGATCCCCGGCCCCGGCAGGAGGCAACCAATCGATGTTCCTCTCCCCCTCCCGCCCCCCCACCCTCACTCTCTCTAAAAATCAATGGAAAGAAATATCCTTGGTTGAGGATAAAAATACAGATACACTATATATATATTAATTGAAAAAGGACTAGGCGAACTTGTGAAACATTCAACAGGTCAGCATAGAGCTACTCTACGCATTCGACGCTGCTACAGTGCTCTTGAAATCTGAGGGCAGGGGGAGTAGCACGAAACGCTGTGAGGGGCAGAGTGTGAGGCTGTGTGCCCATCACCAGGGGCCTCTGCACCCGCAGGTGGGCGGTGTCGCCGGCTCTGCCACCCAGTGGACAGCGGGCACCGACACCTTGCCGCGCGCCTCCCAGCGGCCCCTCGCCGCCGGCTGGCTCACCTTCAGCAGCGAGGCTTTGCCGGCTCTGGTCAGCTGCCTGAGCTTCTCCGCCGCCGCGGCCTTGCTGAGCTTCCCCGCGGGCTCGGCGCTGCTCCTCTCCAGGAGTCTCCTGCGCTTCTCCTTCTCCTTCAGGTTCATGTGCTTCCTCAGTTTCTTCTTCCGCCTCTCTCGCTTCTTGTCTGTGGCTGTTTTCTCAGCAGCGGTCTTTATGTCGCCGGCTTTATTTTTTTCCTTTTAAAAAGTAACCACCAACACACTGGTTAGGCAGGCCGACGGCACGGGGCCTCCAGCACGAGCCCCGGGACCTGCCGAGGTGGCCCCCGTGTTCAGCGGCTGACGCCAGCCACCGGGCTGGGCGCAGGGTCTGAGACAGGAGATCCTCCGGGTGGCGCTCAGCGGCCTCGCTCTCCTCGGCGGCCGGCCTCGCTGCTGGGGCTGTCGCCGGCAGAGTCTCTGAGGGGTGGGTGTGGGAGCAGCAAAGCAGGTGAGGGGAGAGGGGCTGCGCTGCTAGACCAGCGGGAAGACAGAGCCTGCAGGACCGGCGTCACTGCCCAGGCATGAGCGCCGTGTCCACAGGCAGGGACCGCCTGCACTTGGCCTGCCAACCTCTACCGACACCCAAAGGCTCCTGTTCTAGACCCGACTCCATTCCAGAAAAGCATTAAGGGGACGACATGAGGGGGACATGCTGACGTTAAAAGATTGCTAGTACATGTGCAATATATGCCATTTGTTTGAAACCTAACCCTGCTGGTATTCAAATAGATTAGAACAAGATACTGATATTGGCTATTTACCAACAGCTTTTGTACTAAGTCTCATATCTGCAAATCATAATAACAGCTGATTATAGGAGTCCGGTATTTGAACATTAAATACCATTATAACATTATTAATTTGATTATACTTGGGAACTGCTGAGACACATTAGAATAAAAACTACGAACTCGAGGAGAATGACAACAAATGGAGACCTGGCTGCGAGCACTGCTTATGGGCAGACACTGCACGTCCCACCCGGCTCCTCACCTTGACTTCCTCTGGGGCCAGGAGAGCCGCGTCGCTGACACTCACGGGGGCGACTTCCTCCATGGTGATGGCCGGCAGGTTGGACACAACTTTAATCTCCGGAACGGGCTGGAAAAGAGACACATGGACTAGGAACTAAGAAACAGTCCGCACCTAGAAGAATCACATTGTGAACCTAGGAATTTAAAACAGAATACATAAAATGCTCTCGGGAGGGTCTTTGAAACGTGAGCTGTGTTGAGGGCGGAAGCCAAGCTAATGGGGCGGCGCTCACGCTGCCTGAGGGTTCGAGGGTCTCCCGTGTCAGCACTGCCCCAGGGGCACCCGTCCGACCCTTCTGCATGGCACCTCTGCCGGATTCACACCCCAGCTCTCTCATCTGTGACCGAACTATTCCCCTCTCCCATGCTTGTGTTCGTTCTCAATCTTATCTGCTGTTTAACAGAACCTTTGATTTCTGTAAATATTACCTCGCCCTTGGTTATGGGGGGTGAGGGGGAACTCACTGTAAGAAATACATGGAGCCTGGCCGGTGTGGTTGGGTATCAACCCATGACCCAGGAGGTCAGGGTTCGATTCCCGGTCAGGGCACATGTCCGGGTTGTGGGCTCCATCCCCAAAAGGGGGCGTGCAGGAGGCAGCCGAGCCACGATTCTCTCTCATCACGGATGTTTCTGTCTCTCCTTCTCCCTCCCTTCCCCTCTTGAAACCAATTAAAAAATGTGTTAAATAAAAGAGAAATAAATGGAAAAAGATACAAGGGAAGATGCTCACTGGAACAAATGAGTCAGAACAAGCTACTTAGTAAGTTTCTCGTGTTCCAGCTCCTGAAAACAGACTCTGGTAAGCAGACGCCGCATGAAGAGCCGGTCCCCCAGAGCTCGGCCAGGGCCGCGACCACGGCGGCTCTGTGCGCGCGCCGGGAGGTGAGCACTCACGGGTTTGGGGGTGAAGTGGAAGTTGGAGAGGGCGTCCAGCTTCAGGAAGAGCGAGTCCATCATCTTCTGGATGGCCACGTGCTCTGGGTTTTCTTCTTCCTCTGTTTTTTGCTGAGAAAACAGGTTTAACACCATCGGGCTAAGCGGCTTAAGGGGCAGCACCGGACGGCACCCCGCGGCCCCTGCCGGTGTACCGAGCCTCCTGGCAGCACCCCTGGGCGGGCACAGGTCCCTTCCGCTACGCCCCGGGCCGCAGGCAGCCAGGAGGACTGAGCCTCCTCGGTCTCCCCCTGCTGAGGGGCCTAACTAACCAAGCTGCTGGGCGTCTTAAACGGCTTTGGCAGAGCGACAATGTCAACTCATCCCCAAGCACAGCTGGCGGCATTCTTATCCGACCAGATGTAAAGGAAGAATTGGCAATTATTATATTGGAAATACGACTTTGTCCTACTCAAGGAATATTTTTCAAAGAATCTAAATAAAAAGAAAAACCGAGAATACCCACCAGACCTAAAGGTATGAATGGATTCACCGATAATCTTAATAAAACACACCAGCAACTTCTAAAGGATGAATGAGAAATGATTTAAAAACTGTAGCACTGCCTGGCCATGTGGCTCAGTGGTTGAGCGTCGACCTATGGAACCAGGAGGTCGCGGTTCGATTCCCCATCAGGGCACATGTCGGGGTTGCAGGTTCAGTCCCCGGTGGGGGGCGTGCAGGAGGCGGCCGATCAATGATTCTCTCTCATCACTGATGCTTCTATGTCTCCCTCCCTTCCTCTCTAAAATCAATAAAATATATATTTTGTAATTGTAGCACTACTGTGATATAGCTGGGAAAGTTAATAACCAGCTGTGGGGTATCAGGTGACCACTGTTAACTGCAAGACCACCTCGCTCCCCGCCCAGCGGGAACGTTATAACCCACCGTCCGGCTTGCTCGGAGCCTCACAGAGGCCAGGGACCGAGAGCTCACGGTTCTGCTTCATAAATTTCGGCCGGCACAGAACTGGTTCTCCCAGTCTCTCCTTTCACAACAGCCGTCCTTCGTGGCTCCTCACCTGGCTGAGCTTGATGTATTCCTGCTCATATATTTCCGCGAGGCTCAGCTTGCTCTTCTCGTGGTCCAGCGTGAGCCGCTTCTTGTACTCGAACGCGTCCTCCTTGGGCTTCTCCTTCCGGACGACATCATCCCACGCCTGGGATGGGAGGGGGAAGGGCACACACTCACCACGTCTCCTTTCCTCCCAGGCTCGCTCACGGACCTGCCCCATCCCGCCTCCTACCGCCCCAGAGGAAGCAGCTCCCACCCCTGGAACGACTGCTCACCTCGCAGAGAGGAAGTCTTACGGAAAGCAGAGCGGGCCCCTGCAGGAGCCCCTGTCGCTTGTTTTAAACGCGCCTTTCCCCTGGTTACCCACTTGAAGTCCCTGTTTCCCCATCACGGTGTGTTCACAGCCAAGATTCAGGTTTGTCTTGTGTCACTCAGACGTAAAGACCCTCCTCAGGCAGCGCCCACTCTGCAGCCCCTCCTGCTTTCAGCCACTTCACACACACACGCACACACGCACACACACGCACGTCTAAAGCCCCTCTCGTTACACACGCAGACGCTCCCGCTGTATTCGAAGCGGACAAAAGACCAATTCTGCAGCAAAAGCTCTTCGCTAGGTTTGTAACATCTGAATAAAAACAGAGCCTGGTCTGTCACATCAGATACTGTGCCCAGACCCCGGGTCCTGGTGTGACCACATGGAGCCAGATGTCAGTCACCACAGCCACCACCCGCCACCAGCCTCATCCCACACCACCCAGCGGTCAGCGCGGCGAGGGGGCCCTGACCATGGCCCTGGCCCCGTTTCTCCTCCGGCACCTCACCCGCACCCGCACCAGTGAGGCCCGCGCCTCACACCAGACGCTGGGGCCGCCTTCAGTGCAGACTGAGGGCCTTTACATGAGCAGCCGACATAAAACTTCTATGAAAACAGAGCATCAGTCATTCCTACTCCCCAAATACGCGCGTTATTTCTAAAATCGCCTGTCACCGTTCACTGAGGTGCTTGTCACCCGTACGGACCTGGTCTCTGATCCGCTGCTTGATGATGTCTTCCAGCTGGAGCGTGGTCTCCTCGGTGATCACCGGCGCTGGAGGCAACAGGACACGTGCGATTGGGCAGCTATAAACCAGGCCGGGGGGCTCACAGGGTGGGCCTCGGCCGCGGCGCCCACACCCGGGAACCGGCTGGACGGCATTCCCGGGCCCCACCCCCCAGCTCCGGGTCAGGCGGCCGTACCCATGCGGACGGCGTGGTCGAAGTGCAGGGTCTCCTCTAGCAGGCTGTTCTCCGGGCGCTTCTGTGCCGTCACCTCCCCCTGAAGCTGCCACGGCCTCTTCTCCAGCAGCTCTTTTTCTAAAGACGCGATTTTTTCATTCATCTGAGAGGGAGAGGCGAAGCGTTATTACGTACTTAGGGAACACAACTGGACGTGTAACTGAGTAAAAGCAACTAATATTTTCAAAAGTGGGAAAGAAATGCATTGCTCCGGACAGTAGTGACGGCCTATTCCTGTCGCCTGTGGTGGGTGGGGGGCTGCAATATACTAAACCCCCCCGATTTTCCTCGCTGAACTGAAAGGCCAAGTCTGTGGGACACTAAGTCCCCCCAGAGGCAGCTGGGTATATTTCTGCTCTAGTATTCACATCCTCTATCTCATTCACAAGCCACCGACAGCGTTCGTTATTAGAGCGCTCCAAGGTGAAGTCATGTTTCCATGGCAACATCAGTGTCTGATGGAGCCTGACCCTGACGCTACACCCCAATCCACGTTATCGCTGACTTCTAAAAGACAACGAAGTGATAGGGCCAAACAACTGGAGCCTGACTACATTCCTTTCAAAGGGCATTTCATCTTCTGAAGTCAGGTGACCCGGGCATCAAATTTATCAACTTCTGGAAGATGGTGCTAAATACAGGTGTCTCCATGGTACTCACAGAGCCGCCTGCTCAGCACCTCAGAGCGGGAGGCCGCATGCATAAGAGCAGCTACGGTGAGCAGGAGCGGTTCCCAGGCCAGCTAATTAGGAGAGATGCCACGGGTACAAACACAGCAGGGAGAGAAAAGCAGCAGGTTTTACAGCGGCGCCACAAACTGAGAGCCACGGGCCCCATTTTTACAAGTTAGCTGCTTCCCGCTGGGCGCCTCTATGTAGTGTGAGCTGTACAGAGTAGCCAGATGTGTTTTTTTAAAGGATAAGTCAGCATTCTACCAAGAAACACAGATTAGTTAGCAGTCTGCAAGTTCCAGTCACGAAAGCATATAGCAAATCCCTTAAGTTCCTATTCGTTACCTTTTCCTGTCTTTTTTCAAAGGAGGACTTAACTTCAGCAGGCTCTTTCTGTGCATGTAAGACGCCTGTCTCTTCAGGTTCCTCATCATCTCCAGATGCCTCGTCATCTGGCAGGGCGAAGGTCACCCTCTTCGTTTCTTTACGTTGTTTATCGTCTTCAGTCTCTTCAAGGTCATTCTCTTCATCCCTATGATACCAAAACACGTATCAAAGGAAGAACACCCCATTTCATTAGGGAAACAGAGAGAAACACGTTTTCTCATAATGCAAGTTTTCTTCTGTATTATGCCTAATGCAACTAAATCTCCAGAACTTCTAAAGGCATTCAGTTATTAAGGAATGACAGAAGGAATTATTTAGGTGAAATAGAACAAAAAGTGTCCAACAAAAAGAAAATAAATGACTGCCCTGGCCAGCGGTTAGCGCGTCGGCTCCTGCACCCAAGGGTTCCAGGTTCCATCACTGGTCCAGATCGGGGTGCATGTGGGAGGCAACCAATCGACGGTTCTCTCTCTCCCCATCCTCCCCTCCCTCCCTTACATTCTCTCTGAAAAACTCAATGGAAAAAATAACCTCAGGTGAGGATTAACCAAAAAAAGGGGGAAAATTACTCATCGATCTATAACACAAAGTCATCTCACACAGATAACAACAGTTTATCTTTCTTGGCACAAAACCAAATCAAAGCTCCTTGCACTAGAGGTCTGACTGGCCCTTCTGGGTGAACTCTAACGCCCTTCCACGTGGACTTTCTCTGGCTCCCCGGAGACGACGTGACCTCCCAGAACCTGACTCCTCGGGCCCGTGACACTGCGAGCGTGCGCACGACTGGCCACGCCCCGCCTGCACGGAAAGGGCACTGAACACACTCACGTGTCCGAGAGGCTCTCCTCTCCTCCCCGTTCAGCAGCCTCTCCCTCTTCTTCACCGGAGCCCAGCTCCTCGTCGGGCGCACCCGCCACGTCTTCGTCACTTTCAACCGGATCAAAGAAATCCTTGTACTTCAGGTTTCTGGAACTTCTACCCGACTGAAACAGAGACACTTCGCATGAAGGGCAGGAACGTGCACGGAGCCCTGCGTATGTGTGTATATTAACACTGCACAGGGAAAACTGGCCTAAGAGCTACCAGACCACAGCCAACTGAAAGCAGGAGTCCTTTACACAATATTCCCATCTCTACATCTCCTAGCTACAAGGATTTCCAAAACACCCCCGCCCGATCAAGTACACAAGTGCCTCCCTGTCACTAGTATTTGCAGTGCCTGGTGAAAACACATGTTTGAGGGACAGTGCTGAAGGTCTGACAGGTGTGATTATGGCTATTAAGCTACAGTGGCCTACGAGAAGGCAATGGTGGCTCCGGTTTAATTTCTCCCAGCCAACGATCTAAGGATTTCACTTAGGCCCTGGGGAGTGTTGAGGTATTTCCCCCTCTTCCGGAAGAAACAGAACAGAATGCAATCTGAGGAGGGAGAAGGTCCTCTTTCTCTCCTCTCCCAACACGTCACCTTGGGTTTCTGACGTCCAAACAGTCCTCCCTCGTCTCCGTCGGAGTCAAGATCTTCAAACAAATCAATCTCTTCGTCCTCGTCCTCGTCGTCGTTGTCCCCTTTCCGTTCCTCTTCTTTTTCCATGGTTTCTAAAAAGCTCTCCATCTCGGAGAGCTTGAAGAACCTGTCGTCCACGACGGACTTCCCCCTGGGCTTCCTGGGCACGTGGCTCTGCGCCCTGCTCTGCCGTTCCAGCTTGTCGATATCAAAGTCAAGGTCAGAATCCTCATCGCTGAAGACGGGGCTTCTCCTCAGATCGCACTGGCCGGGATGCCTGGTTGTCTCCTCCCCTTTGGGATCATCACCGCTCAGGCCCGACCCTTCCTCCTCCTCCTCCTCCTCCTCCTCTTGTCCTAGGCCCTCCTGGCCCTCAGCCTCCGTCTCCGAGCCATCCTCCCCACCCTCCTGCTCCTCCTCCGCCGGGAGAAGGCTGAGGTCCCCGTCCTCGATGGTGTCACGGACGGCGCTCTCAAAGTACCGCAGCACCGGCTCATTCTGCAGCTCCAGCTGCTGCCAAATCTGCTCGTCGTCAAAACGGTCGATCACCAGTTTCTGTAAAGGGCTCCCGGGGATCCTGCCGCGCTCCAGCACTTTACTAAAGTCATAAAGCACTTTTGTCAAGGACGTGAAGCTTGATGCCAGTTCATCTTGAATCCTAGCAAGGGAGCAGGGGAGGAAGTTAAAGGAGACTTTTTAAAAAAATTATCCTTTTTGTTTAAAGTATTACAGATGTCACCCCCCCCACCCCGCATGCGCTCCCCCCAACCCCCGCCCCTCGCCTTCCCCCTACTATTGTCTGTGTCCATGGGATACGTTTGTATGTGTGTGTGTGTGTGTGTGTGTGTATATATATATATAGATAGATAGATAGATATATAGATAGTCTTTGGTCAATCCCTTTCCACCCCCCACAGCCCCTGCCTTCGCTCTGGGATTCGTCAGTCTGGTAGTAACCTCGCGGTACTCTTAAATTAAAGGGGGAAATAAGGCCCCAGTCTCGTGCAAAACCAAATGTGAATGAAACGTCAATTTTTAGTATAGATTCTGGTCCGCAAGAATCTGGACTATCTTGCTGATGAACCACCTTAATACACAAAAGTGTGAACTTAGTATCTGTGAATCTGCACACGACTGAAATTCTGACAGGCTAAGGGGGCGGAAACGATCTGAACTTTGGGGAAAGGAGATCTACGCCTCCCGTTAGCTTCCCTCTATCCCAGACACTGACAGGGGCCTGCAGCCCGCGCCCGCCGGAGGCCGGGGCCCGATCCCGAGCCCGGGCTCCGCGCACTTACGTGAGGAAGCCCTCCGGCCGGCCTGTGTTCTCACCAACCTCGTCCAGACACCGCTTCAGAGTCCGCTGACGCCAGACCCGCAGGGCCATGGCTGTTTAAAACTCAGCTCGCCGCGCCGCATGCCCCGGAAGTAGGGCGCCCGGAAACGCGTCACAGAGATGCGCCCCGCGCAACCTGGAGCGCAGAGGAAAAGGTTCCGCCGCACGCAGGTTCCGGACCCACCCCTAGCCCGAGCCAATGGCCGCGCGAGAACCGTCGCTGCGCTTGCGCAGCGGACGGCGCAGGGAACGGAAACGAGCCATTGGTCGGCTCCAGCGCCTTTGAACTCCTCCGGAAAATCTGTTTGGCATTCCTGAGGGTCCCACAGTGCGTGACGCCTTCTCCTTTTAAGTGTCCGCCTTAGATGCACCAGGTGGCTTCACCGCACGTTGTAGTGTAAAGAAGAGCGGGTCCAAACCCAGCACCCAACAGGAATTCTGCAACACTCGCCACGCCCCCTAGCGCCGTAGGCCCGCCCCCGGCACCTTGACCCGCCCCTCCTCTGACCACGTTGCCCCGTCCCCTGAAGCGCCGAGCTCCTCCTCTGGCACGCTGCCCCGCCCCTTTAAGCGCCCAGCTCCTCCCCTGGCATGTTGCCCCGCCCCTTTAAGCGCCCAGCTCCTCCTCTGGCACGTTGCCCCGCCCCTTTAAGCGCCCCGCCCCTCCTCTGGCACGTTGCCCCGCCCCTTTAAGCGCCCCGCCCCTCCTCTGGCACGTTGCCTCGCCCCTTTAAGCGCCCAGCTCCTCCTCTGGCACGTTGCCCCGCCCCTTTAAGCGCCCCGCCCCTCCTCTGGCACGTTGCCCCGCCCCTTTAAGCGCCCCGCCCCTCCTCTGGCACGTTGCCCCGCCCCCCGGCCGAGCCGTTGACGCCCCGTCCGACGCACGCCGCGTCTTAGCCCGTCGCTTCCAAGATGGCGCAGGTGCTGAGGGCGGCTGTGGCGGCGGCGTGCGCAGGAGGTGACTCCCCCGCGCCGTCGGGGTTCGCCGTGGGGCGGGGCTCAGGGGGCGGGGCTCAGGGGGCGGGAGGCCCCGAACCCAGGCGGGGCGGCTAGGGGGCGCGGGGCGCGGCCGCCGTCCGCACCGTGAGGCCGAAGGGGGCTTCCAGAACCGCCTCAGGGTAGCGGCGGGGGCGGGGGCCTCCTCCTGTGGGCGCCTCACAGCCCCCCCTGGAGGGCGTGCCGGTGACGGCGCCCCTTTTCCACGACGGCCCGGAGGGACGCGGGAGCCCGTCCTTGGGGACAGACAGCAGGGCCGGGACCGAAGTGAACGGCGGAGGGGCCGTGAGCTTCTGTGAGGGCGCGCCCTAGAGAAGAGACGCCGAAAGGAAGGCAAGTCCTGTGCGAACACACACTCACACGCACACTCACACGCACACTCACACGCACACTCACACACGAGAGCCGAGCCTGCCGGCCGCGCAGTGGTTAGCGCAGGGCGCGCATGCGCCAGGGAGACAGCCCACCCATGAGTCTCTCTCCCACCTCCCTCCCTCCCCCTCTCAAAAAAAAGTTTTTAAAAAATATATACATGTCCTCAGGTGAGGATTAACCATATAAAAACCAGACAAAGCGCCGGAACCGGTGTGGCTCAGTGGATGGAGCGTCGGCCTGCGGACTGAAGGGTCCCCGGGTTCGATTCCGGTCAAGGGCATGGACCTGGGTTGCGGGCACATCCCCAGTGGGAGTGTGCAGGAGGCAGCTGATGGATGTTTCTAACTCTCTCTCTCTCCCTTCCTCTCTGTAAAGAATCAATAAAATATATTTAAAAACAAACAGACAGACAAAGCCGTGGGCTGTCCTCCCACACCGCACTGCGGAAGGCCCGCTGTGGACAGGCTGGCGTCGCCCCCCTGCTCCCCGATAACTGCCTCCTGTGCCCCCGCAGGACGGAGGGGCGCTGGTGCAGGGTTCGCAGGCCCCCTGAGTTTCCTACATCCATTAGAAATAAATAAAAAAGGGCTCAGTGGTGAGCGCCGACCTTTGACCCCGGAGGTCAGGGCGCAGGACCCGGTCGAGGGCTCCATCCCCAGGAGGGGGCGCACAGGAGGCAGCCGGCCCATGATTCCCTCCCTCTCTCTGAAATCAATAAGAAAAACATATTTTTTAAAAAGCTGCCTGGATTCCGTGGTGACAGAATCGCAGGTGTCCTGGCTCCCCGGTCCCCACCTCCCCCCAGCCCCCCCTTTTCTTCTGTGGGGGTGGGGGGCGTCGGAGGGCAGCTCTCCCTCCACCGGGAATTCCCCGTTGAGGTCACGGCTCCCAGGGAGTCACCCCAGAGCGTCCTTCAGCTCGGCACCTTCCCGGGGTGCGGCTGGGGTGAACCCCTAATAATGTCCGGCTTCTCACCTAGGAAGGGCTCCCTCTCTTTCCGCCCACGGGCCTCACAGTTCTGCCCGCCCTCTGAAGTCGCTTCTCAAGCTGAACCGATTCTTAAATATACTAGTGTTTTTTAAAATATATTTTTATTAATTTCAGAGAGGAAAGGAGAGGGGGAGAAAGATAGAAACATCCGTGATGAGAGAGCATCATGGATCGGCCGCCTCCTGCACGCCCCCTACTGGGGATCCAGCCCGCAACCCTGGCATGTGCCCTGGCCGGGAATCGAACCCAGGACCCTTCAGATCGCAGGTTGACACTCCATCCACTGAACCAGACCGGCCAGGGCAGTATTTTTATTGATTTCAGAGAGGGAGAGAGAGAGAGAAACATCCGTGATGAGAGAGCATCATGGATCGGCTGCCTCCTGCACGCCCCCTACTGGGGATCGAACCCGGGACCCCTCAGTCCACAGGCGGTCACCCCATGCACTGAGCCAAACCAGCTAGGGCGATCACTGTCGTCTTTTTTAAAAAAATTTTTTTTAGTCCTCACCTGACGAGTGAGGATATTTTTTTTAATTGATTTCTAGGGAGAGTGGAAGATAGGAGGGGAGAGAGAGAGAGAGAGAAACATGGATGTGAGAGAGACACATCGATTGCTTGTCTCCCACACGTACCCTGACCAGGACCAGGGATCGAACCTGCAACCCAGGTTTACACACGCCCTTGGCCGGGAGTCGAACCCGAGAGCCTCCGGTGTGCGGACCGGCGCTCTAACCATTGGGCCGCGCCAGCCAGGGCAATCACTGTAGTCTGTCTTACGCATCTGCCGTGGCTGAGTGCTGAGCCCCAAGGAGACAAGGGCAGAATAGGAGCCTCCGCACATGATCGGTACAAAGAGGTGACTCGTGTACACGAAAAAGGATTATATTCGTTAAAACGAATCTCTAACGAGCAGGTGATAGGCAGGTTTTGCCACTGACACGCCCTCCCAGGCCCTCCCTCCTCTTCTCGGTAAAAGTGCAAGTCAGCATCTTACCGCACACACCATTGCAAGCTGCCCTTTGCCAACCCCCCCCCCCCAAAAAAAAACCACACCAAACTCATAAAAGTCATCTCCTTGTCTCAGAAAGCCATCGCTTAGCAAGTCGCTGTTGCTCATGGAGCACACACTAAAGATACTAAAAACGGAGGTTCAGGGAGCATTTCAGAGGCACGAGGACGCCAAACATCGCCGTTTAACAGCACTGACCTCGGTGCCGGACAGACCTGGGCTCCAGGCTCCGCTCTGCCACCTCGTGTGCCCTTGAGGAAAATCACTGAGCCAGGCCCGTCTGTCTCCCTTGTCTCTCAAGTGGGAAGAGTCACGCTGACTCGCAGGGTGCACCAGTACATTGCCTCTGTGGTATGGCCACGGGGACTCGGGGGCGGAGCCGGGCTACGGCGCCTCCGCTCTCACTCCGGAATTCGGGATGTAACAGTTTGCGAGGTTACGTAGACGGTTCGCGGCGTAACTGACGACGCGATAAGCCCCGGGGTCTCCACTAGGAAGGTGAGGTCATATCAGTGAGGTGTTCCCCCCGGGGGTTCTGGCCCCCACTGTGCCTGGACCCCAGCAGTCGGGGCAAGGCCTGCCGACCGGCACCTCAGCGCTGGGGTGATCATCAGTTTACAGGTTTGTTCGTTTTTTCTCTTTTTTTCCATTTTATAGGTTTTTGAAGGCAGCACGGTCACAAATACAGTTCGCACTTTCACATGACGTTCAAAGGCGTTTCCCAAGTTAAAACTGACGGCCATGAGCCGTGTGAGTGAGTTAGGGAGTTCCTATAAACAACTAATGTTACGTTGGGCAACTTGTAAGCCGGTGCTATTGCATCAAAATGCAAAAAGAAGGTAGGCCTGGAATACCACCAGGACGTCGGTAGTCACTCAATCCCGAAACCCTTACCAAGCAGGGTCTGCAGTCAGAGCCCCGTAAACTTCCAGAGCGAAAGGAGAGCGCTGGCCGTAAAACGCCGTGAGTGGTGGGTTCACGAAACGACGCAGCGACTACAGCACCGGGTGTGCCACAACATGGCCCAAGGGCAAGCAGCCTCTAGTTGGGGAGTGAGATTTTTTGGGGTTCTTAGTCCTCGTGGTATATTTTTCCTGTTGATTTTCTTTTTAAATATATTTTTATTGATTTTTTTTTTTTCAGAGAGGAAGGGAGAGGGATAGAGAGTTAGAAACATCGATGAGAGAGAAACATCCATCAGCCGCCTCCTGCACACCCCCTACTAGGGATGTGCCCGCAGCCCAGGTACATGCCCTTGACCGGAATCGAACCCGGGACCCTTTAGTCCGCAGGCCGACGCTCTATCCACTGAGGCACACCGGTTAGGGCTCCATTGATTTTCTTAGAGTGGAAGAGAGAGAGAGAGAGAGAGAGAGAGGGAGAGAACAGAAAACAAAACAGAAACAAACATCAGCCCGCCACACTCCTCTGGCTGCCCCTTCGCTCGTAGAGATAACTCGCTGGGGAGACCTTTGTTTCTTTTCCCCAACAGTGAGGCATTTGGGCTGGTTGACAGCCACTCAGATAAAATGCACATTAAAAGGTACTGTACGGTCACAGACTGTAACACCGACAACCGGTCATAGATCAGGAACAGAATTGTTCTCACCGGCAAGTGTGTTATGTCACCGTCGCGTTCAAGCTCACCCGTTGTGAGGTGCAGAGAGCAGCAAGTAATTCTTCGTAACGGCAGCTGCCCTCCACGTGCTGTCGGTAAATGTACGCTCTTAGGGAAGATCCCCTTCCTTGCTCTGAATCTAACATCAGATGGCTCAGAATTAGCTTTTTAACCTCAGGCAGCTATTTCAGAACGGAGTGAGTAATTTAAATAATTTCAGAAGCGCATTCACGTCAAAGGGACATTGCCAACGACTGTTCCATCTTCCAGGGCTGTTCTCACGACTGCAGGCTCCCGTTCCCACAGGGAGAGCCTTTTCCACCCCCCGGTCCTCAGGTCGCGTGGCCAGTGCTGCCGTGTGGGCCCTGGGGCGGCTCAACCACGTGGCCATCGCCGTGCCGGACCTGGAAAAGGCCCGGGCCTTTTACCGGGACGCGCTGGGGGCCCCGGTCAGCGAGGTGTCCCCCCTTCCTGAGCACGGAGTGTCTGTGGTTTTCGTCGACCTCGGGAACACCAAACTGGAGCTGCTTCACCCGCTGGGAGAGGACAGTCCGATCGCGGGGTTTCTGCAGAAGAACAAGGCCGGAGGCATGCACCACGTCTGCATTGAGGTATTCATTTCCTTTAAGGCTCGGCGTCTGACGTTTCTCTCCCCCAAAATGTCTTTTGCTTCTGGAGACGGATACGGTCACTGTCATCAGAAATTTTATATGAAGTTCTTTTTCTTTTCTTTTTTTTTCTAATCACCTGTGGCTATTTTTCCATTGATTTTTAGAGAGAGTGGAAGGGAGGGGGAGAGACAGCGAGAGAGAAACATCAATGTGAGAGAGAGACACATCGATTGGTTGCCTCCCACACCCCACACCCTGGCCAGGGCTGGGGATGGAGCCCGCAACCGAGGTGCCTGCCCTTGACCGGAATCGAACCTGGGACCCCTCAGTCCTCGGGCTGACGCTCTGTCCACTGAGCCAGACTGGCCAGGGCATGAAGGTCTTTAAGGGATTGGTAGTCGCATTGGTCCCACTCAAGATGGATCCGTGGGTGGATTTTCTTTTCCTCTAGAAAACTGCAAATAACAACGTAGTTTGTCAAATCTGGACTCAGCAGCTTCTCCAAAAGGCCCTGAGGCCCGGACGGTGTGTCTCGGCGGTTGAGCTTCAGCCTATGAACCCAGAGGTCCCAGTTCGCTTCCCAATCGGGGTACCTGCCCGGGTTGTGGGCTCCATCCCAGTGGGTGGCGTGCAGGAGGCAGCCATTCGATGATCCGCTCCCATCATTGATGTTTCTCTCTCCCCCTTTGCCTCCCTCCCTCTCTGAAATAAATAAAAACATATTTTTTAAAAAGTCACCGAAGTTGGCCTTGGTTCAGCAGCGAACAGGACAGGGACCGTGCCCCAGTGGCAGGGGCAGCCGGTGCGGGCAGCCTGCCCTGTGATAGGCAGAGTTCACGCGCGTGTCTCCTCGCTCACAGGCGAGGAGAGGTTGGTTGCTGTGGCCGGCCAGGAGGTGGGAAGGCACCTGTGAAGGGATCCCCCGGGCACGAGAGGAGGAAGCCCTTCTGGGCAGCGGGAGTAGCAGGTGAAAAGGCACAGAGTTATCAGAGCCACTGCCAGCCCCCCAGGACGCCACCTGCATTGTTTTCTGCATTTCTTATAGCTGCCTCAGGAGGGCGCCGTTCTCCCCATCCACAGGTGAGAAGCCGGCTGAGAATAGCTTGCCCACAGTCACATGACTAGTGAGTGGCAAGGCTGCTAACTAGTTGTGTCCAAACTAGATTTGTTCTGATTCCAGCGTCGGCACTGCTGGACGGCGCCATCGTTGTATGAGCTGAACTTAAAATCCGAGGTGGGGGCCATAAGGCGTTCGGCAGGGGACTTGCAAGGCCTCCTGGTTCACCGCGCCCCCTGTCTCAGAAGGTGAATTTTGGCTGCAGGTCTGTATCGCAGTGGACTTGGGGTTGACCAGAGGCCCCCAAGGACGACAAGCAGGATCCCCGCCTTTGAACCCACTGCTCCGTCCCACAGCGCACTGTCTGGGTCCGACATCAGAGCCCAGGCTTCAGAGGAAGCCGGTGTGAGTGAGGAGTGCAGTGAAGTGGGGACAGCGCAAGCTCAGGAGCGTAGCAGTGGATGTGAGAGTCGAGGTTGGCGGGGAGATGAAGATGTGGTTCCGTGAAAAGTGGGGGTGGGCCACGGGAAGTTGTGGAAGGAGGCGGGTTAGTCCTTACGTTAATGTGAGACACCGCCACTGTTCGCTGCTCTCCGTAAAAAATCAAGCGTCTTAACCAGCAGACAGGTTTTATCTTTCAGGCCTCAGTCTGAGAGAGAGCCGTCCCAGGCTGGTGGGCTTCCTCCAATCCGCTGGTTTAAAAACCTTGATCTTCCTCAGAACCAGACGGCTGTCTTGGGACGCCGAGCCCCACGGGTGCCCTTGCCAAAAGCATCGTTTGCTCCAGGGCGATGGCCTTGGAGTTGTCACTGAGCACGTATGGTTTGATTACACTCACTGCCAGTGCTGCCCGCTGGAAATATAACACCAGCTGCACAGATCACTTATTTGTTTTAAATATGTGCTTACTGATTTCAGAGAAAGGGAGAGGGAGATAGAAACATCGATGATGAGAGATGAGAGAATCAATTGGCTGCCTCCTGCACCCACTGGGGACCAAGCCCGCAACCCAGGCATGTGCCCTGACCAGGAAACGAGCCTTAACCTCCTCATTCCTGGGGCGCGACCACTGAGCCACACCAGCCAGGCCACATAGACCACTTTAAATCCAGGGACGCTGCCACGAGTGCTTCCGGCCTCTGCAGGCCGCCCCCTAGGAGGGGTCTGGTGTCGACTGGAACTAGCCGTGCTTCCCCTAAACCCCATCCAGGCAGCAGGGGTTTGCTGAAAATGGCGAAAATGCTTACGTGTCATGGTTGCTCACCCAGGGAGATCTCGCGGCTGCTTTCCCCTCTGGAGCAGGAGCCGGGATGTGTGGTGGTTTCACAAAGGCTCTGCCTCAAGGCAGAGGGGAGAGCCGTGAGCGGAGGTCTCTTCTAGCCTCAGGATCCTGTGATTCGGTGTTCCCATGATCTCAAACGCACTCTTGTTTCTTCCCGTCTCTCCAGGTGGATGACATAAATGCCGCTGTGAAGGACTTGAAAGAGAAGAAGATCCGTAGTCTAAGTGACGAGGCCAAGATAGGGGCCCACGGAAAACCCGTCATCTTCCTGCACCCCAAGGACTGTGGGGGCGTCCTGGTGGAGCTGGAGCAGGCCTGAGCGTGTAAGGAGCTGCGGTAGTGACCGGGAAGCGCCCCGGGTCCTTCGGCTTTGAGTCCTTCACTCCTTCGGTCACTTCAGAGTTAAAACCAAATCACAGAATGAGGTTCAAAAAGTCATGTACATGTGTGTATATATATACCGTGTGTGTCCCCAAAAACGTGTACACCCTCTGAATAATTATGAATTCCAATGGGTTAAATCTGAAAAGAAAGACACATCAATTGAGCGTCAGCTAAGTGTATCTACATTTTTGGGGACACACACCTGTATGTGTGTGTGTGTGTGTGTGTGTGTATTTGATTTGGAGAAAATTGTGATCACTGAATGCCTAAGGAATATTATTAAAATCATATTCATAGAAACACATTCTTCCTGTTCTACAGTGGGGTCATTTCGGACAGTACACTAGCTGTGTGAAAGGGTGTGTGTGTGTGTGTGTGTGTGTGAGAGAGAGAGAGAGAGGAGGCAGGATGGGGGCACAGAGGATGTATGGCCTCAGATGTTGGGCTTTTCTGGAACAACTCATGCTCACAGCCCCTCAGGGCAGGTGTTGGGGTGCTAAGTCCTGTCCGTACAAGTAGGAGGTTTGTGGAGAGCTGGGCGTGTGAGCTCCGGGCTGCACCGTCGGCTGCATTTTTAAAGTCGGTGGTCGTGGAGAGGGCAGTGAGTTGCAGGGACACAGCAGCCTGAAGGGTGTGCAGAAGGGTGGAAGCCTCGCTGAGGCGCTCAGGGTCCCGGCGGGAAGCGGCTTCGTGAAGCGGATGTAAGTCGCTACAAAGCAGCAGGAGCGAGTTGGAAAGGAAGGGAGCAGAGCTCTCAGAGGCTGGGAGGCACAGCCTTTGGCCGGACTTTCTTCTTTTAAAAAAACTCTTTACTGTTGAAAGTATTTTTTTAAAAATATATTTTATTGATCTTTTACAGAGAGGAAGGAAGAGGGAGAGAGAGAGTCAGAAACATCGATGAGAGAGAAACATCGATCAGCTGCCTCCTGCACATCTCCCACCGGGGATGTGCCCACAACCCAGGCACATGCCCCTGACCGGAATCGAACCCGGGACCCTTCAGTCCGCAGGCCGACGCTCTATCCACTGAGCCAAATCAGGGCCATTGTTGAAAGTATTACAAATGTCCTCCGTACCCACCATTGTCCTCTCCCAGCCTGCCCTGCCCCCCAGCCCCGGCCTTCCCCCCCCCCCCCCATTGTCTGTGTCCACTGGTTATGCTTCTCTGCATACAAGTTCTTTGGTTGATGTCTAACCCTCCCAACCGCCTCCCCCGCCCGCGACCCCCCCCCCCGCCCTCCCCTGCCTTAAACTCGTATCAAATGACTTTTCAGAATCTCAGATGGATGCATAGAGTGCACGGTGTATGGGGAAGTGTTAACATCTTGTAACTCACGGATAATTGGATGCTGAGTAGAGAAGGAGGTATGTACACATTGAGCCTGCTCTTAGGGAAGACAAGTGTAGCATTGAGTTGTTATTTAAAAGTTAAAAGCAATGCCCTAGCCTGGTCCCGGGTTCGATTCTGGTCAAGGGCACGTACAAGGATCAACCAATGAATGCATAGTTATGTGGAACAAAAAATCTCTCCCTCTTCGCCCTTTCCCTCCCTTCCTCTCTCTCTCTCTCTAAAATCAGTTCTTTTGAAAAAGGTGAACTGAGAAGTGTGTGGCCTTGTATGTCCTCTTTGCTTGGATAACCACGGTCAGCTCGCAGTGACAGAGCAGGTTTCTGTGTCTCAAGGTGACCTACGGAGGTGACCCCGGTTCCCGCAGCCACGGGGTGTGAGTGTGCGGGTGGCACCACCCTGCCGGGTTCAGAGCCAGAACAGCTGTGAGTCCTGTGCCCTCAGCCTGGGACGAGTGTTTCCTATGCTTATTGTGTGCAGAACGCTACCTCTCGGCTGTAATTCACATCTTAGTTGTTGAAGAGCCAAAACATATCCTGCACCTTTATACGTGGACAGAACTGGCTTGTGTGAGAGGACGGCTGCCAAACTCGCCTCCTGAGAACTTGCGATAAGGCGCGTCGGGCTGCCCTTGGCCGGGCGCACAGGCGGAGTCCGCAGGGTGGGTGGATAAGCCGCGAGGTGGTTTCAGGTGCAGGACGAGGCGGACATCCCCCCGCCCCTCAAGGTGATCGGAATAGATTTGAGCTCGGAGGAAAACAGGCGCGGGGCGGTCATTTGCTAATGAAAAGTGCAATTGTTTGCAACAAGGCTATGCACGTAACACGGGCGATTGGGAACCAAGGAAAGGGATGTGTAGGGAGCTGAAGTTGGCGGAACCTGGTCCCCATGCCAGTGCCCCCCCCCCCCCCCAAGCTATGGTGCTGGCCTGGGGTTGGTTGGTTGCTGTGGCTGAGCATGAAATGAACTCCTGTTGTTGTCATTCCCGTTCCTCAAACATGGAAGGCCCAGCTTATCGTAAGGGCAAGAAGCTAATGGTTCTCATGGCAACAGTGGAAGACACACTTGGACTTCCCCCACAGGCCTGCCTCATCTTTCTTCAAGTTGCACAAGCCAGAGACTGAAGTTGAATTCTGACACGGCCTCACCTCCAACATTGTGCGTGCACGCGCACACACACACACACACACACACACACACACAGCCCTCACAAAGGCCTCTTTCTTTAGCCTTGCAAATAGCTCACATCCATCTGCCGCTCCCCACCCCCCTTCGTCTGGGCTCCCTGCACCCACTCTCATCCCCCCAAGCCCTCCCTTGGCAGCCAGAACCCGTGTGTGTGTGTGTGTGTGTGTGTGTGTGTTTAATATGTCATTATCATGTTTTATGACACACCTGTAGGCATGTCAGCGGCTACTGCACACGTCAAAGCATCTCCACCTCACACAGAACACGGGAGGGTGACTTCAGTTTAATCGGATGATCACACACAGACCTGGAGCCACGTTCCAGCCCTGAAGGAAGAGGCTGCTGTGGAGAGCAGCTCCACGGATGGCGGCCGGGAGGCCTTCCTGGGAGCGGACGGCCGCGCTGGAGCCCGTGCCCCCAGCTCGCTGGGCTCGGTGCTGGAGTGGCCGGCATAGACGCGTCCTGAGAAAGCAGGCGCCCAGCCAGAGAGAGCAGCCCTGCCACCAGGAAACAATACCTCCCGTCCCTTCTCTGGGTACCAGGAGGCGGCTTTCCGGACTCTGCCTCCCGAGAGAAGGGTTCTAGGAATCTTTCCAAGACGGGGAGGCGGACCAGGAAGGGAGCCAGGAGCCCACAGTGATGGCGGGAGCGCGGGGTGGGGGAGGGAACCGGTGCAAGGCAGCCCCAGGAGCAGAAGGACCCAGGATGCCCTCCCTGCAGCCCCCCTCACCAGGGCACCTACCGTCTCCTCGTCTCTAAGGCGGTGTCAGTGCTGCCCTGGCCCCTGGTGGGAGGTCCCTGGTGCTGCAGAGAGGAGCCTGGGACCGGCCCCCCACAGTGCTGGGCCAGCAGTTGCACTGTGTGTGTGTGTGTGTGTGTGTGTGTGTGTGTGTGTGTGTGTGGCGGGGGGGTCAGCTCCAGGCCTGGGTCTGGGGTGCAGGGACAGGGCCCGGGCATCACTGGGAAAATTCCCAAGTGCCACTGCTCTGCCCAGGAGTGGCCAAGCAGGACCACTGGGTGGGCTGCGAGGAAGACCCCACCTCGCCTGGGGGCGGTCCAGAAGCTGGGGTCACAGGCCTGTCGCTGTCTGGTTCTCTGTTTTCTCGAAGAGCGTAGAAATGGAGCAGTGTTTTATATTTCTTTTTCTTAATATATATTTTTTATTGGTTTCAGAGAGGAAGGGAGAGGGAGAGAGAAATAGAAACATCAATGATGAGAGAGAATCATTGACCGGCTGCCTCCTGCTGGGGATGGAGCCCACAACCCTGGCACGTGCCCCCGACTGGAATCGAACCCGGGACCCTGTAGTCCCCAGGCCCACACTCTATCCACTGAGCCAAACCTGCTAGGGCTGTACCAATGCTTTTTATTGCTTTAAGTCATTCCCCACGTGTGATGAGCTTTTATATGTTTATAAGATTTTTAAATGTAAATAAATGGACACATTAGCAGATACTCAGATTGCTCAGGCTCGGCACCAGCGACATGTCGGCTTGGCCCAGGTCCTTTGTGGGGGGGCTGCCCCGAGCCTGGGGGGATGCTCAGCAGCAACCCCGGGCCCTGTCACAAGCATTGGCCCCGCCTGTGGCAACCAAAAATGCTTCCAGCCTTGGCCAGGGCATTGCAGATCCGCCTGGGTCAGGCCCCACGTCCTGGCGTGGAAATGAGGGTAACCTGGCATCCACAGAGGGCAGAAGGACCAAAGAGAGGAGAGGCGAACTCGGGCCTAGCGGGGAGGGCATTCAGCTCCCAATCCCGCCCCTGGAAAAGCCATCCGGTGGGCCCACGCCATGTTGACAGTCACCACAGGGCCCAGCACCGAGGGTTGCAAAGTGCTCCCTCCATCAACAGCCCCCCCCTCCCACTGTGACATCCTCGGGCCCAGCATGCTCTGTGCCCCTCAGGACCGCGGGTCCAGCGTGGAGGGCGTCGCTCCAGAGGCCTCCCCGAGCCTCAGCCCCCGCAAGCGTTACCTATTCAGGTCTTTAATTCCCTCTGAACCGCGCTTCCAAGGTGCCAGAGGCGACCGGGGGAGGTTGTTTCTGCAACAGAAAGAGGCCCCACGACAGTAATCGCTGCTGCTCTCCCCGGCCTCTCATGGCTGTGTTCTTCCTGTACGGGTGGCACTCGCTACAGCAAAGCCGTGGCTCTCCCTGTGTCAGACCAGGCCCTGGAGGTCACAGGGGACGGGAACTCAGAGGCTTAAAAAACGGGAACGTCCAGCCGCGGGGACTCCAGGCACAGCTGGACCCAGGGCTTCAGGTGACGTCATGGTGGACGGCCGCCTCCACTCGTCAGCCCTGCGTTCCTGACCGGGGGCTCTGGCCGCGCTGGGCTTGCACTTGCTGCTTAGGATCTCGTGGGAATAGCCTCCCCTCCCCAGCATTTCAGTAAGGAAAGGCGACACCACCACAAGGCTCTTTTCTTTTCAGGGCGGAACGGTGCCCCCGCGGTCTCCCACGAGGTGTCTGCGGCTGCCGAGCACAGCGCTGGGCCTCGGAAAGACCTGCTGGAGCGTGAGCCGCTTGGTGAATGTCCCCACCGACTCACATGCCGACGGTAAGAGAATCCGAGACCACCGTGGCGTGGCGTAGATCCCATGCATCCGGCACCTTGGGGACTTAGAAGTACAGATATCCTAGAGGCCCAGCGCACAAATTCGTGCATGGTGGGGTCCAGCTGGCCCGCACCAATGGGGCCTGATCGAGGGTGGGGTCGGCCGGGGGGAGGGGCCGTGGGCGGCTGGCGGCCCACCGCGGGCGGGCGGGCTGGGGGGCTGGGGATGGGAGGCGCGGTCCGGCTGGTTGGCTGCTGCCGTGTGCATCATAGCCACTGGTCTTTCTGGTCATTCTGCCGCTGCGGTCACTGGGCTTTTATATATATATATATATATATATATATATATATATATATATATATATATATATATAGACTAGAGGCCCGGTGCACGAAATTTGTGCACTGGGGCTGGGGCGGGGTCCCTCAGCCGGGCCTGCGCCTTCTCGCAGTCCAGGGGCAGCTGAAGCCGTCCTCCCCACCTGTACGGCAGAGCATTCATCTGCCCTGTGGAAGGAAGGCGTGCATTCTTTTTAAAAACCAGCTTATGGTGAGTGCCCAGGCGTTGACACGTTTTTTTTTGGAAAGGCCCAGCGGGAAGCCTGGCCTGGAACTCCTTTGACCTTCAGGGTATTGGCACAAAGTCTGCAGTGCACGCGCGTGGCCACTAGGTGGCGGCAGGTAGTGCAGCCGTGGGGTTCAACCCACAGTCCCAGAGGCGTCCCCTGTGGCTGCAGGTCAGAGGGTCTATTTTTTTCCTCTGGGGAAAGAGGTGACAGATTTCAGAGGCCTGTGACTCTCCAAAGAGTTAAGAACCAGGGTTACGAGTGACGGTTTAACAGTATTGCTTTGGGATGGGTAACGTTTTTCACATGGTGACAGCATACGAGCACGTGTCTGCTCACGCCTTTTCCTCTGCGGTCTCACACACGTGTTGGCACACAGCACACGTCTTGTCTTCGTTCTCTCATGAACGGTGCGTCTTCGAGAACGTTCCACGTTAATCCACTGCATGGTCCCTCTCTATATGCGGGCAGCGAACTACTGGTGATGAGTTGCACATTCTACCAGGTTTGCTGTTGACTTTGCTACGGTGGAGGCTGCCATACAGGAATTTTTCGGAAGTCAAGTTTGGGACTCGTTTACGTTACGGCTTTCTAGTTTTGTGGAATACTGGGAAAGGCTGGCGCCACTCCAAGATTCGTCAAAAAGCCACCGAACAGGGACGGTTGAGGCCCACCCCGCTCAGGAGCTCCGAGGGCTGCTGCCTGCCCGGTGGCCTGTGGGTCAGCACAGTTGCTCCTGTGCAGGAGGGGCTGACCTCAGCGGCTGCCCGGACCGGGCCCCTGGGAAGGGCTCTCGCGAGGTGGTTGGGGGAAGAGCACAGATGGGATCTGACCACATTGGAACGAGGCCAGAAGATGAAGGCGCTGGGACCCCATCATTTCTGCTGGGGAAAGAGGTGACAGATTTCAGAGGCCGGTGGAGTCATTTCTTCCCGGTTGTTGCTGTCCAGTCACTGGCATTCGGGGAAGAGCTGGGTCCAGAGCAGCCCCGTGAAGCGGGGCGGTTTGTGGCTGGGCCACCAGCTCTAGCAGGTGAAACACAACAGGGGAGGCAGCACCTCGGGGAGGCGAGGGGCCCCCGCCCTGGCCTGCTCAGGCTCCGGCTCCGGCTCTGTTTGGCATTTGGCTTCAAAGCTGCTCCCCAGCTGGAGGGTCTGGCGCTCTGGGTCCGTGTGGTTTTGTGTGGACGGGGGGAGCCAAGGGCCCCGGCCACAGGAGTCCACACCAAGCCCGCCTTAGCCCAGAGCAGGACTCAACTTCCCCAGCCCCTCTCCTCGGGGGTCACCCCCCCCCAGGCCTCCCCTTCCTCCTGTGGCCTCTGTTCTGCTTCAGGGTCCCCCACACCCCCGCCCAACCCAACAAAGAAGAAAAGGGAACAGAAGGCAAATGACCAGGCCTCCGGGGAGGAGGCCCCCAGCCTCACACCGGACGCACCCCTGCAGGTCTCCAGGCAGAACCTCAGGTGACCACGTGGGTCCAGGGACTGAGTGAAAGGGCAAGAGGGGCCTAAGGTGACACCAGCGGAGTTAGGGTCCTCTCCCTTCAGGATGGGCCGTGGGGTGGGGAGGCCATCCGTCCAGGCTCAGGCAGCGCGGGGTGCCAGAAACGGGGGTGATGGGTGACCAGAGACCTGGACTGCGGCTCGCGCCAAGCGGATCGGCAAGGGGACCGCCCCTGGCCCGTGCGCTTTGCGGAGCTGCAATCCCCGAGGGCTTCTCGCTGGACGCCCACCCCCCTCCCAGCACCACGCTGGGCCGAGCAGGGCGCGGTCGCCAGGGCCCCTGCGCTCTGCACGCAGGCGCTCCCGAGCCACCAGGGGGCAGCACGGCGGCGCGGGGCGGGTGCGGGCGCCGCGGAGCCTCCATCGCCCGCTCTGCGTCTGAGGACCAGACCCCAGGCTCCCGATCCGGCAGGTCTGGGGCGCGCCCGGGGATCTGCGTGCTCCCCAGGCCCGGACACCTGGGGCGTCGCTGCTTCCAGAGCCCGGGCTCCGGCCAGGGCCCCCGAGATCAGCCCCGCAGGACCCGGCCCCAGGTGCGCCCTCCCGTGCGCCCGCCCCGCCGACTGTCCCGGCGCGGGCTCGGGGGGAGGGGCTGGGCACGACCGCATCTTTGTCCTCCTTTCTTCCCGCCGGCGTTTTCCGAGCCGCGTCCCAGGCGGGGGAGGGGTCTGGGGTGGGGGAGGCCGGTGCGGGGCGCGCGGCAGAGGCGGCCCTGCGTGCCCACGCCGCGTCCGGGGCGCGTCCGCCGCCATCCAGCTTCCCGGGCGGCGTGCGGCGCGGCGCGGGCTCACAAAGACCCGCGGTGGCGGCGGGGGTGGCCGGGCGGCCGCGCAGCCCCGCGCCCGAGCCAGGTACGTGGGGGCCCCGTCTGCAGCCTGGGGCGCGGGCCGGCGAGGGGGCGGGGTGAGGGGAGGGGTAGCCGAGGCCCCGGCTCTGTCCCTCGGACCCGGCGGGGCGGCCGGGCGTCCTGGCGGATGGGGGTGCGGATCGGCGTCCCCTGGACCCGCGGAGCCGAGCTGGCTTTTCGCGCATCCTGGGCGGGGGACTCCGCGGCGAGGGGCGACCGGCGCGGACGAGGGGCGCTGGCCGGCGGGGCCTGTCTGCTCGGGCTCCGCGGGGCTGGGGTCTCTGTGCCTCCGGCGGACCCGCTGGGCGCTGCACTAAGTCCCTGCTCCAGGCGGCAACTCCCGAGCTTGGGGCGCCTCGGGGTTCCCTGGCTCCCGGGAAGCCGAGCCCGGATCGTCGCCCTCTCCTCCTTTTCGCTTTCTAATGAGGCCCTGCGGGAGAAAGCCCTCAATTAAAAATTCCGCACACCCGGGGCCTCGGGGCCTCCAGCACGGGCTGGGGCAGGGGCTGGGGCGGAGCGAGAGGGTCCGGTCCCGTTGGCCAGGCTCCTGCCCGCTGCTGCGGGAGGTGGGAGCACTGACTGGTGGTCGCGGCCGACACTGAGCCCCCCGCGCCGCAAGCTGGGCTTTGCTCCGGGCCTGTGTGCCAAGGCTGGGCTGGGGACGAGCTGCCCAGGGCCCTGTGCCCAGGCGGTCCAGAGGGGCCTCGGGGGGGGGGCCACCCTGCCCCAGTTTCAGTGAGAATGGCCCCTGCTTGTCTTAACTTAGTATTCGCTTGCGGAAGGAAGACGGCATTTTTTCCATATCTATTCACATTGGGCCGTCAGGGGGCCAGGCACCAGTCTGTGGCTGAGCCATCGCACCACTGGCTTTGCAGAGGGTGAGGCACCCGTGCGGGGGTCTCATTCCGGGGCTTGGTCCCGTGGGCTCAGCCGGCTCTGGCGTCTTCCACCTCTGCCCCCCTTTCTAGAATGTTTTTCCCTTTTTCTTTGAGAGAGAACAGTTGTTTTAGGAAACACAACCCGAACGCTTCGGGGGCGCACGGGAACAAGTTTCCCCAGGGGCACGTTGCAGGTGCCAGAGCCTGTGGGTGGCCAGTGGCTCAGGCCTCTGGGTTAGTGGTCCTGCTGGTGAGGTGAGGCGAGGCGGGCGGGGTGGGGCTTCTCTCCTCTCCCGGGCAGTCCACCAGGCCGGGGACAGGTCTGGTTTCCTCGTCCAGAGCTGCTAGGGCTCCCTGCCCTGTGCCCTCACTCCTGGGTGGCTGGGCTGGAGAGGGTCTCCTGGGCAGAGAGCCGCACAGACCCGGGTCCCGGGCATCAGAGACCAAGTCGGAGCTTGTGGGGGTCAGCTTGCTGAGATGACCGCCTCCCGGGGGGGTGCGGCTACCAGCACTGGACGGGAGACCCTGGGGGTGGTGTCCGGAGCTGGGCCGGGTCTGGAAGATGGCACTCGCGATGGGGCACCCCGGCAGTCTTCTGTGGGGCCTGTCTCTGCAGACCTCTGGGCATTTGTCCGGGAGCATGGCCGTGCACCTCCCCCCTTCCATCGCCAGGGTCCGGGCTTCTGTGCCTGGGAGGAGTGTGGGCTGAACCAATGCGTGCACACATGCGTGTGTGTGCATGTGTGTGAGAGAGAGGGGCGAGGTGGGTGCTGGCAGGAGGGCCAAGTAGGTGACAGTCACCTCCCTGCTCTCTGCCACCTCTGCCCGCTTTCGCGGACACCCCGGACCCAACACCTGTTCGCGTGTCTGCGTAACGGTCCCTGAGTACTTACAACCCTTTTCTTAAAAAAAGAATAGTTTCACAGGACTAATTGGCGGGGCTGGATTGTGAAATGGAGGCACCTAAATTAGCCACTGCCCAGGCAGCTCAGCAGCTAGATGAAAATGGAGCTGATTGTCGAAGACACCAGTCACACCCTGTGGCTGGGCGGGCGAGCACTCAGACACCGGGCTGTTCCTGGACACCGGGAGCCACTCGGCCGCCCCGGCCCTTGCCTCCTCACCTGACGGTGCCACGGGCTGAAGAGGTGGAGAAGCCTTTCTTGCCCGGGCGAGTGCTGGAGGGCAGGTGGGCACAGAGGCCTCGAGGGCCTTCCGGAGTGAGGGGCAGCCTGGTCTGGGAGCCGGGTGGGGAACCTGGTTCCCTGCCAGGGCCATCTGGACATTTATAACATCGTTCGTGCGCCGTTCAAAATCACCTTGAAAACCTGCCTGCTCTCGCCGGGCAAATGGCCAGTGAACTCGCCCCTCACGCCTCGGCAGGGCCAGACCGAGGGATTCCTCGGGCCTCCCGCGGCCCGCCGGACGCTCCCCATCCCTGCCTTAGAGAAACGGCCAGAGCCCTGCCCTTGCTGGGTGGCCATGCGGCACGGGGCCGTGGGGGACCGGTGGGGAGTGAGGTAGCCACGCAGCCCGGTCCCAGCGTGGGTCACGTTGGAGACGACGGCTCACCAAAAGGCGGCCCAGGTGCCCGGTTGGCGGCTGGGCCGCGTGCCTGTGGGGAGGACTTCTGGCTCCGTCCCCCTCCCCGAGGCCCCCGCCCACTGCCTGGGTTGGGTCCAGCTGGTGTCTCAGAGCCTCCTGCTGGCACAGGCTGAGTCAGCTGCCGTGGGCGCAGTCTTCTCTCCTCTCCTGCAGCCCATCCCCAGCTCCGTCCCGTCTTCTCTCCATGCACAAGGGAGCCCGGGGAGGCAGGGACCTCAAGGTCACACAGCTGGTGAGGTTCGAGACTCCCCCACGGGCTTGGGAGCCGTACCCGTCGGGGGGTGCTATAGCTGTGTGAGGCAGGATTTCCGTACCGGCTGCGGGGTTTCCCCGGCGGGTCTCGGGGCTGCCCCATGGCAGGTTGGGCCCGGCCAGGCCTGGTGTCCCTCGCTGAAGCCCTCAGTGGCTCCCCAGCGCCCACTCCACTCCCACACTCCGTAGCCTGATTTGCTCCAGTTCCCCCCCTTGCTCCCCACTGGGGTCCCTCCACGCCGTCCAGGCTCCCAGCACACAGCCACACGGTCCAGGCTTGGTCTGCGCTGTCCCCACTCCACCTGCCACCTTGATCCTCGATGGCCGGCTGACTGTGGGCTCTTTCCCGCATGCCCCCTGGTCCTCAGATGAGCCAGGTCATGCTTACCTCAGGCCTTCCACCTGCTGTTCCTCACCCGCCTGCGCCTGGTCCAGGTGTCCCCCGGCCGCTCCCTCACGTACTTGGGTTCTGTGTTCGTATGCCAGCTCCCGACCAGCTCCCCGAATCAGCATCGCTGCCCCTTCTCACGAACCCCACTCCGTGTTTCTTCTTAGCGCCTCCCATGCAGTTGGTGAGGTACGTGCAGTACTCGCTTGGTTCTTGTGTCTGTTCCCGCGCCAACGTGAAGACCGTCCACCTCTGTGTCCCTGGCAGCGGGGCAGCGCCCGGCCCTCCAGGCCCTTGGGGGCTTGTTGCTGGCGAATGAAGCCCAGAGCGCGTTCCTCCGTTCAGCACCAGCCTGGCCCCGCTCCTCCTCTCCCCGCACCCGGCCTGGACCCGTTGTTTCCGTGAGGAATCCCTCCTGGAGCCGAGCGCTCAGTGGGCAGGCAGCACAGGGCCGGGCAGCTGTGTGGCTGCGGCCAGGAGACAGCCTGGCTGGGGAGGGAGGCGGGCACGCTGACCCTTTACAGAAATTCCCTCTGACGGTGACCCCTGTCAGAGCCGCCTCCGCGTCGCCCCTGCGGCCACCTGGGAGCCGAGGCGCTGGGAGCGAGGCCCCTTCTTGCCCAGGCCCCCTCCTCCGCCATCTGGACGTTTCTAAACTCGTCTTGTACCTGATGGCAGCCGGCCTCCCGGGCTCCCAGCCGCGCTGTCCGCCTGCGGGCCAGCCCTCCCCCCGGAGCCTCCCCGCCTGCCACTCCTGCCTGGGCCCTGGCCTTGCCGGGAAGAACGGTGCCTTTGTACGGAGAAGGGCGGTATTAGTCAGGGAAGGAGGGCAGCATTCGGAGCACCGGGCGCTGCCACCGTCCCATCCGGGGGCCCGGGCGCGTCCAGGCGCTGGCTCTGGAGAGTCTTTCTCAGCATCTGCCGTCACCCGTGGTCCCCTCTGCCACGGTCGTTGGGAGCCACAGACAGACGCAGGATCGAGCAGCTGGGAGACGTTCTGGTGGCCGGTGGGCGTCCTGCACGGCCCTCCTATCTCGCGGGCAGTTTGACGGGTCACGTTTGCTGGTTTCAACCACAGCCCAGTAAGAGACTGTGGCGTCGGTACTTTCTAAGCTCAACGCGGTCCAAGTTCGAGGGGTCCAAATGGAGAAAGAACACACGTGGTGGGGTTCCCGGGTGTGTGGGCTGCGCAAGTGCTTGCACCTGGTTTTCCTGAACGTTGACGCGCCCGGCGTCGTCGCGTCCGAAGGAGGTTTGCATGGAGGCACCCGCCCCAGTGAGGGCCCCACTGTGTGTGTGTGGAGCTCTCTGTTCCTTTCTGCTTTCCCGCCAAGCCCCGAGGCTGCCGGACCAGCGCCAGGCAGCCGTGACCGGTCCCTGAGCCCACGGCATGCTGGGACTCCAAGAAGAGTTGGGTCCGTGCTGGGCCTGTGCGAGGCCCACATCCTCTGATTGCCTCCCAGTGCCCCGTCGGCCAGGTGGGGGCACAGGGAGACGTCTCAGACCCGCAGCGCTCCCTCACCTGACCTGCTGGCGCCTGGTCTCGGGCCTCCATCAGAACTATGAGCACTAACTGTCTGCTCCTGTTCATCAGCCGCCAGACGGAGCAGTCTGACAGCAGCCCCCTCGGACCGAGGCGCTCGGTGAGGCTGCCCGTGAGCTCGAGAGGCGCGTGTGCTCTCGTTGGTTGGCCTGAGCTGCGGCCGCCGTGGGATCCAGGCGACGGAGCCTGCTGTGCAGTGACCCGTCCCCGCTGATTGTGCGCCTGCGTGTACGACGGGGCTGCTGGGCTCCGAGGACGACAGTCACTCGTCATCTCCCCTCTCGGTTCTGTCGGTTTTTGCCCCATCGGTTTGGATACTTGTGGTCTCTGCTTGGAGATTGGGATGATCTCATCCTGTCAACGCCCCCCCCCCCCCTTTATCCAGGTACTTCCCTTGTTCTGAAGTTGGCTTTGCTGAGTCGATAGCGATTGGCGTTCGCTGGGTGTATCTTCCGCGGTCCCTTCGGTGGCTCACTCACGGTCGCGGGTCTTCCCCGTCAGCACACACGCTCCTGGGCCCTGTGTGCCCCAGGCCCAGAGACGCCTGGTGCGTTCTCGGTGCATAAACGGGGAGCGGTGCCTGACGGGCGGAACCCCTGTCCTCCGTGCGAACCTGGTGGTCTGGTGGATCGGAAGCACCGGGGAGTGGCCTGCCTGTGGGCTCTCAGACGTCCTCCCGGAGAGAGGAGAGGGGCCACGGCTGCCTCTTGACACGCAGGACTGCGCTGCCTGCTCGCCTCTCCCCGGGCTCGCGAGGTGCTGGGGGCCAGGCCTCCGGGTCGGCGGGCTGGCGGCCTTTCCTGTGGCCACTTCTAAATCGCCCGCTGCTCTGCCCTCTCACTGTGGGCGACCTTTTACCCCCCCCCCCCCCGCCTACACTCCCAATACTCGGTGTCTGATCACGGCGGGCCGTCGGCGCATCGAGAAAAACAAGACCGCCCGTCCTCCGCGTCTTGTTGACGGTCCCCCGGCGTCGGCGTCGATTCTCAGGAACAGGTTTTTCACCGTCGCCATCTGTCCTGCTCTTAGTGACACTGTCACAGATGTGACTTGGCTGGTCCAGGGGGGATGTGTTTCCCTGAAGACGGCGGTTCTTGTATGAGGAAGTGTGGACGGCCACCCACTCACAGCACTAACGTCGCTCCTGCCCCCACGGAAGCCGTTGTACCAGTTGTTTTAGTTACGGGGACGCTGGCCCGCTTACATCTGTGGAAAAGGAAGTTGGGAGGCCCAGGCCCGTGTGGCTCAGTGGTTGAGCATTGACCTACGCACCAGGAGGTCACAGATCGATTCCCGGTCAGAGCACATGTCCGGAGAGGTTGCCAGTTCTGTGGCCTCCAGGAAGGAGAGCCCCAGGGGTCACTCTGGGGCTCCAAGAATGGGAGGTTACGGGGTGGGGGCAGCCAGCAAAAGGCCACCGTGAATCCGTGAATGTCACGCCTCCATCCCGGAAAACAGGGCTGACAAGGGGTGACCTTGCGTCCTGTCCCCCGGTCTGTGCTGGCGCCGCGGGCTCAGCCATCGCTGCGCGCCCACGGCAGGGCTGCTCCGTCAGGCTGCGCCGGGGAAACTCGCGTCTTGCAAAGTGGGGAGGCCGTGGCCATGTCTAGCGTGCGCTTCAGGAGCTGTGTCTGAGGTGCAGAGGGGCCGTTTGCAGGAGCTGGAGGCCTCTGAGGGTTAATTGGATGCTGTTACTTGCATTCAGCTTGGCGATGGGAGCGCGTTCCGTGTACTCAAATGAGCAGTAATTTAAAATTACAATTTTCCTCTTAATTGTATGTACTTGGGGGATCCCACTTCAGTCTCCGGAAGTCACCGTGATATGAAAATGCACAGGCGTTGTAGTGGAGGAAGGGCCTGGGGGTGAGCCTCAGCCCCGATGGGGAGGGCGTCTAGGAGAGCAGGTGCCCGCCCCGCCCCAGCCTGGCTCCGGGCACGACTGCAGCGCAGCCCCGTAAACACCCCCACCCCGATCTGGGTCCCAGGAAACAAAGGTGGCACAGTCACCAGGCAGTGCCTGAGCTGGTGCGGCATCTATAGGCAAGGAGGGGAGCAGCTGAGGTGGGTAGAGCAGAAACACAAAGGAGCGTAAGGAAATGCTGCGAACAGCTATGTGCCAACAAGCTGGACGATGTGGAGGAAATGGGTAAATTCCTAGAAAAACACAATCTCCCGAAACTGAACCAGGGAGAATCAGAAAACCTGACTAGACATAACAACTGATGAAGCAGAAGCCGTAACAGAAGGACACTCCCAGCAAACAAGTCCCGGTGCGGACAGCTTCACAGGGGAGCTGACCAGACCTTCCAAGAACAGCCCTGGCCTCCTCCAGCTGTTCCAGAGCGTCCCAGGGCAGGCACACGCCAGCTCTTCTTACGAGGCCAGCATTGTCCTAATCCCCAAACCAGGTAGAGGCACCACAAAGCAAGAGAACTACAGGCCAGTGTCCCTGATGAACGTAGACGCTGAGATCCTCAACAAAATATTAGTGTGTGCCCAGGTCAGGGGCGAGGAGCGAACCAGCAACCCAGGTACATGCCCTGGGCCAGAATCGAACCTGGGACCCTTCAGTCCCCAGGCACCGCTCTATCCACTGAGCCACACCGGCTAGAGGTTCTCCAGGATTTTTGATGAAGCAGAACTTCCGGGGTTGGCTCAGACCCCACCCCCCTCACACCACTGCCTGCAGCATCTGTGCACACATCCTTCCCGCTGTTCCCGAGATTGGAACAACGCATCCTCTCAGAGCCGCCACCCCTCCATTCGGCACCAGGTGCCCCCTGCACGCTCTCATTTCCCGCACAGTCACGGACACACTTTCCTCTCCGTCTGTAAAAAGAGGAACCAGTCTCCTACCCCATCTCCTCCTCTGCTACTCTCCTGTTTTCATCATCATCATTATCATCGTTGTTATTTTGTTGACCTGTTTGCTGTGCACCTCCTGCCTCTGCTGGCTCCCTCCAGTCCCTCCCCTCCTGTCCTCTCTTCCACCCGCTTCAGTCACACTTCCCCCATCAAGGTCCCTAAGCACCGCCAAGACCTCTGATCCAGCCATCACTCCTTAAAAAAAATGTTTTTATTGGTTTCAGAGAGGAAGGGAGAGGGAGAGAGAGAGAAACATCAGTGATGCGAGAGAATCATGGATCGGCTGCCTCCTGCACACCCCTGACTGGGGATCGAGCCTGGAAACGGGCTTGTGCCCTGACTGGGATCGAGCCGTGACCTCCTGGTTCCATAGGTTGACTGAAAATTCCAAGCTTGCACTTTCTGGTGACCCAGTCCTCATCCCGGAGCCCACACAGAATCGCCTCAGCAGGGCACAGACACTCGTGCCCCCCGGGAAATTACAGGGGTTTCAGGGGCTCTGTCAGGGACCAGGCCGAAGACCAAATATTAGAGCAAAGATGCTTTCACCCTGGGACATTGTACGGGTTTCAGGCGCTCTTCGCCGGGAACGGGGGCAGAGACCAACACGCATTTTCATCACTTCACAGTAGCCACTTGGATTAAGATAAAAGCTTAATTGATATCACTGATCATCTCCCGGCCTAGATTTCAAAGGGCTCTTGATAGCTAGTAGCTATCACAAGTACTGGGCGAAAATGCAAATGGGTTCTTTTATAGTTTGTAGTGGGAAATTATGATCCAAAATGCAAAGCAACGTAAGAAAAGACTGATGAATTGAGTTGCTTTAGGGGGAAGAACACCTTCCCATTAAGGGTGGGGAGGGGGAACACCTTAAGAAGGGTGAAAGACCAAATAATAAACCAGGAAAATAAGTGCAGCTCGAATCACAGACAAAGCTCATTTCCTTAAAATATAAGGGTTAACAAATTAAAAGGGCCCGGCCGCCGTGGCTCAGTGGTTGAGCAACAACCCATGAACCAGGAGGTCACGGTTCAATTCCCGGTCAGGGCATATTCCCAGGTTGCAGGCTTGATCCCCAGTAGGGGGCGTGCAGGAGGCAGCCGATCCATGATTGTCTTTCATCGTTGATGTTTCTATCTCTCCTCCCTCTCTCCCTTCCTCTCTGAAATCAATGAAAAATACTTTTTAAAAATTAAAAGGAAAAGACAAACACCCAGAAGGAAATGGCTAAAAGATCTAAACATTTAGTTACAGAGAAAGAAATGCAAATGGTCTTTTAAGTGAATGAAAAGATGTTCAACACCTTATGTAAGAGGATTGTGAGTTAAAAGTACGCCGAGATACAGAAACCCAAGTTCGACAGTCTCCCTCCCTGTTGGCGAGGTCGTGGAGCAGTACGAAGCGCTCCAGCCCCTGCAGGGTCCCACAGCACGGACCCCAGTGGACCTGCTTTGACCTTGACTCAGCCATCCTACCTTCAGGAAGTGATTCGGAAGTGAAAATGTACTCAGAAAACCACCCCCCAAATAAAACCGCGCTCACAGCCTGAGGAGGCCTTATTCTCCTAGGTCTTCTTATGTTTTTCAACAGAGGAGCAGGTGTTTTCCTGTGCCGGTCTGGTGTGTATGTGTGTGCATATCCTGTATAATAAAAGGCTAATGTGCAAAGCGACTGGATGGCAGAACGACGGTGGCTACGATGCACACTGACCACCAGGGGGCAGACGCTAAAGGCAGGAGCTGCCCCTGGTGGTCAGCGCACTCGCACAGGGGAGCACCGTTCAGCCAGAAGCCGGGCTCATCAGCGCTAAGGGTGTCCGACTGCGGGCTTAGGCCCCTAGGCCATCAGTCGGACATCTGCTGAGGGCTCCCGGACTGTGAGAGGGCACAGGCCGGCCTGAGGGACACCCCCCACCCAGTGCACGAATTTCGTGCGCCTCTAATGTGTGTGTGTGTGTGTGTGTGTGTGTATGTGTATACTTAAATTAGCACCGGGCCTCTAGTGTGTGTGTGTGTGTGTGTGTGTGTGTGTGTATACTTACATTAGCACCGGGCCTCTAGTGTGTGTGTGTGTGTGTGTGTGTGTGTGTATACTTACATTAGCACCGGGCCTCTAGTGTGTGTGTGTGTGTGTGTGTGTGTGTGTGTGTATATATATTTACATTAGACGGGTTCCTAGGTTTTTATCCTAGGCTCCTGTCTAGGTGCGTCTCTTTGGGAATGACCTCCGTGGTGGTGGTTGAGTTGGGGTGTAGGTCTGCCCTCCTGTAACCTCGCGTCGAGTCCCTCGGGTTTTCTCTGGCCACACGTTTCCTGCAAATGATGTGATTGCAGCCTCCTCCATTGCAATCTCCTCTGGTTCCCATGCGGTGCCCGAGGCTCCGTGCGGTGCAGGGACACTGGTCCCAGCTCGTAAGCAGAGGCGGGTCTGGAGTTGGGTCTTGGACTCAGAAGCCCCATCTCGCTGCCTCTGGCTACCTCGGGGCGGGGGTGGGGGGAGGTCCTGGGACTTGAGGTGGCGATGGCAGAGGGTTGAGGGGCATCGTGACTTTGGGAGGGTAACTGAGCTGGGCCTTGACTGGCTGGGAAAACAGAAGGAGGCAGAGGGAGGCCCCCGGGCCTCCTGGCTTGAGTGGCCGAGCACAGCCTGTCCAGTCTGCGTCCCGCCCTGCAAGGTGGCGGCCCAGCCTTGCTGGGCACGGGGACTTCGGAATCACCCGCGCTGTCTCTTGCCGTCCCAGGCGCCTCCGACAGTGAGCACGCTTCCCTTCCCCACCTGCGTCTGTCGCCATCTTCCTGCTCCCGTCCACAAGGGCCAGCGGAGCGCAGTGACCGATGAGAACAAACAGCGTCGGTCCAGACTCTCAGCGGCCATTTCCCCAGAAGATCAAGGTCAAAGGAGAACGCGGAAAGGGTGCTTAAACGCCTCTGCCACCTCAACCGAGTGTTTGTTTTTTGTTTTTAAAGGAAAGCAAGCTTAGACTCTATTAGGCATCATTGCTGCGTCGGTTGTCGCTTCTTGGCGAGAAAAGGGATTGTTGCAATTAAAATGGATCTGGGACACTGCCCTTCTCTGAAGGAGTACATGGAGGACAATCGCCCATGTGGTGGTATTTTGGATTCAGGCCCTTAAAGAGGATTGAATATAGTGGTCTTGAACGGTTCGGTGTTGGTTCTTTGATACCAGCCGGGTCTGCCAGACTTCCCTGGTTCTGGCTGCTGTTACTGGGTCAGTTGACTCGGACCAGCTCAGCCACTTCTAAGGAAAGGAGTGCACTTCTGCTTTTTCTGGAACCTGAAGGAGAGAGACAGGCAGACACACAGCCCCCACCTGCACCTGCAAGGCCCGCCCGGGGACTGCTGGCCTTTCCCTCCAACCCAGGCGCTCGCTGTCTTAGCCTAAAGCGTCTTCCCATCTTATGATGTTAATAGAGCGAATCCTCTGCCCCTCCTTGCCCAGTGACCACTCCCTACGACTCCCCACCCCTTAGACGGGGCTTCCCTAAGTCCTTTATGCCCCTGATCACCCACAAGGGTGACATGCATGCCTGTTGTGTGCTCCCCGCCTTTTAGGATCCGCCACTTGGGACTGCGAAACAAAGAAGAATATGTAGCCACAACCTGCGTAAGATAGAGACTATTACCATACGGGTTCTCTCTTTCTATGCAAACAATTACGGCCAAAACTTGGTGCGAAACAGCCAACATCTGTGACTTGGGCATCGAACCGGTGAGTGGGGAGTCTGGGAGCAGCTCCGCGGGTTGATTCTGGCTCAGAGTTGAGATGTGCGCCAGGGAGACCGTCATCTGAAGGCTTGACTGGGGCTGGGGGAGCCACTTGGAAATGGAACTCACAGGGCTGTGGGCAGGAGGCCTCAGGTGTGGCCCAGGGGAACTCTCCGTGGTGCTGATAGCACCCACACACCTGGTCCACGAGGGGGAGCTCTCCAGGGTGCTGAGAGAGCACCCACACACCTGGTCTATGAGAGCCTCTTCATAGTGCCCATCAAGGAGTCCCCACCACCTCTGGTCGGTTGGGGTGGGGGCGAGCTCTCCATGGTGCTGACTGAGGGGCACGATCTGGTTCACATGGGGGGGCTCTCCATGGTGCTGACAGCACCGCTCACCTGGTCCACGAGGGGGGGGCTCTCTGTGGTGCTGACAGCACCGCTCACCTGGTCCATGATGGGGGAGCTCTCCGTGGTGCTGACAGCACCCGCACACCTGGTCCACGAGGGGGGGCTCTCCAGGGTGCTGAGAGAGGACCCGCACTCCTGGTCCGTGAGGGCCTCTTCATAGTGCCCATCAAGGGGTCCCCACCACATGGGGGCGTTGGGGTGGGGGGAAGCTCTCCATGGTGCTGACTGAGGTGCGCGATCTGGTCCCCACGGGGAGCTCTCCGTGGTGCTGAGTGTCCGCACACCATCTGGTTCGTGCTGGGGCGGGCTCTCCGTGGTTCTGATTGTCCTCACAACACGGCAGCCGCTTCCCCCAGACGGGCAGAAAGAAGACGGCTGTGCTGGGCGGAAGGAGGTATGGCCAGGCCCTCGTGGCTGAGAAAAGCCAAGCATCCCAGCCCTGTTTGCTTCCTCGTGTCCATTCCGTCTGCAGGAACGGAGCAGACCTCCCGGCTATGCCTGGCTGGGCGCTGGACTCAGAGCCAGTTGGGGAGGCAACAGCCAACCCCAAGGGCCTGTCCAGATCTCTGCGTCCACGGCACGTCTTCAAGGTGGGCTGTCCATGCAGAGGGGCAGGTCGTCAGAATGACGCCTCTGCTTTAGCCACCGCACCCGAGGGGTCCCAAGAGGGTGGGGGAGGCACTGCAGCTGAGCAAGGGAAATGCATCATTTTCTTTGGAGAAAACGGCAAGTGGTGCTGGGCCGGGGTGGTGACCTTGCCTGCAGTTAGCCTGCTGCCGGGGAGACTAGAGCAGACGGGCATGGGAAGAATGGGCGGGAGCCCAGAGCCGGTGCCTCCCCTGGCCACCAGGGTGCTTGCTGAGGCCTATGAATAAACACTGAAGACCCAATTCTCAGTCGAGTTCCGGTGCCGGCCTGGCTCTGCGGGTGGGGCAGCGTGTTATGTAAGCAATGCTCCGACGCCCTTGTCCTTCCCAAACCGGCTGAGGATTCTGAGCTTGGGGGATCTGGAGCATGGGGGGTGCTCAGGCTGCTATGAATGAGACCTACGGGCTGAGGGCCGGCAGAGGAACACTGGCTCCTCCCTCCAGGTGTGGGCAACCCGGGTGGCAGCGGGCAGGCCTCACCAGGGCAGGGAAGCCCGGCCCAGCCCGCAGACCGCTCCGAGTTCCTGGAGGAAGCGGGAGCCGTGGGGCTCCTGGGCACATGGTCATCTCGTTGGCCCACGGCGCTCGGGCTGGCGCTGCTCGGGGTTGAGTGGCAGCCTAGGAACCAGGAGCTCACGGTTGGAACCCCCGTCGGGGCCCATGCCCGGGTTGTGGGCTCGATCCCCAGTAGGGGGTGTGCAGGAGGCAGCTGGTCCATGATTCTCTCTCACATGGATGTTTCTCTTTCTCTCTTCCTCTTTCTTTAAAAATCAGGAAACATATTTTTTTAAAAAGACTAATAAGTCCCCATCTTCTTGCACGACTCCTGGCTTTCTGCTCATCTGCTTCCCCAGCCCCCAAGGAGTCCCGCTCCAACCCAGGGCCCGGCCTCCAAGCCCTTCACCCGAGGGCCTTTCCCTGCAGTTTGCATTTGCATTTGAGAGCAGCGTGAGGCCCACGCGCCTTTCTCTTTGCTGTAGGAAACTGCCCATCCCAGAGGCAGGGTGGGCTGTGAACCTGGGCAGGGAGAGGAGCAGGGCCTGCCTCTCCCTCTCCTCTCCTCTCCTCCACCCCAGCCCCAGCCCCAGCCCCCACGGGCACACCCTCCTGGTCTGAGCGTGTCCCCTGTGAATCCGTGGGGTCCAGCTTTGTTGTGGGGAAATGCATATTCATGAGGGCGTGAGGAGCCTCATTGAAATGCACGCAGTCTCTCCTTCCTGCTTGAACGTGAGCCGACCCTTTATTTGTGTTCCAAGGGCTGAAGTGACGTGGTTTTTTTTACTTTGTTTCTGGTCATTTCTGACCCTCTCCTTAGAACGATCATCCGTGCACTTTTACGTCTCTCGCTCACTCACAGTTCTGTACGTGTATCGTTGCCGAAGTGAAAGTAATTCCCTCTTTTTATTCTGTTTTATTCCAGAAAGATCTCATCGCCTGGAGGGTCTCCCCGGCCTTGCCAGACCACTCGTTTTCGGTAGGAGAGGGGGGCCCGCGTGGAGTGAGTCTTGTTCTGCTGACGACGTCTGTGACGTGGGATGGTGTTGCTGGAGGGGGGCCCCTTCAGGGGGGAGGACGTGGGGGCTCCTGGCTGGGGTGGTGGTGACAACGAGCCACATTCCGGGTGGGTGCGCAACGCACTCAGTGGCTCCCCACGCAGCCTCCTGCCTTGGAGGAAGACAGGAAAGCACGGCCGGCCCTTGCGATTTGCTTCTAGACTTGCCGTGTGCGCTTTCAAAGACTCGAGAAATTCCTGCTCTGACACCCAACCTTTTTCCCCTCTCTTTTAAGTTGCACGTCGGGAGAGAGAAAAAATTCCCTGACACTTTTTTCTAAAAGTGGAAAATTGTGTTAAGAAACCAGCCCTAGGAGCTGCGACTAGGTCAAGCCCAACGTCGTCCGTGTGATTAAGTTGAGGGAAGCTCGTCCTCTCCGGATGTAACTTTTTATTAATGACACTCAGGTCTAATTAACTGGATCTCGTTCTCGTTAACGACACGAGAGTCTCGGCTGGAATCCTCAAAGGGAGCTCTGCGGAGCCCCGTCGGGTCCCAAGCCAACGGTGATCCGCATGCGGACCAGGCCGGGCGCCCTGTCTGTTCCGCACCCCGAGCACAGAAGTAACTCTGCGTTTCCAAAGTGACGCTTACACACGTGCTCCCGGATGCACCGGGCGATGCTGCCTGAAGCCAGAAGGGTTCTTGAACCACAGCTTGTGCTTGGGCCGGTGACAAGCACCATCTCCCACAGCCCTCGGTCCTCCAGAGCCGTGCTGCGGGGTCCCCTCCGTGTTCTCCCGACGGTCTGGGCTGCGGCAGACGCACCTCCTGCCTTGGGTGACACGTCACTCAGTGTCCCTCCGTCACTTGACCCATTTTCGGGGGAAATGGTGCTGGCGGGAGGCAGCCTGAGGCCCCGCCCTGCCCTGAGGGGGGGCGGCTTCCCGGCCTGAAGCCTCGGGTTTGTGTGTATGTGTGTGCTTTAAGTATCTGTTGCTTCTTTTTTGTGTATTTTTAAATATGTTCTTATTGATTTTAGAGAGGAAAGGAGAGGCAGAGAGAGGAAACATCAATGATGAGAGAGAATTGTGGATTGGCTGCCTCCTGCACGCCCCCTACTGGGGATGGAGCCCGCAGCCCAGGCATGTGCCCTGACCGGGAATCGAACCCAGGACCCTTCAGTCTGTAGGCCGATGCTCTATCCAGAGACAAACCAGCCAGGGCTTCTCTCTGTGTCTGAGAGCAAACAACCAGATCCTTTGACCTTGGCCGGGGTCCCCTGTGTTTTCAGGGTGCAGGCGTCTGAGGATGGTTGGAGCCGCGCCTGTCCTCCTCTCTGGCCCCGTGCCTCACGCTCTCTCTCTGGCACGGCTGTGCCTGGCTTCTGACAGACGTGCCGCTGGGGTGGGAGGGCACCCTCTTTGAACAGATGTGCGGCAACAGGGCTGCGGGAAGCGCCCGGAGGGCCCCCGTTGTGCGTGGGGTGCTGACGGCTCTCTCCGACCCTCCCGCAGCGGCGGCTCCCACCGAGGATGGCGGCGTGAGCACCGGCCATGGCCCACCGCGCGCACCAGAGCACAGCGAGCAGCATGCTGGACCACAGAGCCCGGCGGGGCCCCGCGCCCCCCGGCCAGGACCCCGAGGGCCAGGACGCCCAGCTGCCCCTGGAGGGCTACGTGGCCCCGGGCCTGGTGCGGCCCGAGAGCCCCCCGGCCCCCGAGCGGGGCTGCCCCGCCCGCAGCCCCGCCCGCAGCCCCGACGGGGACTCCAGCTCCGACTACGTGAACAACACCTCGGAGGAGGAGGACTACGACGAGGGCCTCCCCGAGGAGGAGGGCGTCACCTACTACATCCGCTACTGCCCCGAGGACGACGGCTACCTGGAGGGCGCGGACTGCCACGGCGAGGGCTGCCTGCTGGAGACGGACGAGTGCCAGGAGGCCGTGGAGGACTGGACGGACTCGGCGGGCCACGGGCGTGAGGGCGGCCCCGGCTACCCCGACGGCCACCTCCCCGGCCCGGAGGACGAGGCGTCCGTGCTGGCGGCCCCAGACCAGGAGGAGGGCCTTCACGACGGCCCCGGCGAAGAGGAGAGCTACCGGGACTACTACCCCCCGGAGGCCAACGGGAACGCGGGCGGCGCCTCTCCCTACCACCCCCGGCGCCGGGGCGGGGACCTGGAGGACCAGGAGGAGGACATCGACCAGATCGTGGCCGAGATCAAGATGAGCTTGAGTATGACCAGCATCGCCAGTGCCGGGGAGGCCAGCCCCGAGCACGCGCCGGTGCGGGGGCCCGAGCTGGGGCCGGGGGGCCCCACGGAGGCCAGCCTGCCCGGCGAGGCCGGCCGCGGCCCCAGCAGACAGGAGGGCAGGCCGACGTCGCTCAGCCTCCCTCCCCAGGCCAGGCTCCCCGGAGACCCCCCGAGAGGCCTCAAGACCAAGGGCAGGACCCCCGAGGAGAGGCCCGCGTGGCCCCAAGAGCAGGTAGGACCGGCTTCCAGGGACGGGAGCGTGGGACCCCAAGGCCCAGGGTCCATTCAGAGCACGGGCTTCGTTCTGCCCCGTCACTCACGTGCACCTGTCACTCACGTGCACCTGTCACTCACGTGCACCCGTCACTCACGTGCACCCGTCACTCACGTGCACCCGTCACTCACGTGCACCCGTCACTCACGTGCACCCGTCACTCACGTGCACCCGTCACTCACGTGCACCCGTCACTCACGTGCACCCGTCACTCACGTGCACCCGTCACTCACGTGCACCCGTCACTCACGTGCACCCGTCACTCACGTGCACCCGTCACTCACGTCCACCCGTCACTCACGTGCACCCGTCACTCACGTGCACCCGTCACTCACGTGCACCCGTCACTCACGTGCACCCGTCACTCACGTGCACCCGTCACTCACGTGCACCCGTCACTCACGTGCACCCGTCACTCACGTGCACCCGTCACTCACGTCCACCCGTCACTCACGTGCACCCGTCACTCACGTGCACCCGTCACTCACACTCACCCCTCAGGGGCGTTAGGAAATGCCAGGACAGGCTCCTCGAGGGCCTCTGCCTTTGCTCTCCGCCAGCCAGGTGGTGAGTGGGGACGAGGCCCCCCGGCGTGGCCTCGCAGCTCCAGGTGTGAGCGTGGGGGGCCGGGCTGGTCACCGGTGCCGCTTGTAGGGGGTTGCTGACCAACAAGAGCGGGTTTGTCAGCACCAGACAGCGTAGCTCCGCAGGGTGGCCGGGGCGCCGCCTGTCGTCGTGTCTGGGTGGCCTGCTGTGTGCCCGGCTTTGCAGGGACGGGACCGATGCTCCTGGAGGCCTCCCTCCTCCGTCCCCGTGGCATCTGTCCTGGGTCAGGGACCCTCCGCAGGGGACGTCCTCCCTGGGGCCTTGTCGACGTCTGGGGTTGGAAGCCTTAGGCGTTCCATTGGGTCCGAGCGTGTTTATTGTTTAGGACCCATAACTCGGACTGAGCCAGGGAGACGCTCCCCGAGAGAGAGCGGCCGCCGCCTCCCACGGAAGGAGCGTGTGGACGAGCGGGCGCCCACAGAAACGCCCTGGAGGTGGGATTCTCCTGTCAGCGCTGCTGTCCTGTTGCCTCGTGCACCTTGGTCTCACGCCTTTCCCCACGTCGGGCTAGTTCTCGGACGTGTGTGCAGGGCTCAGGCCGGGTGTGCAGGGTGAGGGGGACATGGGGGACGCTGGCCCGAGCCTGCCCTTCTGCCTCGGGGGGCGGGGGGCGCTGTCGTTACAGTGCTCACACGGGGCTTCTGGCCTCTGAATTAGCAGGGCGATGCGGGGAGCGGGGGGGGGGGCAGCGTTTGCAGCAAAGCTGTGGAATCGGGGATGCAGCAATCCGGCGGCCGCACCCACAGGTGGAGAAGGGGTCGTGCCCCTTTCCGTATCGGAGGCTGGAACACCACAGACGCAGGGCCTCCGGTCTGCTGTGCTGCGCTTCGCTGGCCGGGGAAGCCCGCGGCCTGGCTACGCACGGCCTGGCCTCCGAGCGATCGCCAGCTCCCTTCCAGCGTCTGAACAAGGGTCGTCCCGTCGGCAGTGCCCAGGGCTCTGGTCACGCTCAAGTCAGGAAGCCCTAGCAGCCCCTGGGCTCCCGCGTCGGCCTTCAGGCCTGATGGGCAGGGACTGCCTTGGCACACGTGTGTGTGTGTGTGTGTGTGTGTGTCCGAGTGTCCGTGTGTGTGTGTGTGTGTGTGTGTGTGTGTGTGTGTCCGAGTGTCCGTGTGTGTGTGTGTGTGTCCGAGTGTCCGAGCTGGCCCCACAGCAGGTGCGAGGCTGGCAGGACCACGGCCCCGCCCCCACGCTGGGTGGGGACTGTGGGAGTGGAAACCTTTGTCGTGCGCGTCTTCCCGTCCTGGACGGTGGCACCAGGAGCGACACGGGACACGGCAGGTGGGCTCGGGCCGCCATGTGCACTCGGCCTTCGCAGGAGCTGCCCAAGGGCCGGAGCCCGGAGGCGGGAGTGGAAGACGGGGCCTGCTCTGAGGTGCTGCTGAGCACCCGGTGCCGCCGCCCGCCCGGGGCTCTGAGAAGAGGGCGGACGGCACAGGACGGGCCAGGCGGTCCCGGGGCCGGCGGTGGCGGGCGTTTCAGCAGACAGGGCACCGAGAACGGCGCCAGGCCCGACCTGCCCTGGGGCTTCGCGGAGGCGTGGCCACGTGGGTTTCAGATCCACGGTGTGTGGTTCTTAGTGTGGGCTGTTCCATGTCGTACCTGGATGTGGGGGACGGGGTGCGGGGAGGGCCCCCCAGAGATATCAAGACAGACCTGGTGGCTCGGCTGGTGTGGCTCAGTGGTTGAGCATCAGCCTATGAACCAGGAGGTCACGGTTCAGTCCCGGTCAGGGCACAGGCCCGGGTTGTGGGCTCCATCCCCAGCGTGGGGCGTGCAGGAGGCAGCCGATCCACGATTCCCTCTCATCATCGATGTTTCTCTCTTTCCCTTGCCCTTCCTCTCTGCCATCAGTAAAAATATATTAGAAAAAAGACAAAAGACAGACCCGCTGGCTCGCTTCCCCAGTGGGTCTGGCCGCAATGCTTTTAAACCTCAGGCCGGCCTTGAGATCCATCACCCCGAGGGGTCACTGTTAGGAGAGCAAATTCTCTGTCCGACTCCCGTCCTGCAGATGAGTATCTCGCGAGTGACCTGAGTGGTGAGAGGAAGGAAAGAAAAGAACAATGTTGTCGTTTCTCTTCTTTCTTTCTCGCCAGCACGATGACAGATGCCCGCCCCCCGCCCCATGGGCTCTGCACCGAGGCTCTGGGCGCATCTCCTCACCCTCTGTTTTCTGAGCCGCCTCGGGGTCAGGGAGCACTGCTGGCGGGAGCTGTCCGGGGTCCTGAGCCGCCCTCGGCTGGGTCCCCTGGAGCATCGCCACCCAGAGGGTCCCAGCTGACCGCCCCCCACTCCCAGAGTGGGAGAAAGGAGGGCGTCTTTGTGGGAGAAGATGAGCAGCAGTGACGGACGCCTTCGGAAGCCGGGAACGTGGAAGGGTTTCTGGAGAAGGCTGTCACCTCACGGTCACGCCTCTACCCGGGGGTGGGGCGGTCTCTGACACGGAGTCACGGGTGAGGGCCGATGGGCCGAGCTGCGCGTGTGCACTGACACGCCTGTCCCTCAGGAGGAGCTGGGAGGCGGAGGCCCGTACTGTGACGGTGTGAGCGCCAGGGGGCGTGTGCTGGTCCCTGTGTTTTATGCACAGCGCTGGGGGCGACCGTGCGCTGGGGGCGACTGTGCGCTGGGGGCGACCGTGCGCTGGGGGCGACCGTGCTTGTTGTCGGTAAAATCAAGCGACGGAATCAGCATCGACACTAAAGACTGGCTCCCTCTCACCACTGGAGCCCGTTGTGGATTAGAGCGGCGTCTTCGGGGGAGTAGATGCTGTGACAGGCACGCGTCTGCCCTGAGCAGCTGGCCCTGGTCCTGGCGGGGGGAGGGGGGGCCGGTCCCGGCCACATGATCTCGTTCTGTTTTCAGAGCTCCATGGGGGGCCCTGGGGGGGGGGTCCCGCCACATTAGCACATGGCACTTCCTGTGTTTCACGCGCCATCTGCGCTGGGGGGTGGCCGATGCGGGCTCCAGCTGAAGGTGCTGAAGTCAGGCGGGGTGTGGCCCTGCCTTCCCTGTGGGCTGCAAGGACCAGAGGACCCCTGGCCGGCCTCTTATTTTTATATTTTTTAAAAATACGTGTGTGTGTGTTTTATTGATTCCAGAGAGAAGGGAGAGGGAGAGAGAGAGAAACATCCATGATGAGAGAGAAGCATGGACCGGCTGCCTCCTGCACACCCCACACTGGGGATCGAGCCCGCACCCCAGGCCTGTGCCCTGACGGGGAAGCCAACCCTGACCTCCTGGTGCAGGGGATGGTGTCAGCCACGGAGCCGCAGCACCGTTGGTAGAGGGGCCGGCTGCTGTGTGTGGGGAAGCAGCAGGGTTTAAAGGGCATCTTCATCCAAGACGCCAGCAGCCTGGGCCCACCGTGTCCACTCTGGTCGCTGCTCCAGGCTGCCAGGCCCCCTCCCCGGAGGTGGGAGCTGGAGAGCAGATGGGATCTCCTGAGAAGCAGCACAGGCCCCCGGCTGCCTCTTTGCAAGCAACCCTGCTTCTTCGGTCGCAGCTGTGGTTGTCATGGCGACAAGCGGTCGGAGGCAGTTGGAGAAAATGCGGACTCGGAGGGAGGGCGGGCGGGAGGCTGTGGACGTTTGGGGGGAGTCATACGTGGCCCAGCGACCTTGTACTGCCCTAGAGGGGACGCCTCTCCCGTTTGCCACGGGCACCAGCGCCAGGCGGCGGCAGGCCCGGGGTCGCCCTTCCCCGGGGTATCCGTGTCCTGGGAGATTCTCGCTCTCCATCCCTCACGCTCCCTCCACCGGGGACACTCCCAGGAGAGTGGGCTCTTAGTCCGTTCAGGCTGCTGACAAGCCACAGCGTTCAGTTCACTTCTGGAGGCTGGACGTCCCAGGTCCCGGTGCAGGCAGGCCCCGTTTCCGTGAGGACCTGGTGCACGATGGCCGCCCCGGCTGTGTCCTTGTGTGGGAGGCTCCGCGGCGCTCTCCACGGCCACTTCCTGGGGCCCTAATCCCTCAGGGCCCACCCCCTCGCCTCCCGAGTCCCCACCACCTGTCCAAGCCCCACCTCTTGCTACCATCACCTTGAAGGTTACCATGTGCATCGTTACCCGATGACTCTGGAGGGGGTGCCGACAGTCACTGTCCAGCAGGTGCTGTTGGCGCGGCTGTTGGTTTGTTTTCGAGGTGTTTGAGCCTGTCTGGCTCCCAGTGAGACAGCAAGGCCCTCCGGCAGCCGTCTGGGGGGCAGATCTCTTAGAAACAAGAGGGCACGGCACTGTCAGGGTCTGTGTGGACTGACCTAGCAAGGGTGCGGGACCGCAGAGGGAGTCCGGGGCACGTCCTGAATTTGCTTTCCTTAAAGGGGACAGCCACGTGCGGGAAGCCCTGTCCTACCCTCTGGGAGGCCTCGCCGGGCCAGGTGGGAAGTGCAGGCCGAGGGCCCTGGGAAGTTACCTCCGAGCTCAGGAGGGAACCGGCTCCAGTGGGACCCATGTAGGATGGTCCTGGGCCAGGCACCCCTTGCAGGAGGGGCCCTGCAGCTCCCCCAGGGCACACGTATGCACAATACTGCATGCACGGCCGTTTATTATGCACACAGTACACGCATGTGCAGTTTCTAACACATGCTACATGCAGTATCATTTATATGCACACATGCTACATACACATGGAGTTTGTGCACATACTGCATATGCACGTGGTTTGCATGTGCACATGCTGTATACAGGTGCAGTTTTGTGTACACACGCTACACAGTTTCTATGTACACATACTGCATGTGTGTGCCGTTTATGTGCACACATTACATACATGTGCTGTTTGTGTTTGCACTACATGCACCTGCTCTTTACATGCACACGTGCTACATGCGCTTGCTGTGTGCACGACGGTACCAATTGCATCTCCGGTTTTGGTTCCTTTCTCTCCCATCCCCAGGTGTGCGATGGTGCGGAGCCGCGGAGGCAGCAGCGCTCCGACCTCAACGGGCCCGTGGATAACAACAACGTCCCAGAGGTAGGGCCCGTCCGCAGCGCGCACCTCTCCAGGGTCCCCGTCCCACGCAGAGCGGGTCCCCGCGCAGGAGGGGTGAGGCGGCTGGCCCTGCGCTCAGCTCACACCGTGTGCTCCCGGGTCTGACCGCGCTCAGGCCGCCCCCTCTGGCATGTTCTACCCCCGGGCCATTCGACAGCGGCAACGCTGACACTGGGCAGAACGTTCTCTGTCGGGCTGTCCTGTGCCGTCCGGTGTTGGGAAGTGTCCCCGTCTCTGCCCTCCCCAGGCATCGCCCGATGGCCCCGGGGGGAGAAGTGACCCTGGTGCGGACCCGGCTCTGACAACAGCCAATGCACAAGGCGAGCAGCAGTCCCCTGTGCAGGGCCGGGGGAGGAGGGGGTAGGCCCACGAGGCCCAGAGCAAGCCCCTCCCTTTTCTGAGGGACGGGGCTTGGGCGAGAGGCTGACGTGGAGGTGACGATGGCAGGCGGGCGCTGTGCACCCCTTATCTCTCTGGCTGTGAACCCTCACCTGCGGAATATTAATTTTTAGGGAGTGGGAGGGGCGAGACACACACATCGATGTGAGAGACCATCGATGGGTCGCCTCCCGCACTCACCCCGACGGGCCCGGGGACCGAACCGCAGCCCGGCACGCGCCCCTGATGGGTCGAGCCCGAGACCCTGTGGCGGCAGGCGACACTCTAACCCAGGGGCGGGCAAACTTTTTGACTCGAGGGCCACAATGGGTCCTTAAACTGGACCGGAGGGCCGGAACAAAAGCATGGATGGAGTGTTTGTGTGAACTAATATCAATTCAAAGAAAACATCATTACATAAAAGGGTACGGTCTCTTTTTTATTTTTAGTTTTATTCATTTCAAATGGGCCGGATCCGGCCCACGGGCTGTAGTTTGCCCACGGCTGCTCTAACCACTGAGCACCGGCCGGCCCCTGCGCCCCGCCCACAGCCGCCTGGCCCTTCTCTCGCCGCTCGTCAGAGAACGGCCGTGTGGCCTCGGGGCTCCCGTCCAGCAGCGACCTGCTCACTGAGGTCCCGTGTCACCGACGCCTCTTGCCCCCCGTCGTGCGTTTCCGAGGATGGGGGGGGGGCAAGGCTTCCCTCGGCGTAGGTGACACGCGCCCTCCCGCCATGGGGTGCCTGAGCGAGACCCGCTCGCTGCCTGGAGCTGGCGCTTCGGGCGGGCAGGGTGCGCCTCGCCGTGCTGCTCCCTCCCCTGACCTGGGTTCTGGGCCGCCTGCTCACGGCTGCTCCTGTCTCTCCCGACAGACAAAGAAGGCGGCATCCTTCCCGAGCTTCGTGGCTGGTAAGCGACGTTGGACCTTCTCTCGGGTCGTGTGGGTGATGGCGAAGCAAGTGGTGCTGACTTGGGGGCCCCCTGCAGCGCCTGTGGAGAAGGCTCGCCGTGGATGCAGGTGGCGCTGGGACCGGGCAAGGTCCCCGTGCGCGTGGTCACTCGCGGGCTGCAGAGCCCGTGTGGGGTGTAGCTGTCACCCTTCTTCATCCTCTCGTCCGTTGACCCCGAGGTTGCCTCCGTGTCTCGGCTGTTAGTGACAGTTCCGCGAGGACGTAGGCGTGCGTGTGTCTTTCGAGTTCACGGTGGGGGTTTTGATGTGTGTGTGTTTTTTAAAGTAACGTATTGTGCTCAACAGCTTTTATTGTATTTTTATATGTTTTTATTGATTTCAGAGAGGAAGGGAGAGGGAGATAGAAACATCAGTGATGAGAGAGAGTCATGGATGGGCTGCCTCCTGCACGCCCCCCACTGGAGATCGAGCCCACAACCCAGGCATGTGCCCCGACCGGGAATGGAACCTGGGACCCTTCAGTCCGCAGGCCGACGCTCTAGCCACTGAGCAGCCGACTAGAGCAGTGGTTCTCCACCTTCTGGCCCTTTAAACACAGTTCCTCATGGTGTGACCCAACCATAACATTATTTTCATGGCTACTTCATCACTGTCATGTTGCTACTGTGATGAATCGTCATGTAAATATCTGATATGCAGGATGGTCTTAGGCGGCCCCTGTGAAAGGGTCGTTCGACCGCCAAAGGGGTCGCGACCCACAGGCTGAGACCCGCTGGGCTAGAGCATGTGTGTGTGTGTTTGATAAATGCCGGCAAGTGGAGTCGCTGGGTCCTATGGTAATGCTGCTCTTAGGTCTTTTTTTGAGGAACCTCCACACTGTTTTCCGTAGTGGCCGCACCAGCGAGCCTCTCTGCAGCCCGTTACTGTCAAAGGCAGCGCGGTCGCCGCTCCCCACGCCCTGCGGAGAGGCCTCCCCTCGGCTGGAGCCGTCTCGTAGCCTCGGCTTGTTCCAGCTGCCAGCCCCTCGCCCCCACGCCCAGGCGGTCTGCAGTTTGTGGCTCTAGTGCTACCCCAGGGCCTTGGCACCTGCCCCTGCCTCAGCCCGGAGAGCTCGCTCCCCCCTCCTCCCGTGGCTGGTTCCGTTCACCCTCCGCTCCTAGGGCAGCGCTGGGCCCTCCCCCCAGCGCTCACCACACGCCCTCCTGGCGCTTCAGTGTGCAGTGCGGCCGCGTCTGCCGGGAGCTCCGTGTGCGTTAGGTGCAGCACAGTCCTCATGCCGGGTGCGCTCAGGGTGCTTTGGGCCTGCGTGGGGATGCTGACTCATGGGGGATGCCGACTCGGGCGAAGTCACTTGACGTGACGTGGACCATTCTTGTGTGTGCCTTGGGCGTCCGGGGTCTGCCTCCGGGCGGGACAGGGTGGGCCTGGGATGACACCTCGAGGCCCCACTCCAGCCGCCTCCTCGCAGACCGGAGGGCGGGGGGCAGGCTCAGGGCCAGTGAGGTCACGGGGAGCCCTGTGCACACGCAGCTCCCGCAGTCCCTGTAGGAGGCAGGGGCGGGTCCAGGGCTCAGGATCTCCCGTCCCGGGTGCGAGGAGGGCAGGTGGGCTTCCTCCAGCAGCGAGGGGTCTGCAGCTCCTGTCCTCCTGCTGCTGCTGCTGTGCAGACACGTGTGATCTCCACACTCGGGGGGCAGGCGCCGTCAAGGGACCGGCCGCCTCCCCTTGTCCTGTCTCCCTCCGTGGTCTCAGCTCAGGGCAGCACAGGGTGGATTCTGCTTTGGGCTGCGTGCCTCCCCGTCGGCCCCTCCTCTGCTGCTCCCCTTCTCCCCCCGGTGCCAGGGCGGCGGGGGCCAGGGCGGTGGGGCCCAGCGCGGCCGGGGCGCAGGAGGCGGCCGTGGAGCAGGCGCCTCAGGTGGCGGCCCAGGGCCCAGGTGGCCCCTCTGCACCCAGGGGCCCGTCCCTGCCCCCAGATGGGCCCCAGGGCATTGGGGCTCCTTCGGGGAGCAGTGGGGCCAGTCTAGGGTGAAGCTCCTCGGGGGCCTGGATTGCCACGGGGACGGGGACCCCAGAAAAGCCAGGGAGCCGACCACGCCCTGCGGAGGCCAGGGGCACAGGCAGCCGCCTCCACAGGTGGAATTCAGAGGGACGCCCCACCCCCACCCCCGGGATGGGGGCCTGGGTGCCATGCAGCCCCGCACCCCACAGAGAGGAGGGTTCTGCTGGCCGAGGGCGGGCGGGGACCCCAGGCCTTTCCTGCAGCCAGAGCGGCGCCACCTGGTGGCCAGTAGCCGCCCTGCAGAGAGGCGCAAGGCGGCCCTGCTGTGGTGACCGCCCGACCACGGCTGCTGCTGGGGGGCAGGGGTTCCCGCTGGGCCCTCCGCAGCCTCCCCTCCTCGCTGACGTTGTGCAGGCTCGCTGAGACGAACGACAGTTAGGCTCCCGCCGCCTCTCAGCACCTTGTGACCCACGGACCCGGAGGGCAGCCGTGGCCGAGCCCTGCCAGGGGGGAGCAGGCCGGGCCGCTCCTGAGCCTGAACCTTCAGAACCCCGTGCTCCCAGCCCCACGGCCGTGAGCGTGGCCGCGCCAGGGAAGGAGGCGGGCGTGGCTGCTCTGGCATCCGGGCTCCCAGCGCCGGCGTATGGCCCGGGGGCGCGGGCAGCCGTGGGCCCGGGCACCTGCCGTGACCGCCCTGGGCTTTCACGGGCCCCAGCGCGGAGGGGCGCTCCGTGACGGGCGTGGTGGCCGCGCCCCGGGGCCTGGCTGGGACGCCTCCTGCCCCCCGGAGAGCTGACGGGGCCCTTCAGTTCCAGGGCCCTGCGAGCCAGAGGACCTCATCGACGGCATCATCTTCGCCGCCAACTACTTGGGCTCCACGCAGCTGCTGTCAGAGCGGAACCCATCCAAGAACATCCGGATGATGCAGGCCCAGGAGGCCGTGAGCCGGGTCAAGGTAGGGGGCGCCGGGCCCAGCCTGGAGGGAGCAGCGCCCACCCGGCCCTGGCAGGGGCTGCCCCAGGTGCCTTGGAGGGAGGGGCTGCCGGGCCCAGGCGGCTGCTCCCCGTGCGCACCGGCCACGGCCCCCAGAGGCAGGACGGTCTAGGGCAGCGATGGCGAACCTGTGACACGCGTGTCAGAGGTGACACGTGAACTCATTTTTTTGGTTGATTTTTTTCTTTGTTAAATGGCGTTTAAATCTATAAAATAAATATCAAAAATATTTACCATGATTTACTCTGGTTGCAAAGATCAAAAAATGTCTCTATGTGACACGGCACCAGAGTGAAGTGAGGGTTTTTCAAAACGCTGGCACGCCGAGCTCAGAAGGTTCGCCGTCACTGCTCTAGGCCCAGAGGCCACGCGAGGGGCAGTCGCCTCCCAGGGCTGCGGCTTGTAGCGCCGCTCGCTCATCCGTGAGAGGATCGTTGCTTGCGGGGGACGGGCCTCACAGTGAATTCTCCTCATGGCCTCGAGGAACACCCACCCCTCGCAGCTCCCCGTCGGGTGCGCCGGGCAGGCCGAGGCCAGGCCCCGGAGCTGATGGTTGGGGAGGGGGCGGCCTGTGGGTGCGCTGCCCTGGGGGCGAACGGCCCTTCCTGCTGTGCCCTCCTCAGCCTCGCCCTCGGGCCCTGTGCCCACTGGGGGTGGCCGCTCCCCGACCCTGGGCAGGAGGTCCGAGCGCTGGGGTGTGGGCCCCGACACGAACTAACTCCGCCCTCCTCTGTCTCCTCCCCACGCTGCCAGAGGATGCAGAAAGCGGCTAAGATTAAGAAGAAGGCGGTGGGTAGCCGCGGGGTCCGTGTGCTGAGCAGGTGGGGGGGGTGTCCCACCGGAAACACGGGTGACGCACAAATGCCTCTTCCTCTTCCCTCGGGTGACACGGGCTTTTGAATGAAGCGGCAGACGCTGTGTACCCGCCCCCGACGGAGAACTGAGTCCTGGCCCTTTTCCTTTCAGGCTCTGAGAGTCGGGTGCTGGGCTCACACAGACGTGTTTAAGGGGGGCATCGGAGCGGCCACGTGACGCGGTTCATGCCGGGCCCCCTGTGGAGAATTAATTAAACCGTTCCGATAGTTACAGACTCATTAAGTTTAATTTACTCAGCCCGGTAATAGAGGCTCCGCTCGCCCAGGGACCCTCCTCGCTGCAGACTCCGGAGTGTGACAGGCTGCGGGACGGGAGGGCCTTTGTTCTTTGTTTGCAAACCTGATCGGTTAGTGCGTGCCCGCCCTTCTCACAGCTCCGGTGCACGGACAGCCAGTGCCGGTGCGGAAGGCTCGGCTGGGCACCGCCTGAGCCTACACGGCGTGAAGTTCAGGCCTCCTTCCCCTGACTTCAGAGAGAGGAAGGGAGCGGGAGAGAGAAACATCCATGATGAGAGGAATCGGGCTCGGCTGCCTCCTGCACGCCCCCGACTGGGGATCGAGCCCACAACCCCGCCTGTGCCCTGACCGGAGTCAAACCCGGACCCTTCAGTCCGCAGGCCGACGCTCTGTCCGCTGAGCCGCGCCGGCCAGGGCCCGGCCCACTTTTTAGCCAGAAGGTTTTGAGCAAAAATCCTGGAACACAAGCTTGAAGGGCGCCTGGATGGGAAGGGACCGTTTGTAAAAACGGGGAGGAACCCCTCCCGCCCACGGGCTGTTTGCAGTGAGTCTTCGGCTTCTCTTGTCTGTGCGGTCATTCGCGAGCCGGTGACCGTGGCGGCCGAGCGCCCACACGACCCCCCTCCCTGAGCGCTGAGCGGAACGCGGGCTTCGGTTTCTCCGAGGGCGGCCCGCGACCCCCCCTCCCCGAGGGTTCCCAGCAGGGCGTCCGCCCCAGGTTTCCGGGGGGCATTCGCGCAGCTTCTGCTCGGTGGACGGGAAGATAAGGGCGTGGGCTCCACGGGGCTGCTGACCCCGTCCCAAAGCGGGCACCTGCGTCCTCGCCCGTCCGCCGTGATGGGGGCCCGCAGACGGGGCCGGGGCGGGTGACTGACAGAACAGCCCCTTTGACAGCGTCGCGGCGAGGGCAGCACGTCGCCGTCCACTGGGCCGTCCGCTCGCTTGGGGCGTGCTGCCCTCGGGGTTTTGGAAGCCGGGCCGAGCCTGCGGGGGTGAGTGAGGTGACGTTTCCATCGGAAGAAAACGCTGCGTTAACCCAGCGTCTGGGGAGGTTTCTTCCCGGGCCCGGGGGTACGGAGGCTCCCCTGGCGCGGACCGTGCCCTGGCGGGGGCCGGGTGTGGCTGAGACCGAGCCCGCGTGTGGAGTGCGGGCGGAGGGACTGGGTGCTGAGCGGACCGTGCAGCCTCCCTCTGCGCTCAGCCTCCTGGAAGCGCCGCCTCCCCTGCCGCTCGCTGGCTCGCTCCGCAGAGCGCAGTCACTGCAGCTCGGCTCTGGGCTCCTCAGCTCTCCCTCCGACGGCGGGTCCAGCCCGGGCGGCGTCCCCGAGGGTGTCCCCTGGGCTGGGGGACAGGCGGGTCCTGCCCAGCTGCTCCCGGGCCCTCACGGTGCCCCCGCCGCCCACAGCACTCCGAGGGGGACGCACAGACGCTGACGGAGGTGGACCTGTTCATCTCCACCCAGAGGATCAAGGTGCTCAATGCGGACACACAGGTGAGGGGGGGGAACGGGGGGGGGGCGTGGGTGGCCACGGGGTGCGGGCTGGCCGCAGTGGCACCCAGGTCCCAGGCAGGAGTGGGAGGTGGAGACGGTGGCAGGAGGCCGGGCGGGTGGTCCTGTGAGCTGGGGTCTGGCTGCCCGGAGGCGACTGGGGTGAGGGGTCTGGGTGTGGGCGGCCACGGGGTGCCCGGTGCTGGTGAGGGTGAAACGGAGAGAGTGGCGGCAGGAAATTGGTTTGAGAAACGTAAAGTGCCGGCCGGGATGGAGAGGAGCAACCGGGAAAGACTGGGGAGGCAGATGTGGTCGGTCGGCGGGAGGGGCTGGCCGTGCCGGGGGGGGGGGGGGGGGCGGGAGGAGGCCCCCCAGGACGCGCCTGCCATTGCCATGAGCTGGGAACTGGGGGGACCCCACCTCTGACACCGAGAGGCTGACCGGGCGGCTCTGACGGGCCAGAGTGGGGAGGGGCGGGGAGCCCCCTGTCCCTTCCCGTGTCCCTCCCTGGAACTGGTCCCTGTGGTTACACGCCACCCCCAGCCGAGCAGGACACGCCGCTGGGAAGAGAAGGGTCCTGGGAGGCGGGAGGCTGAGAAGCCTCTCTCTTTGTGGGGAGAGGACAAAGGGCCTTTGTGTGCAGCCGCCTTGGGTGATGGCCCTCCAGGGGTCCGTGGGGCCGGGGAGCTGCCGTGTCCCCGACGCGGCCCAGGCGGTGTGGGCTCCCCTCCCCCCTCCACGTGGAGGGTCTGGGCCAGGCCCGCGCTCTGCAGGGGGCACCCTGACCAGGCGGTCGGGCCTCCCCCGGGGATGAGGGCCCCCCAGCAACTGCATCCACGAGTGTCCTTTGGGGTAAATGCAGGCAGGTTGGCCCTGGTCTGAGTCACTGCTCTCCCGCTGTAGCTAACGCTGTGGTTCATAATGGGGGGAGTGCGACGGGGGGGGGGGGGGCTGTCCCCCAGGGGGCACTCAGGGCGGGAGGCCCTCTTGGCTGTCACAGCCTGGGCAGGTGGTGGGTGCTGCTGGCTGCCTGGGGGCGTGGCCAGGGAGGCGGCCAACAGCCACAGGGCGCAGGCCAAGAGGGGCCTGGCCCAGGCATCACGCGTGTCAGGGTCCAGGAACCACAAACTGGAGTGTTGTTGTTGTTTTTTAAACAAAACCCACTTATTTGCTTTTTAAACATTTTTATTGATGTCAGAGAGGAAGGGAGAGGGAGCGAGAGAAACACCAGTGATGAGAGGGAATCATGGATCAGCTGCCTCCTGCACACCCCCCACTGGGCATGGAGCCCACAACCCGGGCATGTGCCCTGACCGGGAATCGAACCCGGGACCCTTCAGTCTACAGGCCGATGCTCTAGCCGCTGAGCCACACCGGCCGGGGCTGGAGATGCTTTCCAGGCTGGCTGAGCGCTCCCTGACCCGCCCTCCCGGCAGGAAACCATGATGGACCACGCCCTGCGCACCATCTCCTACATCGCGGACATCGGGAACATCGTGGTGCTCATGGCGCGGCGGCGCGTGCCCCGGGCGGCCTCGCAGGACTGCATCGAGACCACGCCGGGCGCCCCCGAGGGCAGGAAGCAGTACAAGATGATCTGCCACGTGTTCGAGTCCGAGGACGTGAGTGAGCGCCGCGCGGGCCCCCAGCACTGCAGGCGCCTGGGGAACTCGGGCAGGTGGGGCCGCCTGGCTGGCGCTCGAGGGCCGAGGGGGACTGGGACCCACAAGAGGTCCGACAGCTTCCTGTCGAGGACGGGTGGGCGGGGCCGTCATCGGGCTTCTCGCTAAGAAGCCGCCGCCCCCAGAAGTGCTGTGGCCACGGCCCGCTTCCAGGAGACGTTGCACACACCCTCCTGCACCCCCTTCCACCGCAGGCAGGAGCCGGACAGGAGGGCGCTGCGTGTGGCTCAGGCCTGGGGACGCCTTAGGGCAGGAGGCCTGTCGGGAGCTGCCGTGTCCTCGTCCTGGGAGGAGTGCGAGGACTCCCTTGTGGGGGTGAGGGGACACCCGCAGCTGCCAGAGGGCAGGGCCCAGATGGTGGCCCCACCCAGGTGGCCGCTGGTGAGGAGGGCGGCGGGTCTGTGAGCAGAGGAACAGCTGGGGACCCTGAGGCGGCACCAGGACACCAGTGGCTCCTTGAGCCTCAGTTCCCCCCCAGGCAGGTCAGTGAGGTGCACAGAAGGTGCTGGGCCACAGCTGCCGCCCCTTGGAGTGGGGAGCCCGCAGCACAGAGATGCCTGGCGGGGACGGCCTCCCGGGGGCTGGGCAGCCCCTGCAAGCTGTCCCCTAGGGGTGCAGGGAGCAGGGCACCTTGGTCAGGTGGACACCCCATGGGGCCTCCGCGGGCTCTCGGGTGAGTCCAGGCCGGGGACGGGCCCAGGGCCTGTGCCCCCGTTGGAGGGAGAGGGGCGTGGGAAGGAAACACAGTGGTCACCGTGGTTGTGAGCAGGTCGCTGGTCAGCTTTGCCCTTTATTGAGGCTGTGCCTGCCCCACACTGTCCGGTGGGCAGCCAGGGCCCGGCCGCAGGAAGGGCCCCAGTTCCCCTCAGGCGTCCGCGCCCCTCCAGGCGGCCCTCTGAGGTGCCCTCCCCGCAGGCCCAGCTCATCGCGCAGTCCATCGGCCAGGCCTTCAGCGTGGCCTACCAGGAGTTCCTGCGCGCCAACGGCATCAACCCCGAGGACCTGAGCCAGAAGGACTACAGCGACATCATCAGCTCCCAGGAGATGTACAACGACGACCTCATCCACTTCTCCAACTCGGAGAACTGCAAGGAGGTGAGCCCCGGGCCCTGCACGGGCCACCCGCCCTGCCTGCCTCGGGCTCCTGCCTCCGTGGCGCTGAGCACTCGGGTGTGAGGAGGCGCCTGGTACCGAAGCACTGATGACAGCCCGTCTTAACGACCTTGAAAAGGCGCCTTTCCCGCTGGGCGGCCACTCCCAGCCCCGGGGGTGGGAGCGACCAGGAGTGAGGAGATGGGTGACAGGCGGCTCCTGAGAGACCTGTGAGGCCGAGAGAAGAAAAGGACGTTTTTAGGCAAAAGCAAACCAGGCTCAGGGTTGAGTCCAGGAGTCTTTGCTCCCAGGGTGGTTGGGAGGCCGGGGGGGGCAGGGGGTGTGGTGGTGGCAGCCCCGGGCACCTCACAGCCCCGCTCGCCTCCCCCGCCCCCGCAGCTGCAGCTGGAGAAGCACAAGGGCGAGATCCTGGGCGTGGTGGTGGTGGAGTCGGGCTGGGGCTCCATCCTGCCCACCGTGATCCTGGCCAACATGCTCAACGGGGGCCCCGCCGCCCGCTCGGGGAAGCTGAGCATCGGGGACCAGATCATGTCCATCGACGGCACCAGCCTGGTGGGGCTGCCCCTCGCCACCTGCCAGGGCATCATCAAGGTACGCCCGGGCCTCGCTCCCGCCGCCTCCCTGTGCTCCAGGCGTGGGGTCCAGAGACACCCTCCCCCCCCCAGGCGGTGCCTCCGCTGAAGCCAGAGAAGCCCGAGGTGTAGGCGACCAACCGTCTTGGTTTGCCTGGCCACCGGGAGGCAGGTCTCGGTAAGAGGGTGGGCCTGCTGCTTGCAGCTGAGGCCCCAGAGGGGTCAGGCGGAGGGTCTCTTGGGGACCCCGGGCGGAGGCCCCGCTGTGGTCTGTCCCCGCCCACCGTGGTTGTGCAGGACACCTCTCCCCCTCGTCAGCCTGACCCCAGGGGCTGGCCCAGCAGAGTGTCTACCTGGTGGGTGACCTCACGGACAGATGAGGAACGACATGCCTCAGGCAGCGGTGCCCGAGGCCTGGGCGGCGTGGAGCCTCCCGCCGGGGGCTGTGGGTGCTGGGCCACCAGCCCTGAAGGGCTGTGTGCGGCCACCCACCCCCTCCGGGCAGCCCCGAGCCGCCTCCGGGCTGAGGACTGGCCAGAGGAGCCGTGCGGAGGCCTGGCCGCCCTCCCAGAACCTGGGCGCTTGCCGAGCCTCGTTCTCTGGGGCCCGAGCTGCCTTGGCTCCAGGCGGCCCGTGTCGCGTGGACACTGGCAGATGCCCACGGAGCCAGGCGCTCCTGTCCCCCGGTCCTCCCCACAGGAAGGCACCCGGCTCTGCCCAGGGACCGGGGCCGGCGGGTGGCTGTGCCCAGGGCCATGGAGCCTGGCATCTGGCTCTGCCCGGAGCGGAGGGCAGCTCAGGGCACGGGGCCACAGCCCACCCTGCACCGGGGTTCCCTGCACACGGGTCAGGGTGGGTGACACCTTCACCCCTCACCCCTCACAGAGGGACATGGGCTCCTGTTCGGCGTGCTCACCCGACTCCTGTCCCGGCTCCGCAGGGTCTGAAGAGCCAGACGCAAGTGAAGCTCAACATCGTCAGCTGCCCGCCCGTCACCACGGTCCTCATCAAGCGGCCAGACCTCAAGTACCAGCTGGGCTTCAGCGTGCAGAACGGGATCGTGAGTCCGCCCCCGGGCCACGCTAGGGTTCGGGCGCCAGTCCGCCAGGGACACGGCCCGGCCGGGGGGGAGGCAGGGCCCTTGGGGCCCCGCAGCGTCAGACTCACTTCCACCCACAGCGAGCTGCCCGGCGGGAGCTGGTCTGCCCCCAACTCCGGGCCCGTCTGTCAGGCCCGAGCTCTCCAGCCCAGGCTCCTGTCTGCCTGCGTGGGGCCGTGCGTGCCCTTGGTCGGGGGAACCTCCTAGAAAGGCAGGGAGGACTCCCCGCGGCGGGTCCCCTTTCTCAGGGGCGAGGTCGCTCCCCAGGCTCCAGCGGAAGTGGCGGCGCTGTGGGCCGTCGGCGTCAGTGACCAGGCCACGGGCGTGCACGCGAGGCCCTGATGGCCGGCGGGCTGTCCTCGCTGGGACGCCGTGCCCACTGGCTCAGTGTGCCACGCAGCCAGGTTCCCTGGAAAAGTTTGCCGACATCGGCGTTAGTCTTGCTCAAGTGCCTTTTCCATTTTCAGCTTCATTACACCCACAGCACAGGCGTCGTTGGCAGACAGGCCCCGGATGACCCAGTTGTCGTTTTTTCTAAAAGGGTCCCTCCTCTCTTCCCACACCACCGCCCACCAAGGGACAAAGTCTCCAGCTGGGAGATGCCGCCTTCCTCTGAGAGGGGCAGCCTGCCCCCCAAACTCCAGCTGGGGTTGGAGAAGCGGCTGTGACAGGCGGGAGTTCCTTCTGGGGTTCCCTGGCCTTAGGTGTGAGGATCCCTGAAAAGACAAAAACCTTAGAGAGACGGTAGCCACTGGGCAGTGCCTGCAGGTGGAGTCCTTTCCCGTCTTGGGGGCAGGAGCGCCGGGCGGGGTGGTGGGACCGCGTGCTGACGGCCGTGTCTGCTCAGATCTGCAGCCTCATGCGGGGCGGCATCGCCGAGCGAGGGGGCGTCCGCGTCGGCCACCGCATCATCGAGATCAACGGGCAGAGCGTGGTGGCCACGGCCCACGAGAAGATCGTGCAGGCTCTGTCCAACTCGGTCGGGGAGGTGAGACCCGAGGCCCCAGGCGAGTCCCTGCGCGGGAGGGGCAGCACCAGACCCGGGGGCGGCGGGGCGGGGGGCACGTCCGCTGGCAGCGGGAGGGGAGGAAGGAGGCCTCAGCCCCTCTCTCGTTGGCAGATCCACATGAAGACCATGCCCGCCGCCATGTTCCGGCTCCTCACAGGCCAGGAGACCCCGCTGTACATCTAGGAGCCGAGGCCGGACCCCACGCTCCCCTGACGAGAGGGTCTGTCTTCCTCCACGGAGAGCAGGGGCAGTCAGTGTGTGCGCATCGAGCGGTTCTCGTCGCGGCGGACGAGGTGTGTGTACCTGTGCTGTGCAGTCTGTCCTCCGAGCCCCAGCGAGTCCCTGGAGACAGCCAGCTCCTGGGGCGGCAGGGATGGGGTCCTGGGAGGCCCCCGCTCTCAGGACGTCCTTGTAAGTGACGTTGGGGAGACACGATTGTCTTGAACTCTGAGGAGGAGCCGTCGCCGAGTTAAAGGAAGGACGAGGCCACCACATCCAGCTCCATTCTTAGAAACCCCGCGGGGCTGACTTAACTCCACAGGCCCCTCCTCAGACCCCAGGGTTTCCAGGTGGCCCACCTGCCGCCCGTCCTCACCTGTCCACGCTCCTCCCCGGGGACAAGGCGGGCAGCCTGGGCATCGCCCCTCTTTACAATCCCTGTCGACACACGTGCTTCCCAAACACACAGAAACCTCGCCCCCTGCGCCTCCTGGGGGCCAGGCGCCTCCCGGGAGCAGCCCCGTTGGGTGAAGGTGACCCCAGCCTGGCCCCGCCCCCGAGGTCAGTGCTGGCCGCCGGCGCGTGTCCGGGAGATACACTGTGATAAGAAGCCTTACCCGCTAACAACTGCGCTCGGATTCCCGTCGGCACGGCGTGCCGTGTGCTGCATGCGCCACGTAGGAAGCCTCGCTGACCCATAATAAACCCGACGTCATCCTCACCGTGTGTGGCTGGTTTGTTAACGGAGGCGCCAGACTCGCACTCACCTCTGCACGCACCGCGGCCGAGGACGGGACCTGGTGCCGCTCGCGTCCCTCCTGGCCTCTCCCCGCCCAGGTCGGCCAGGGGCCCAGCAGGGTCAGCGACGGTGACAGGTCACCTGGCTCACCCCTCTTCCCAGTGGGGAGCCAGGCTGCCGACCGAGGAGAGAGGCCACCTGGGGTCCCCCCGGGAGAGGTGCGTGCGTGCGTGGAACGGAGCCGGCCCCCCTCAGCGTCTCCTCACCTCGGGTCCCTGCAGCCTGTCCCGCGGCTCTGCCAGGCTTCTCTCTCCGGGGCCACCGTCCGGTGTCACCTGGCGTGGGGAGGCCCAGCCTGTCAGCCTGGGGACCTTGGACGATGGGACCCACCTGGCTGAGGGAGGCCCGCACCCTCGGGGGATGAGGAGGAGCCCACAGGAGTGGAGCTGGAGGGAAGGGACGCCTCCCCGTGGAGCCCAGGACGGGCTGAACAGCACCTGGGGAGGAAACCCACGGCTAACAGTGGGGTGGGGGGGCACCAAATGATACACCGAAAATCCAAATTCAAGAGCACGTCCAGCCCGGAGCCCCCCTACACACACACACACACACACACACACACACACACACACACACACACACGAGCCCGAGCTCCGCCCTGGTGCGGGGAGGGGGGCTGGCCTCACTCCCAGGTCTCAACTGCAGACAGCACCCCCAGGGCCTGGCCCAGGGACCCCGCGACCCCAGAGACGCTGTGAAGTAAAAGCCCCCTCCAGAGACCAGGCCGGGGGCTGCGCTGGAGATGTTGGGGGGCCCCTTGGAAAGCCCTCACCTAACTGCCTGCACAGGAACTTGGCTGGGGGACTTGCGAAGCCCTCAGCTGAGAAAAACCACATGCAAACGAATGAAACGGGGTTACAGTTTGTCCCCACGCACAAACGTTAATTCAAAATGGATCAGAGACCGACCTGTCAGACCCGAAACCAGTTACACAGAAGAAAACGGACCCGGGCACAGGGGGCATCTTACGAACTTGACCCAAAGGCCAGGGAAGTGAAGGCAGAAATGAATGAGCGACCACATCAAACTGAAAAGCTCCTGCAGCAAAGGCGCTGAAGAGACCGGATGGGAGGGGATATTTGCAAACAGCAGCTCCGACAAAGGGTTACTTTCCAAAATACAGGAATAAGGCGTCCAACTCCACGCCAAACAGCCCAGTCAGAAAGCGCCCTCTCCCGACAGGACAGTCGGGGAGACGCAGATCAAAGCCGCAGAGCTCCCCCTCCCCCCTCCCCCCTGCCAGAGAGGCAGCAGCAGCAGGACAAGCAGCAAGTGGGGGGGAAGCTATGGGAGGGGGGACCCTCACTCACTGCTGGTGGGGATGCGATGGTGCAGCCACTAGGGAAAGGGCCTGGCGATTCCTAAGAAATTGAGCACAGAGCTGCCACACGGCCAGCAGCCCCTCCTGGGTATGTGCCCCAAACCCTCCAAACCCTGTATTCACAGAGACACTGCACCCCTACGTCCGCTGCGGCAGCATTCACGGTGGTCGACACGTGGAAACAACCAGTGTCCGCGTTAGAGGACCAGGCACATGTACACAACAGGACACTACTCAGCCCTAAGCAAGGGGAACAGCGCCATTTGCAACATGGCCGGACCCGAGAACATGCTGAGTGAGCTACGTCCGACAGACAACGCTATGAGCCGTACGGTCTCTCTCCTTCGTGGACATAAAACTGAAACTCGGGGACACAGACCGCAGTGCGGTGGCTGCCAGAGGCAAAGCAGGGGGAGGGGTCCTAATAGACGGTGACGGGCAAGATGTGACTTTGGGTGCCGGGCGCACGGTGCCATAGACGGGCCTTGTAGCCTGGAAACCCTCCCTGCACCCCATGTGGTCGCCCTCTCGGCCACGTGTGAGCCGCTCGCCACAGGAGGGCCAGGACCGGGAAGTCTGTCTGGACCCCAGGGTCATAAAGGCGTGGAAACTGCCCTAAAACGCTGATCACTTACCCGCACTCCGGCCGCACTCCAGGCCGCCCGCTCAGGCCCAGCCCCGCGGTGACGGCACTGAGGAGGCACGCCAGCTCCCGGGGCTGCCATCGTCGCCCCGCATCCCCGGCTCGGTGCTTGCAGCCCTTCCCTCCGCACATCTCATCCCCCAGCCCCTTCCCTTAAATAAACCCCATGTTTCCTCATCCACCGTCGGACGGCGGGTTAGCCCGTCCGCCCACACCACCACGTTATTAACCTTGTCCTATGAACCAATGCCAGTCCCCCCGACATTTAATTTTTTAAAAAAGAGAGAGAACCTAGAGAGCAGGTTTCCCGCTTCCCAGTCTGTGCCAAGTGCTCACTCCTCACCTCAGTGTCCCCGGGGTCCTGCCTGTCCCAGAGGCGGGGCGGGAACCTGCGGCTCTCAGTGGTGGGAGGCAGCGGCCAGTCGATCCCGGCGGCCACAGCTGACCGTCACACGGCTCCTTCCCCGACCTGTTCCTGGGCTGGACACACCCGGCTCCCCTCCTCACATCGGCCGCCGTGACCGCAGAGCAGAGGGCCCATCCAGTCCTCCCCACGCCGGGCCCGGGGGCTGTCGCGGCCTCGTCCAGTGCAGGGGCCTCGGTGGCTGTTCAGGTGCTGGTGGCTGCGCTGTGAGTCCAGGTGTTGCCACAGCTGCAGAGGTGCCCCAGGGCCCGCGTGGGGACGTGGCCAAGTACAAGGTGCCAGCTGCTGGCTGCTCCTGCAGACGCCCCACAGGGGGGTGTTTTGCACAGAAATGGCTGACAGCCTGGGTCCTCCCACCGCCTGGCGGGGCCAGCAGAGACCTGCTTTCTCGGGAGAACACGGACCTGGGGTCACGGGCCTCTCCCCTAGACCTCCACCCTCCAGGCCAGTCCAGGGGGGAGGCAGATCCAAGAAAACGGGAAGCAGCGGCTTGTCCCAAGAGCTCCTGTGACGGATCCAACCACAGTGTCTGCTCCGCGGTCCTCGCACCAGGTAGGGGCGGTGGAGAGCGCCGGGCGGGGCCCCCACGGGGGGAGGGCTGAGAGAGGGGGCGCTCCACAAAGCCCCTTCCACGCCTGTCCCCCTTCGTACATGTTGGCACGGTTCCCTCAGCCCCGCGGGCAAAGCAGGGCCCAGGACAGGAGAAAGCAGCCTCAGCCTCCGTGCCCCTCTGTCCACGTCGGGAACCAAATCGGGGAGAATCCTGGCGGGAGACACTTCGCATCTTCATTACCCGACAGTCGCCTGCCCCTGGCTTCTTGTGCGGCTGGTCAGTCCTCGGTGTGACTGGGCTGGGCAGGACGTGTGTCCCCCAAGGATACGATGGACCGGCTCCCCCGGGGGAGGGGCCAGCGGCCACCCCCAGGTCCTCCGGGGCCGCCTCTCCCCACAGGCACGGCTCCCCCGCAGGCCCCTGTGACGCCAGCCTGTCCGTGTCCACGCCCACAGCTGGCGGCTCACACCTGGTCCAGCACGGCCGCACTGAAGATGGCCCCGTCCATGGGGCGCTCCGCAGGGGAGAGGGGGCGGCTGGAGCGCCCCAGAAACTTAGCCACCAGGCCCCCGGTGCCTGCGTGGGCCTCGCTGTCCACGACGGAGCGTGGCCGCTGTTTGGCGACGGCCGGTGAGGCCTCGGGCTCTGGGCGCCCCGGCGGTTCCCAGGTGTCAGGGTGCCCGGGTGGGGACGGCTGATGTCGGCGGGCACAGACAGCCACGGCGGAGCGAGACCGGGAGACTGAAAGTCAAGGGGAAAGACGGCGTGGGGAAACAGGCCAAACCACACAGCACCGAGGGCGGCTGCCCGTGCACCTCGGAAAAGCCGACACGCAGGGACCCGCGTTCCGCCGGGAGCTCTGGGTCCTGGGGTGGCGCTGGGCGTGGCCCTGCTTCCTGGTCCCTCCTGGCCCCTCAGCCCTGAGCGAAGGTGGCACTGACCCAGCGGGGCCGAGGGGCTGCGGACGGCACAAGCCACGCGGCCGGGAGAAGGGCCGCAGGCAGACGCCCCTTCTGTCCCTCGGCTGGAACAGCGCCCTGGGCAGCCCGGGAGGGAGGACAGAGTCCGAATCTGAGCAACAAGGTCCCAGGCGGACGCTGGCAGGGGGAGTGCACAGCCCGGGCCCGGCCCGGAGGGAGACCGCAAGGCTCACGGTCAAAGCCTGGCGCTCGGCACTTCGGCCCAGAGGCTGTGCTGGGGCCTGGCCGGCCGACCCGGTGGCTCTCATCACCCCAGACTCCCCCCCAACCCCCCACCCCCCGTCCCGGCAGAGCGGAGCGGAGCAGAGCAGAGGGCCTGCAGGCGCCACAGCCGGGGCCTCAGACTGTCCACCTCCCTTGGGGACCGAACATCAGAGCCCGTGTCACTGTGGCCGGGCAGGGCTCCCAGGGCTCCCAGGGCCCCCGAGGCGTTCAGACCGTGGCTGCAGGTGGGGGGGCAGGTGGGGGGCAGTCGTACCTGCTGCCCCGGACGAGCACGCGGTGGGGTCGCTGCTGGAGCGGGCCAGGCGGCCAGGGCCCGGAGGTGTCCGTGTGCCCAGGCCGGGGCCCCCGGGGGATGTGAGGCCGGGGTGCCGGGCTGGCGGCGGGGCTCCCGCGGGGCCATCGGGGGACAGGTGGCTGGGGCCCAGGGCGGTGGCACCCTGGGAGCCTGGGCAGCTGGTGCTCTCTGAAACCAGTAAACACGTATTAAAAAAAAAGAAAAAGGAAAGGATAAATATCTTCTCTCCAATCCGACGGGTGAGGCTACCTTGTGCGCAGAAGCTGGCAGAGGCGTCCGGATCCCGGGAGCTGGTCTGGGCCCCCTGCTGGTCTGTGTGCGGGACCTACAGCCAGAAACAGGCAGCGAGGGGCCGGTCAGGAGGGCGACTCGGAACCCACCGTCTCGTAGGAAACGCTGGGAGGCGAGCACTAATGTTCCCCCCGAAAGTCCGGGGTTTGAGGTGGAGGACGCCCTGGCCAAACTCAAGGCCGTTTCTCTGTGACTTTTGATGTTTCTGTCTCTTTCTCCCTCTCCCTTCCTCTCTGAGATCAATACAAAAATATTTTTAAAAATATATAAAGGCACCCTGGCCGGTGCAGCTCAGTGGATAGAGCATCAGCCTGTGGACTGAAGGGTCCAGGGTTCGATTCCCATCAGGGCACACGCCCGGGTTGTGGACTCGATCCCCAGTGTGGGGTGTGCAGAAGGCAGCCGATCAATGCTTCTCTGTCATCATTGATGTTTCCATCTCCCTCTCCCTCTCCCCTCCCCTCCCCTCCTCTCTCTGAAATACACACACACACACACACACACAGGCAGTGGAAGTGGGGGAAAATGTATCTGTCAGGCTCAGACACGCCTGAGGGGCCGGGGGAAGAGGCACAGACACTGGGGGGTCCCAGGTTCTGTCTGGCCTGCCGCCTGCCCCCACCACGGCTGGTGACACCGCATCCCACCGGCTCGTCCAAGGCTCAGAGACGTGCGGGCAGCAGGCCGCGTGCAGGGAGCCGCTTCCGGGCGGGTCTCACCTGGCTGGGCGGGGCCGGGCCCACCACGGCCTCGTAGGGCGGGGGCAGCTCCGTGGGGTAGAGCAGGCCGGGGCTGTTGATGGCCGCGTCGTACAAGGTGCCGAATGGAGCGGGAGCCAAGTCCAGGCGGAGGCCCCTGAGGAGGCAAACATCGCCTGTCACCCCCGGGGAGGACCCCAAAGGCTGACACGGCGCTTGTCAGCCCCCCGGGGAGGACACATCGTGTTTGTGAAGTAAAAGCCTAATTCGCTCTGCAGTTTTAGCTTTTCTGGAAAGATAACTCCATTTCCAATAAACTCAATGGCTCTGTCCATTAAAATTAAAATTAAAGCCTGGCCAGCGTGGCTCAGTGGTTGAGCGTTGACCTATGAACCAGAAGGTCACGGTTCAGATTCCCGGTCAGGGCACGTGCCCGGGTTGTGGGCCCCATCCCCAGCGGGGGGCGTGCGGGAGGCGGCCGATCAGTGCTTCTCTCTCATCATGGATGTTCCTATCTCTCCCTCTCTTTCCCTGGGTTTCCTGGGTTTGGTTCTGTGTCCTGGAGAGACACCCAGAGAAACTTCTCGCTCTGAGCCACTTCCCTCCGCTGCTCACGCTTGTTCTCTGACCAACCGGCTCTCATGGCCTGCGCTCCCCCCCCCCCCCCCCCCATCCACAGCTTCTCTGCTGAAGATGGGCAGGGCCTCTGCCACGTGCACCTGCCCGATCGTTCCCCATCTCCCTGGCGTCAGCCCGTCCCCAGGCACCGCGGACACACCCACCTGTGGGCCTCGGCCGGGGGCGTGCAGGTGTACTCCGGGGGGTAGTAGGGGGGAGGCGGCAGAGGGGGGACGAACTCCTCGAAGTCCAGCGTCTGGTGGAGGACGGTGCCGTGCGGGGTCACGCAGGCAGGGCTGGAGGAGTGCGCCCTGTGAGGAAGGAACTGGAAACAGAGGTGCACCGTGACTGGGGCGCCGTGTGTGGCCCGTGTCCAGCTGACCTAACTGCACGTGAGCTTCAGTTTGGGGCTTACGTCATTTAAACTGTTGGGCCTTGCCGGCTAAACACAGATTCGACTATATTTATTTTTAGATTTTAAAACTGATTTTTAGAGCGAGGAAGGGAGGGAGAAGGCGAGCCACATCTATTGGTTGCCTCCCCCACACACACTCACCGGGACTGGGGAACGAACCCACCGCCCTCTGGTGTGCGGCCAATGCTCTGACCACTGGGCAACACCAGCAGGGCTGTAACCAGCTTTTCATTCCTCAGACGCCCACCAGTCCTGGTCTGTCTGATAGAGACGCAGCGCCCGCCACCCAGACGCACTTCTGTTGACCCCAGGCCTCATGAAGGTCCCTGTGGGTCCCAGGAGAGCTGGGCACAGTGATGCTGGGCCGGGCCTGGTGACCTGGCGGTGAAGATGCTGGTGACCCTGCTGGTGCTGGTGCCAGGAGTGGCGTTGCGTCTCCCCCTGACCCCTCACCAGCACAGAGACCAGGCCACGGGCCCTAGTTACACAGCCCTTCCTGCAGGGCCCTGCTTTACAAAGCATCTGGCCGGAGCCCGGCCGGCGTGGCCCAGTGGCTGAGCATCCACCTCGGAACCAGGAGAATGTCCACTCTCCCACGTCCGACGGTCCCCACCCGCCGGAGGAAGGGCTGGGCCCTCACCAGGTGCAGGATGTCGGTGGAGACCATCTGCATGCAGCACATGGCGGTGGCCAGGGCGCACACGATGGTGGAGAGGATGTTGAGGGCGCACACGCTGAAGAGCAGGTCCTGCGAGGAGAGACGCGGAGAAGGTCAGCTCCCCGGGCAGCCCGGGCAGGCCCTGCGCACGCCTTCAACCCCAGGACCAGCCTGCCAACCGCCTCCGCCTCACGGACGCTTTCTCCTGTGATGTTTTATTTTCATCATCAACACTGGCCTTGCCCGGCTGGTGTGGCTCAGTGCTGAGCGTCAATCTATGAACCAAGAGGTTGCTGGTTCGATTCCCGGTCAGGGCACAGGCCCGGGTTAGGCTGGATCCCCAGTGTGGGGCGTGCAGGAGGCAGCCGATCCATGGTTCTCTCTCATCATGGATGTTTCTCTCTCCCCCTCTCCCTTCTTTGAAGTCAGTAAAAAAAAATTTATTTTTTTAAAAAAGGGAGCATCAGCAGCCTTCTGTTCCCTGACGGCGGGACAGCAAACACATTAGGAAGCAGGAGTCTGAAATTCGTCAAGACTTTCCATCCATTGCCACCCTCCACCTCCGTCCGAGGCAGGAAAGGGAAAGGGACAAAGGGGCCCGAGAAGGTGGCACCTTCCAGGGGGTCTCTGGCCCTTGGAAATAAGTCCCCGAGGGAGTCCCTCTGGCAGCTACCTGACCTGGGGGCAGCGCGCAGAGAGGCACGCCGGAGGAGACCGCCCGAACCCCGTGTGCACGGATGGGAGCAGGGCAGGCCCCCCGGGCGTCACCTTGAGGGTCAGCCGCACGGCGTTGCAGTCCTCGCGCAGCGGGTTCAGCTTCAGCGTCTCCCCGAGGTTGCTGCAGCCGGCCGCCCGGTGCTGCGTCTCACAGCAGATGCACACCTCCACGCTGTCAAACTTAATCTAGAGGGACAGGCCCCGCGCCATGAGCACCGGCCGGCCTGGCGGGCGCACCGCAGCCGCACACACGCACACACGCACACGCGTGCGCACACACACACACGCACACACACGTGTCAACACCTCGGTTCAAGCATCCCGGTTTAGTCTCAGTCACGAAGCCCAAAACGATTATTTGTTTTGTTGGCAAAAGCCATGGAGAACCCCAGGAGGAGTTGCTTCAAACTGATGTTTTTCTCTCTCTCCCGCTCCCTTCCTCTCTGAAATCGCAAATACTTATTTTAAAGTGACTGCACCCACGCTAAGACGTTTTAACAACCAGGAAGGAATGCTTGTAGTGGTCCTGCCTGGGCCTGGGGAGAACTGATCAATGTCACGGCAGCACAGCCCCTCGGGGGGGACGAGGGCGGGAGCCTGGGCTTGGCTGCGAGGCAGTTTGTCGCGTCAATAACCCTCCAGTGACCCCGGGACAGACACCGACATGCATCCTCAGCGTCTCCCTGAATGGGTGACTGGTTCTAAGAAAGTCCCCGGAGGCTCCTGATGAGCTCTCGGTCCCCGACATCCTGCCTGCGGGGCTGACGGGCTTACTGCCGGAGCGGCCCTGGGGGTCGGGTCGCCGGCGCAGCAGAGCTGTGCAGATGGGGTCGCTGTGATTCCTCCTGACCCTGTGAGCACTGAGCGGCTCGTCTGCCCCTCTCGGGTCCGGCCTATTGCCTGTGGAAAGGGCTGATACCACAGGAAGACGGGGTGCCCCCGCGGGCCGCCTGCGAATCTCGGGGGCAATGAACCGGCCGAGACACATGGAAACCAAAGCATGAGGGACAGAATCGGACCCACTCACTCATGGGGCGACCATCGCTCACGGGGTGACCTGGGACAAGCCACAGAACCGCCCTGAGCTGCGGGGTCCTGGGGTCGGGGTGCGTAGCAGATGAGGTTAAGGGGGTCAACATTCCAAGTGCAAATGTGGTTAAGTTGTTGGTGGTATTTTTAAAAATATTTTCATTGATTTTTAGAGAGAGAGGAAGGGAGACAGAGAAACATCAATGTGAGAGACTGGAACATGAATTGGCTGCCCGCTGCGCGCCCCCTACTGGGGATCCAACCTGCACCCCGGGCATGTGCCCTGGCCAGGAATCGAACCAGCAACCTTCTGGTGCCTGCGATAGAGCCCAGCACACTAAGCCACACCAGCCAGGGCGGGTTTTTTTGTTTTTTTAATAAATATCTTTTCCTCGACCTCAGAGAGGAAGGGAGAGGGAGAGACAGAAACATCAGTGATGAGAGGGAATCGCTGATGGGCTGCCCCCGACACACACACACTGAGGATCGAGCCAGCAACCCGGGCACATGCCCCCACCAGGAATCAAACCATGACCTCCGGGTTCATAGGCCAACGCTCAACCACTGAGCCATGTGGCCAGGCCAAAAACATATTTTTTAAAAAGCTACATCTTCTGGCAATCACGGGAGCTGGGAAGGAGATGAGACAATGACAGACATGCCCCAAAGGGGCTGCGGACTTTCAGCCTCGTTTTCCTGCATCTTTCAAGCCCGACTTTTCCGAACCTGCAGCCTGAGGCGCGTCCTCTCGTCATTTCTGATTCATCAGGACGAAGCTCAATCAGGGTTGCCCTGGCTACTGTGGGCTCTTCTGAGCGCCGTGGCTATATAATTGGCGTTGGCTTGGTTACCGGACGCGTTCATTTTGAGACCGGAGTGCTGGCACTACATGCAGCCACAGCCTCGGAAACCCCACAGCCTTCACACCGCCTTCCTCATGAAAACCAACAACTGCGTGAGCCCAGGCGGCCTCCGCAGGGAGACGCTACACAGCTGTCCTACACACCGACCGTGGACACTACCCCCCGTGGACAGGGACAGGCTGGTGGACACAGCTTGGATGGATTACACTGAAGGAACAAAGCCGATTCCAAGGGTTACGTACTGTGTGATCTTCCATTTACACAATACTTTGGACATGACAACATTTAAAATATATTTTAAAATACAGCATTGTATTTCCACATAAGCATACATACAGTAGATGTAAATAACCTCAAGATCATGAAAATAGGAAATTCTTTCTTTTAAAGAATGAAAAGGGATCCCACTGTATGGGAGAACGTATTTGCCACTGATAAGAGGTTAACTTCCAGAATATATAAAGAACTCCTACAACCTAACAAAAGGAAGACAAACGATCCGATTTAAAAAACGGGCAGAGGCCCTAACTAGACACTTCTCCCAGGTGACCATACAGACGGCCAAGAGACACGAAAAAATGCCTGAAGTCGCTGATCATCAGAGAGATGCAAACTGAAACGACAAGGAGGGATCGCCTCACGCCTGTCAGAGCGGCTGCCGTCAACAAATCAACACACGACCAGCGCTGGCGAGGATGTGGAGGAAAGGGAGCCCGCCTGCACTGCTGGTGGGAATGCCGCCTGGGGCAGCCGCGGTGGAGAACAGTGTGGAATTTCCTTAAAAACTAAAAATGGAACTGCCATTTGACCCAGTGATCCCACCTCTAGGACCATATCCTAAAAAAACCAGAAACACTAACATGAGAGAATATACGCACCATATGTTCAGAGCAGCGCTCGTTACAATGACCAAAATCTGGGAAGAGCCTGGTGCCCCTCAGTAGACGAGTGGATACAAACGCTGTGGACGCCCTGGCAGGTGTTGCTCAGTGGGTAGAGAGTCAGTCTGCAGGCTCCATCCCCAGTGGAGAGCGTGCAGGAGGCAGCCAATCAATGATTCTCTCTCATCAGTGATATATATCTCTCTCTCCCTCTCCCTCTCCCTTCCTCTCTGACATAAATAAAAACGTATTTTAAAAAGAAACCAATGGGAATGCCCCCATACCCAGCCACCAAGGTTATATCCGAAGTTCAACCACACACTTACTCAGTGTGACTGGACATACATCCATTTCTGCCCCAGCCACACGCATGTATCACTGTCCCTGGAACTAAATCATGATATGGAGTCATCACTCGATGCAACCAACAACTTACTGATCCCTCCCATGTGCATTGCACATGGCCTACCATTTTCCTAGATCTAAAAGCTAATTCTCTTTTTTAATTGAAAAATGAGAACAAAGTGGTTTTGATGCACTCACCATATATATATATATATATATATATATATATAGTCACTTAAAATCGATTTACCAAATTGATTTTTAAAAATTCAGGAGAGAAAAATCAATGCAACAAATGCTAAAATATGATCGTTACTAAAGAGATTCATTCCACAACAGCACGCGCTGCGATCCGTAGGAATATTCTATTAGTAACGGATTTACAAAGCGGTGCACGCGTCGTCCGGGAGAATTTTTGAGAAACGAATCAACTGAAATTCAATTCCTTAGACAACCATGAACTATCAGAAGGACGCAAGGAGGGGACACGATTGCTTTTAAAGTGACGCCTGCCCATGCAGCCAGGCCTCGCGGGAAGGCGCCGGTTTCAGTGCTCACCAGCTGGCAGGCTCCCAGGGCGCTGACGAGCTGAGCGTTCTGGCAGGAGAGGATGGAGCCGGCCAGGTTCAGCATCACGCACACCGCGGAGAGCAGCATGAAAAAGGTGACCTGCAAGAGACCAGTGCAAAGCCCATTACTCACCGCAGAGGCTCGGAGCAAAGGTGACTTGGCTGCAAAAATGCTCTCAGTCGCTCACATCATTACATGCCTGGCATGTTTCAAAGGAAATGTCTTGTTTCTCAGAATTGCAAACGCAGCTTCCCTTACATCAAGTAGAAAAGGTACGCTCTGCAGCCTGCGGACTCAAGGGTCCCGGGTTCGATTCCGGTCAAGGGCATGTACCTTGGTTGCAGGCATATCCCCGGTGGGGAGTGTGCAGGAGGCAGCTGATCCATGTTTCTCTCTCATCAATGTTTCTAACTCTCTATCCCTCTCCCTTCCTCTGTGTAAAAAAATCAATAAAATATATTTAAAAAAAAAAAAAAAGGTACGCTCTGAAAAGCCACTGTCCGGACCGTGACTTTATTGGAAATATATGCTACAGTATTTAAGAGCCCTGACCGGTGTGGCTCAGTGGATAGAGTGTCGGCCTGCGGACTGAAGGGTCCCGGGTTCGATTCCGGTCAAGGGCATGTACCTTGGTTGTGGGCACATCCCCAGTAGGGGGTGTGCAGGAGGCAGCTGACCGATGTTTCTCTCTCATCGATGTTTCTAACTCTCTATTCCTCTCCCTTCCTCTCTGTAAAAAATCAATATATTAAAAAAAAATAAAGTATTTGAGGCTAAACTTGAAAATATACAATAGTCTCAAAATAGTTTTCTAGAGCCTTAAAAATAACAACTAATCACTAAAGAAAATCAAATGAAAGAAGTTTATTTCTTAGAAGACCTTTCTTTTATTTATTGTTATTTTTTTAAATCCTCACTGGAATATTCCTAGGGATCACAATGAGTGCTGTTTCAGAATGAATCGCTTTAGTAATGATTATATTTATTACATTTTATAATTTGTTGCATTGACTTTTCTCTTCTGACTTTTTAAAAATTAATTTGGCAAGTCGATTTTAAGTGATTATATATATATATATATACATATATATATATATACATATGGTGAGTGCATCAAAACAACTTTGTTCTCATTTTTCAATTAAAAAAGAGAATTAGCTTTTAGATCTAGGAAAATAGTAGGCCATGTGCTACGTACATGGGAGGGGATCCATACATTGTGAATAGAGTGATGATTCCATATTGGGACTTCCCTCCGGGTACAGTGGCATGCACATCTGGCTGGGACGGACGCAGGAGAGAGGATGGGGAAAAGGAACTCTAACATGTTGGCAGTGTAACCGTACACAAGCTCTCACACACGTGCCTAAGGAAGCACTGTGTGTACTGCCTGCAAATAGCTAAGAACTGGAAATAACCTAACCATTAGGGAATGGATAAACTTATTCCCCCCCATGGAAGAACAAATAAAATGGATGAATCAGATCTAATTGGCAAAATCTCAAAACCAGTGTCGTGTAAAACGGAGAGGAGCACAAGGCTGCAGTCTACCACCACGCTTTAAGGCGGAAACGCTCAGGGAACACTTGCGCATGATGCTCGTGTGTACGCGCATTCACGTACTGAACCCTGCAACCGCATGAGACCCACAGACTGACACCTCTGGGAAGGGCGAGAAGAAAAGATCTGGTCTGTGCTGCTTTCTGTTCTAAAATTGAAATCACCTAGTAATTCGCTGCTGGTAAATTGTTAACATCTCTATGAGAAAAGTGTGTGTGCGTGGGGGGACGTGTCTCAGATAGAACTGGTAACGGGCCCTGGGTTAGGATCATTCTCACCGTAAGGATGAAATGCAGGATGAGAACACACCGGAGGGGAAGGCAGGGGGCCAAGTCAGCAGTAAAATGCAAACCAGGAGGAATGTATGCAAATTCCATTCAACGGAAGGAAAGCCCAGGAGCCTATCCCATTCCTCCATGCCCACAGCCTCCCCCCCCCCCCCAGGAACCTATCCCATTCCCCCATGCCCACAGCCTCCACCCCCCACCAGGAGCCTACCCCATTCCTCCATGCCCACAGCCGCCCCCCCCCCCCCCCGGAGCCTATCCCATTCCTCCATGCCCACAGGCCCCCCCAGGAGCCTATCCCATTCCTCCATGCCCACAGCCTCCCCCCCCCCCCGAGCCTATCCCATTCCTCCATGCCCACAGGCCCCCCCCAGGAGCCTATCCCATTCCTCCATGCCCACAGCCTCCCCCCCCCCAGGAACCTATCCCATTCCCCCATGCCCACAGCCTCCCCCCCCCCCCCCGGAGCCTATCCCATTCCCCCATGCCCACAGCCTCCACCCCCCCCCCCGGAGCCTATCCCATTCCCCCATGCCCACAGCCTCCACCCCCCACCAGGAGCCTATCCCATTCCTCCATGCCCACAGCCTCCCCCCCCCCCCCCGGAGCCTATCCCATTCCCCCATGCCCACAGCCTCCACCCCCCACCAGGAGCCTACCCCATTCCTCCATGCCCACAGGCCCCCCCCCCCAGGAGCCTATCCCATTCCTCCAAGCCCACAGCCCCCCCCCCAGGAGCCTATCCCATTCCTCCATGCCCACAGGCCCCCCCCCCCAGGAGCCTATCCCATTCCTCCAAGCCCACAGGCCCCCCCCCCAGGAGCCTATCCCATTCCTCCAAGCCCACAGGCCCCCCCCCCAGGAGCCTATCCCATTCCTCCATGCCCACAGCCTCCCCCCCCCCCCCAGGAACCTATCCCATTCCCCCATGCCCACAGCCTCCACCCCCCACCAGGAGCCTACCCCATTCCTCCATGCCCACAGCCTCCACCCCCCACCAGGAGCCTATCCCATTCCTCCATGCCCACAGCCTCCACCCCCCCCCCCCAGGAGCCTATCCCATTCCCCCATGCCCACAGCCTCCACCCCCCCCCCAGGAACCTATCCCATTCCCCCATGCCCACAGCCTCCACCCCCCCCCCCAGGAGCCTATCCCATTCCTCCATGCCCACAGCCTCCACCCCCCCCCCCCAGGAGCCTATCCCATTCCCCCATGCCCACAGCCTCCACCCCCCCCCCCAGGAACCTATCCCATTCCCCCATGCCCACAGCCTCCACCCCCCCCCCCCAGGAACCTATCCCATTCCCCCATGCCCACAGCCTCCACCCCCCCCCCCCCAGGAACCTATCCCATTCCCCCATGCCCACAGCCTCCACCCCCCCCCCCAGGAACCTATCCCATTCCCCCATGCCCACAGCCTCCACCCCCCCCCAGGAGCCTATCCCATTCCCCCATGCCCACAGCCTCCACCCCCCCCCCCCAGGAGCCTATCCCATTCCCCCATGCCCACAGCCCCCCCCCCCCAGGAACCTATCCCATTCCTCCAAGCCCACAGCCTCCACCCCCCCCCCCAGGAACCTATCCCATTCCCCCATGCCCACAGCCTCCACCCCCCCCCCAGGAACCTATCCCATTCCCCCATGCCCATAGCCCCCCTCCCCAGGAGCCTATCCCATTCCTCCAAGCCCACAGGCCCCCCCCCAGGAGCCTATCCCATTCCCCCATGCCCACAGCCCCCCCCCCCAGGAACCTATCCCATTCCTCCAAGCCCACAGCCTCCACCCCCCCCCCAGGAACCTATCCCATTCCCCCAAGCCCACAGCCTCCACCCCCCCCCCCAGGAACCTATCCCATTCCCCCATGCCCATAGCCCCCCTCCCCAGGAGCCTATCCCATTCCTCCAAGCCCACAGGCCCCCCCCCCCAGGAGCCTATCCCATTCCTCCATGCCCACAGCCCCCCCCCCCCAGGAGCCTATCCCATTCCTCCATGCCCACAGGCCTCCCCCCCCCCCCAGGAGCCTATCCCATTCCCCCATGCCCACAGCCTCCCCCCCCCCAGGAGCCTATCCCATTCCTCCAAGCCCACAGCCCCAGGAGCCTATCCCATTCCTCCATGCCCAGAGCCCCCCCCCCCCCAGGAGCCTATCCCATTCCCCCATGCCCACAGGCCTCCCCCCCCCCCAGGAACCTATCCCATTCCCCCATGCCCACAGCCTCCCCCCCCCCCAGGAGCCTATCCCATTCCTCCAAGCCCACAGCCCCAGGAGCCTATCCCATTCCTCCATGCCCACAGCCCCAGGAGCCTATCCCATTCCTCCATGCCCACAGCCCCAGGAGCCTATCCCATTCCTCCATGCCCACAGCCCCCCCCCCCCAGGAGCCTATCCCATTCCCCCATGCCCACAGCCTCCCCCCCCCCAGGAGCCTATCCCATTCCTCCAAGCCCACAGCCCCAGGAGCCTATCCCATTCCTCCATGCCCACAGCCCCCCCCCCCCCAGGAGCCTATCCCATTCCCCCATGCCCACAGGCCTCCCCCCCCCCCAGGAACCTATCCCATTCCCCCATGCCCACAGCCCCCCCCCCCAGGAGCCTATCCCATTCCTCCATGCCCACAGCCCCCCCCCCCCAGGAACCTATCCCATTCCCCCATGCCCACAGCCTCCCCCCCCCCAGGAACCTATCCCATTCCCCCATGCCCACAGGCCTCCCCCCCCCCCCCAGGAACCTATCCCATTCCCCCATGCCCACAGCCTCCCCCCCCCCAGGAACCTATCCCATTCCCCCATGCCCACAGCCCCCCCCCCCAGGAACCTATCCCATTCCTCCATGCCCACAGCCCCCCCCCCCCAGGAACCTATCCCATTCCCCCATGCCCACAGCCCCCCCCCCCCAGGAACCTATCCCATTCCTCCATGCCCACAGCCCCCCCCCCCCCCAGGAACCTATCCCATTCCCCCATGCCCACAGCCTCCCCCCCCCCAGGAACCTATCCCATTCCCCCATGCCCACAGGCCTCCCCCCCCCCCCCAGGAACCTATCCCATTCCCCCATGCCCACAGCCTCCCCCCCCCCAGGAACCTATCCCATTCCCCCATGCCCACAGCCCCCCCCCCCAGGAGCCTATCCCATTCCTCCATGCCCACAGGCCTCCCCCCCCCCCCCCAGGAACCTATCCCATTCCCCCATGCCCACAGCCTCCCCCCCCCCAGGAACCTATCCCATTCCCCCATGCCCACAGCCCCCCCCCCCCAGGAGCCTATCCCATTCCTCCAAGCCCACAGGCCCCCCCCCCCCAGGAGCCTATCCCATTCCTCCATGCCCACAGCCCCCCCCCCCCAGGAGCCTATCCCATTCCTCCATGCCCACAGCCCCCCCCCCCCAGGAGCCTATCCCATTCCTCCATGCCCACAGGCCTCCCCCCCCCCCCAGGAACCTATCCCATTCCCCCATGCCCACAGCCTCCCCCCCCCCAGGAGCCTATCCCATTCCTCCATGCCCACAGCCCCCCCCCCCCCCAGGAGCCTATCCCATTCCTCCATGCCCACAGCCCCCCCCCCCCCCTAGGAGCCTATCCCATTCCTCCAAGCCCACAGCCCCAGGAGCCTATCCCATTCCTCCATGCCCACAGCCCCCCCCCCCCCAGGAACCTATCCCATTCCCCCATGCCCACAGCCCCCCCCCCCAGGAGCCTATCCCATTCCTCCATGCCCACAGCCCCCCCCCCCCAGGAGCCTATCCCATTCCTCCATGCCCACAGCCCCCCCCCCCCCAGGAACCTATCCCATTCCCCCATGCCCACAGCCCCCCCCCCCAGGAGCCTATCCCATTCCTCCATGCCCACAGCCCCCCCCCCCCAGGAGCCTATCCCATTCCTCCATGCCCACAGGCCTCCCCCCCCCCCCAGGAACCTATCCCATTCCCCCATGCCCACAGCCTCCCCCCCCCCAGGAGCCTATCCCATTCCTCCAAGCCCACAGCCCCAGGAGCCTATCCCATTCCTCCATGCCCACAGCCCCCCCCCCCCCCAGGAGCCTATCCCATTCCTCCATGCCCACAGGCCTCCCCCCCCCCAGGAACCTATCCCATTCCCCCATGCCCACAGCCTCCCCCCCCCCAGGAGCCTATCCCATTCCTCCAAGCCCACAGCCCCAGGAGCCTATCCCATTCCTCCAAGCCCACAGGCCCCCCCCCAGAAGCCTATCCCATTCCTCCAAGCCCACAGCCTCCCCCCAGGAGCCTATCCCATTCCTCCAAGCCCACAGCCTCCACCCAGGAGCCTATCCCATTCCTCCAAGCCCACAGCCCCCCCCCCCCCAGGAGCCTATCCCATTCCTCCAAGCCCACAGGCCCCCCCCCAGAAGCCTATCCCATTCCTCCAAGCCCACAGCCTCCCCCCAGGAGCCTATCCCATTCCTCCAAGCCCACAGCCTCCACCCAGGAGCCTATCCCATTCCTCCAAGCCCACAGGCCCCCCCCCCCCAGGAGCCTATCCCATTCCTCCAAGCCCACAGGCCCCCCCCCCAGGTGCCTATCCCATTCCTCCAAGCCCACAGGCCCCCCCCCCAGGAGCCTATCCCAATCCTCCAAGCCCACAGGCCCCCCCCCCCAGGAGCCTATCCCATTCCTCCAAGCCCACAGGCCCCCCCCCCCCCAGGAGCCTATCCCATTCCTCCATGCCCACAGGCCCCCCCCCCCAGGAGCCTATCCCATTCCTCCAAGCACACAGGCCCCCCCCCCAGGAGCCTATCCCATTCCTCCAAGCCCACAGGCCCCCCCCCCAGGAGCCTATCCCATTCCTCCAAGCCCACAGGCCCCCCCCCCAGGAGCCTATCCCATTCCTCCATGCCCACAGGCCCCCCCCCCAGGAGCCTATCCCATTCCTCCAAGCCCACAGGCCCCCCCCCCCAGGAGCCTATCCCATTCCTCCATGCCCACAGGCCCCCCCCAGGAGCCTACCCCATTCCTCCATGCCCACAGCCTCCCCCCCCCAGGAGCCTATCCCATTCCTCCAAGCCCACAGCCTCCACCCAGGAGCCTATCCCATTCCTCCAAGCCCACAGGCCCCCCCCCCCAGGAGCCTATCCCATTCCTCCATGCCCACAGGCCCCCCCCCCAGGAGCCTATCCCATTCCTCCAAGCCCACAGGCCCCCCCCCCAGGAGCCTATCCCATTCCTCCATGCCCACAGCCCCCCCCCAGGAGCCTATCCCATTCCTCCAAGCCCACAGGCCCCCCCCCAGGAGCCTATCCCATTCCTCCAAGCCCACAGGCCCCCCCCCAGGAGCCTATCCATTCCTCCAAGTCCACAGGCCCCCCCCCCCCAGGAGCCTATCCCATTCCTCCAAGCCCACAGGCCCCCTCCCCAGGAGCCTATCCCATTCCTCCATGCCCACAGGCCCCCCCCCCCCAGGAGCCTATCCCATTCCTCCATGCCCACAGGCCCCTCCCCAGGAGCCTACCCCATTCCTCCATGCCCACAGCCTCCCCCCCCCCAGGAGCCTATCCCATTCCTCCAAGCCCACAGCCTCCACCCAGGAGCCTATCCCATTCCTCCAAGCCCACAGGCCCCCCCCCCCCAGGAGCCTATCCCATTCCTCCATGCCCACAGGCCCCCCCCCCCAGGAGCCTATCCCATTCCTCCAAGCCCACAGGCCCCCCCCCCAGGAGCCTATCCCATTCCTCCATGCCCACAGCCCCCCCCCCAGGAGCCTATCCCATTCCTCCAAGCCCACAGGCCCCCCCCCAGGAGCCTATCCCATTCCTCCAAGCCCACAGGCCCCCCCCCAGGAGCCTATCCCATTCCTCCAAGTCCACAGGCCCCCCCCCCCAGGAGCCTATCCCATTCCTCCAAGCCCACAGGCCCCCTCCCCAGGAGCCTATCCCATTCCTCCATGCCCACAGGCCCCCCCCCCCAGGAGCCTATCCCATTCCTCCATGCCCACAGGCCCCCCCCCAGGAGCCTATCCCATTCCTCCAAGCCCACAGCCTCCCCCCAGGAGCCTATCCCATTCCTCCATGCCCACAGCCTCCCCCCCCAGGAGCCTATCCCATTCCTCCATGCCCACAGCCCCCCCCCCAGGAGCCTATCCCATTCCTCCAAGCCCACAGGCCCCCCCCCAGGAGCCTATCCCATTCCTCCAAGCCCACAGGCCCCCCCCCAGGAGCCTATCCCATTCCTCCAAGCCCACAGGCCCCCCCCCGGAGCCTATCCCATTCCTCCAAGCCCACAGGCCCCCCCCCAGGAGCCTATCCCATTCCTCCAAGTCCACAGGCCCCCCCCCCAGGAGCCTATCCCATTCCTCCAAGTCCACAGGCCCCCCCCCCCAGGAGCCTATCCCATTCCTCCAAGCCCACAGCCTCCCCCAGGAGCCTATCCCATTCCTCCAAGCCCACAGGCCCCCCCCCAGGAGCCTATCCCATTCCTCCAAGCCCACAGCCTCCCCCCAGGAGCCTATCCCATTCCTCCAAGCCCACAGCCCCCCCCCCCAGGAGCCTATCCCATTCCTCCATGCCCACAGGCCCCCCCCCCAGGAGCCTATCCCATTCCTCCATGCCCACAGCCCACCCCCCCAGGAGCCTATCCCATTCCTCCAAGCCCAAAGGCCCACCAGACTCGTGTAGCTATTTCCAGGTGAGTGTTGATCCAGTTCACTTTTTAAAGCTATTTACCTCATTTCATGATTAATTTGCAGTTTCTTCCCCCAAAACAATTCTTATCCACCCCTGAAAGCTACTGGCTGAGCCTCTCTAAGCAGCATTTTGCGGAAGCTGTGGCGGGAGAGTGGGGGCCACGAGCTTTTCTTCAGGTTCATTTAATCCATAAAAGAAACTATGGCCCTGGCCAGTGTGGCTCAGTGGATAGAGCGTCAGCCTGTGGACTGAAGGGTCCCGGGTTCGATGCCCGTGAAGGGCATGTACTTCAGTTGCAGGCTCGATCCCTGGCCCTGGTCAGGATGTGTGTGAACCAATCCATGTCTCTCTCACATCGATGTTTCTCTGTTTCTCACCCTGTCACTCTCTCTAAAAATCAATGGAAAAATATCCTCAGGTGAGGATTAGGGGGAAAAAAAACCCTATAATTATAGTTACTATTTTCCCCTTTTTGCAGATAAATTGAGACGCAGAGAGTAAGACCTACCCCAAATCACCAGGCCGACATACCATGAGCCATAATTCAAAGTCAGTTTGGCAGCTTCAAAACCTATACCCTTTTCACTATCCTACAATGACCTCATAGCCAGGGGAAATCTTAACATCTAATTTCCCTGCTTTTACTATTTTATATGGGCTATACTCACCGTATACCATGAATTATATTTTTTCATAAAACCATAGTCAGACTAGAATATTGCCATAACTTTTGAACCAGTGACTCAAATTCTAGGAATGATTTCGAGCAAGATAATGAAAAGAAACCTTAGAAATAATGTTTTAGCTGCTCCAGACCACAGGAAATAAAAAACATATTTTTAAAAAATGTAAGGAACAAAGTACTAACTAAAGCCCCAGGCGTGGTGCCAAGAGCTGTACATACGCTTCCACATCTAACGGTCACGTTACCACACTCTCGGCGTCAGCAGCCCAGATGACAGGTGAGGAGAGGTCTGTAAGCAAGCTAGGGACCTGCCCACATGCATGTGGTCAGGGGGAGCCTGACTCTGAAGCCAGGGTGTCTGCTTCCCAAGCAGGTGCAGTTACGCACTAAAGGGCTTACTAACACTTCTGTGACCTGTCTCAGTAAGAGGAACGTATTTCACGCCATGAGGCAATCTGCACACACACGGAGGTAAAGCGCCTTCTACAAAACACCACGCACTGTGACGTGCGCCAAACTGTCTGTTTAAAATGTTGGTTCTGAGTCACAAAATTTCTCAGGACTCACGACTTAAAAAATGCACAATGCTTAACTGCTTCAAAGATATAGTGTTTATTATAATGAGGGTAGGGAAAAAAGCTAAATGGTTAGCCACAGAGCTAAATAATAATCATGAATGTAAAAAAGTTATGTCGAGGAAATACAATTTTCTTATACATAGAAAACATAAAATAGCTGTGCTGAGGCAAAAAAAAGAGAGGATATACTCAATTATATTTTTATTTATAAAGGCTTTTATTTTTCCTTACAAACTGGGGCAGTTAGGAGGCCATATAATAGCCACTTACACTGACTTGGCACCAAAGCAAATTACTGATGTGTTCTTTGTTCGAAATCACAGTACAAAGTTTTCCAATTAGTATTATAAAGCTAGCCAAGTTTACACACACACACACACACACACACACACACACACACACACACTACAGATACTAAAACAAAATAAATCCTCTACTCATATTTTTATAAATGAAAACTTGGAACCAAATACTTTAAAATAGTAAAAGAACAAAAGTTTGCAAAACACATCCTAAAGCTACACACATTTCAGCTTTACAGAAATATGCCCCCCGCCCCAATGACACCCCTCTCAGGCCTGCGCCTTCGACCCTCGCCCCCAGGAGTCCCCTGGAACCTATGGCTTCAAGAGGAAGGGGCTGGGGCGCTGGTCTGAGATCGGGCGCTGGTCTGAGACGGGGCGCTGGTCGGAGGTCGGGTGCTGGTCTGAGATGGGGCGCTGGTCGGAGGTCGGGCGCTGGTCTGAGATCGGGCGCCGGCCTGGGATGGGGCGCTGGCCTGGGATGGGGCGCTGGCCTGAGGTCGGGCCCTGTCCTCCTCCTCCGCCAGGGCCTCGCAGTACTGGGCAGGCCAGTCCTTGGGGTCCTGGTTATGGACTTTGGCCACAAACTTCAGCACTTTCATCTTGCTGGTTTCCAGGTGGGTTCGCGGGCCCCACTGCAACTCATAGTCCACGGGGTCCGTGTGCGGGATCCGCCGGTACTCCAGGTACCGCTGCCGCACGAAGTCCTCGGTGAGGAGCTTCTTGGGGTCGCCAAAGATCAGGTGCTTCTTGGTGGGGTACACCCCCAGGCGGCGCAGGAAGTCCCAGACCTCCGTCTCCTTGACGGCGTTGCCCTTCATGAAGATGAGCCCCAGGACGATCATCAGCAGGCCGGTGGTGGGCGTGCCCTGGTCGCCCCGCAGCTCGGCGTCCTCCTCCACCGGCTCCAGGCTGTTGATGAGGATGTAGGTGTTGCTCTTGGGCTCCAGCTCCACCAGCCGGTACCCGAACACGTACTGCAGGCGCTCGGCGGCGCGATGCAGGAGGTCCGGGAACATGTCCCTGTAGTCGCCCAGGACGTGCTTCACGATGTCGGCCCGTTTGATGGGGATCTTCCTCTGGTCCTTAATCAGCAGGAACTGCACCAGCTCGGCCACCTTCAGCTCCAGCTGCTTCTGGGACCTGGGCCCCACGGCCAGGGGCGCGTCGGCCCGGCGGCCGCCCTGCGACGAGGAGCGGCGGGGGTCCTGCGAGCCGCCCGCCCCGCGGGAGGTGCTCGGGGCCTCCTCGGCGGCAGCGCTTCTCGCGGCCCGGCTGTCCCCGCCGCGGCCCCCGTCCCTGTCGGCCTGGGAGCTGGGGCGGCCCCGGCTCCGCGGCTTCGGCAGCATGTCCCCGGCGGCGGGAGCCCGGCCCCGGCGGGAACTTCAGCGGCGCGTCACGAGACGCGGCGACCGGAGTGCGGCGCGCACAGTGGGAATTGTGGGTAAGTCGGCGCGCCGGGAATCTGGGCGGGGCCAGGGGGCGTGCGTATTGCGTCACAGACACTGCGCGGTGCGTCGGTGGAGGCTGCGCGCATTGCGTCAGGAAGGCGACGCAGTGCGTGAGTCCGCAGGCGCGCAGGCGCCTGCACCGGTGACTGGTGAGGCTGGCGGAAAGGGTCGCCCTTCCAAACCCTGCAAGCGGAGCCCAGGAGCCGAACGCTCAGCACGTGTGCGGCCAAGTTCCTGCCCGGACAGTGACACGGAAGGTCAATGTCAAGCCCGTGGTTGAGCCTTGCCCCTGAAGCAAGAGGTCGCGGGTTCGATTCCCGATCAGGCACATGCCCGGGTTGCGGGCTCGATCCCTGGTGAGGGTGTGCAGGAGGCAGCCTATCGATGTTCTCGCTCATCGATATTTCTCTCTCTCTTTTTCCCCTTCCTCTCTCTCTCAAAAGAAAATGCAATAGCCCTGACCAGTGTGGGTCAGTAGTTAGCGCACCTGCCGGCGCACCTGAGGGTCGCAGGTTTGATTCCTCGCCAAAGGGCAAATACCTGGGGTTGCAGGTCTGCTCCCTGCTCCCAGTGGGGTCCGTGCGGGAGGCAGCCAATCCATGTCGCTCTCTCACATCTCTCTCTCTCTCTTTTCCTTTCTCCTCCTCCCCCTTCCCCCATCTCTAAAAAGCATTGCGAAGCTGGACGGAAATGCACCAAGGCCCCAGAGGACGCCCGTTGCTTTGCCTTCGCCACCCCCTCCCCTTGCTCAGTTTACCCTCCTAACCATTTCCCACCGGTTGCCTTCTCCAAAGCCACTGAGAGTCTATTAGAAAGGAAGCTGTCGTAAAGGCAGGCTTGCCTCACTAGCAGGACTTGCCCCATCCTTTCACTGTTTCAGTATTTATATTTTTGCATCAAACTCCATCAGTTAGACAACTACGACCAAACCACCCCATAAAGCACGTTTCGTTTCAGTGACGTGTTTTGCTTGGTCATGCAAGTTTATCTTTTGGAAAGCACCTGGTCACGTAAACAGCCACAATTTTAGCAGAAATGAGTAAGAAGGGTGCTACAAACAAACGCACTCTCTCAAGAGATTACCATTTAATTTTGGGCATCACTGATCAAGAATTGCAATAATGTGAATCTCTTAAATTTCTTAATTGTTACTATATAAGCCTTAAGGTTTGACGAGAAAGAAAACAGAACCCAGGGGTATCATCTCTCACAGTCTATGGTGTGTACACTTTATATATTTTAATTGTGCAGCTCTAATAGCCACCATGAGTCATTTCATTAACTCGGTCTATCTGTAATCTTCTGCCATTACTTCTGTGGATCTTAGCAAATGTGCTCCTTTTCTATTTATTGACTTGCAAAGAAGAAACTGCCTCCTGCACCCTCCCTACTGGGGATCGAGCCCACAACCCGGGCATGTGCCCTGACCGGGAATAGAACCCTGACCTCCTGGTTCATAGGTCCACGCTCAACCACAGAGCCACACAGGCTGGGCGAATTTACCTGTTTTTTGAAAGCTACCCAGGAAATGGGTAAACTCTTTAAAGAACCAAATCAAACTCAGTTCCTCCTTAGTGTAAATATATTCAAAGGAAAGCAATTCAAAACACATTATTTGAAGAATAGCATCAAAACACAATCTTATTACAAATATCATTAAGTGTTAGTAGCATGAAATTTTTGTTTGTAATTCAGTATGAAAATGCAATCTGATAATGGCACTGGAACTGCAATATTAAACGCAAAATGATATTCTATGTTCTGATGCAGGTTTGCCAGCTAAAATCGGGTAAACTCTGAGTAATAACTTTCTGTGCCACACAAGATCTAACAAAATACCCTCAAGCATCAATGCTACTGACAGAAGCCTGCTAAGAAAAGCAAATATATCATTGAGGCATTCACTTTGTTTTTACAATGAGAAAATTCATCTGCTTCTATGTCCTCGCAAATTAAAGTTAGGTCTCAAGTCCAAAGAAACCTGCAGCTGAGAATTCTGCGAAAAACTCCCCCAGAAAGATCAGTTGTACCCCGAGTTAAAAAAAATACTCAGCAACCAAGAGACAACAGAGAAATGGGAAATAAGATGAAAGCCACTGCCAACAACTGAACTGATATTTCAGCAGGTTTTTTTCCTTTGTGTGTGTGTGTTTTTTCTTGCTAAGGTGTTCACTTAAATTACCAACCAGCACCACAGGTTAAGCTACCCCCTGTGACTGTGTGAAAATCATCAGTGTCCATCAATGGCATCTTTACCCAGATAGCAGATTGTCATACTCAGACGGGTGAGAAAAGATAACAGATTTTTGTGTTTGGTTTTGGTTAATCCTCAGTGGAGGCATTTTTTCCATTGATTTTTTTTAAGAGAGTAGAAGGAACAGGCAGAGAGGAGAGAGAGAGAAAAACATAGATGTGAGAGAGCCACATCACTTGGTTGCCTCCCACACGCCCCCTTCTGGGGATGGAACCTGCAACCCAGTCATGTGCCCTGACTGGGAATCAAACCTTGACCTCCTGGTTCATAGGTTGATGCTCAACCACTGGACAACACTGGCCAGGGGAAGTTATTTTCTTTTAAAAGTGAACTTCAATGTTTATTTTCTTGCTTCAGGAGATGAATGAAAAATATATTTTCAATCAATTTTAACATCAGAGGTACACCATGCCATAGCAGTTATCCACATGCAAATTTTCAGGAAATTCAGTGTGATTTGAATATGACATTTGTGGCTTTTTTGTTCAGCATGTGAAGTAATAAAGACACAGTGGTTTAAAAAAGAAAATCATTTTCAAACACTTTATGTTAATGACCTTAATACTTTTATTACTAGGCCCAATAGAAAAAAAATTAAAAATTATTTGAGGCAAACACTACACCAGCTAAGATTTCCAAAGCATCGAACAAAGAAATGCCTACTACCCATTCCTCTTTAGATGTCTCTCAGCAATTAATTGCTTTATTTCATCTCCTTGATTGCAAATGCCTGCCAAGGCGCTCTCATCTTGCCTGTCTACTGAATTCTCCTCTGCGTCCCTGGTATTTCTTGCAGAACCAGAGAAAGGCGTTAACGTTTCTGACAGTGACCTGGTGCCAAAGCAAGGGCTTCTGGGGAAGAAAAGCAATGATGAATCTATGCAGCCACCATGTGTGAACTGAATCGCTTTGCTGCCTGTTCCAGAGGAGCAAAGTGCAATGTGTGCAGCAGGGAGCCAAGGCTGGGAGGTGCTGGCAGGGGGGATGCACGTACTATTTTGGTGGGTAGACAGGAAAAGCAACCTGATATTTCAATGGTTACAATAAAATCCCTTGGGTCCACTCCTTAGTAACAAAGATCCATCCTAGTGACATCACAGATAAAGGGCTACCTAATAATGACACGTGTCTGGCCAGTGTGGCTCAGTGGTTGAGTGTCGACCCATGAACCAGGAGGTCACTGGTTCGATTCCCGGTCAGGGCACAGGCCCAGGCTGCGGGCTCGATCCCCATTAGGGGGCGTGCAGGAGGCAGCCGGTCAGTGATTCCCTCTCATTGACGTTTCCATCCCTCTCTCTGGGACTCGAACGGTGACCACCTGCTTCATGGGTCAATGCTCAACCACTGAGCCACACTGGCCAGCAGGAGCTGACTTTACTAGAGGATTCCTGCTCCCCGAAGCTGGCAACATCATCCCCTAATCTGGTTGGAAAAACCAGGGCCTCCTTCTTTCTTGAGAAGCATGAGTTGTTTTTACCTCCCACACCCCCGATTTTCTGAATCCTACAAGTCAGAGAGAGGTGGTGTGGGAAAAAGCAAATCTTAGCTAACGCTCTGCCTCCTAGGAGCCAAGCAGCCATTAAAAACGTGCCGATGAAATGTCCTGGCCTGCTGAATTGTTCATCATCATCCGCGTGGCTCCCCTGCTCATACAGGGTTTCTCTGCCTCTCCCATTCACCTCTAAGCAAATGACCGGATTCACGGTGGTTATTCTCCTGGACATTGAGAGACTGTACTTTGGGAAATTTCACACAAAAATTAATGTGGATGCGCCTGTTATGCTTATGCTGAACCCTTGGGCCCAAGCGTGATTTTACTTACAATTTACAGAAATCCAGTCCCACTCGCTGTCATTTAATATTAAAATCCGCACACATTGTTACTTGATTAATCTTATGCCAGGATGACATTTCTATGTTTTTAAAATGTTCTTATTGCTTTTAGAGAGAGGGGAAGGGAAAAGGGATAGAGAGACAGAGAGACAGAAACATGGATTGGCTGCCTCCTGCATGCCCCCTACCGGGGATCGAGCCTGAAAATCGGGCATGTGCCCTGACCGGGAATCGAACCTGTGACCTCCTGGTTCACCAGGCGCAGCAAACTCATGTTCCTCCTAAGAAGTGCAGTGGTTTGAAGGACGGAGACAGCCAAATTGCAGAACAGATGGCTACTATGGAGCAGAACCGAGGGAGGAGGCATAAATAGAGCGCATGATAAAAACATAATGAGGACAGAAGGAGAGGGGAGTGCAGCACAACAAACTTCTAGAGCAGAATCAGGCTTTTTTATTTTTCTTCGTTTAAAATGTTCACAGAGCGTGGTCCCTGCTGAAAACCAAATACTGTTTTCGGAGGCTCCGCGGAAAGCTGTGTCACACAAGACAGGACCGAAAGGTCATGAAATAAAAGCCACAAGGGAAGAAGCAACACAGGAAGGGCAGAAGCAGGGGGCTGGGAACGTAAATGCCACAAGCTGGGGGAGGAAACAAACAGGACAGAGAACGAGCAAAGAAACCACATCAGAGAAAAAGCCACTCAGCCCCGGCTGGTGGGTCAGTTGGTTGGAGCATCGTCCCGACACGCCAACGGTGCAGGTTCGATCCCCGGTTAGGGTCGATGCTGAACCACTGAGCCACACTGGCTGGACTACTGAGCATTTAAATCTGACAAGGACACTCTCAAAACGAGGATGCCATAAAAATCCTGAGCCACTGACAAACCAAGTTGAGATGGAGCTGATGCAGCTGAGAAAGGTGAGTTGAATCAATGGGGGTAACTCAGCATATTAACAGAATAAAGGACATCTCTCCCATAACCACCTCACAACAGAAAGAAAGGTCCTAAGAGAAAATTCACTACCGATCCATGATTTTAGAAAACCCTAACAAGCCAGGCCGGTGTGGCTCAGTGGTTGAGTGTCAACCCATGAACCAGGGGGTCATGGTTCAATTCCTGGCCAGGGCACATGGCCAGGGCACATGGCCAGGTTGCAGGCTCAATCCCCAGGTGCAGGAGGCAGCGGATTATGATTCTCTCTCATCATTGACATTTCTTTATCGCTCTTCCCCTCCCTTCCTCTCTAAAATCAATAAAAACATATTCTAAAAAATAATTAAAAATCTAGATGGCCAGGGGCCATCTTCAGCTCATGCACCGACTCGAGGTCCGCAGCGGGCAGGCGCGCACCATGAGGAGCAATGCCAGTCTCTCCTAACTGTGCCATTTGGAACTCAATGTTGTGTAACTGACTTGGAGAAGAGCTGATATGTAAGCAAATAAACATAAACATAGGGAACACTCCAAGGCAGAATGTCCCAGAACTGACAAAGCTCACAAACGGCTCCAAGACTCCAAACCTTTCTTTCTGGTGGGAAACACCCTATTTGCACCAACCGCCTGGTCCCATTTTCTGCGACAGGCGCTGAAATGGCTGGCAGGGGAAAAATGAGGTGGACTTATTTTTGGCAAGCCGGAGAGGGCTATAAATATGCCCATTCCGAGGCAATGGTGAGAGCTCTTCATTACTTTCTCATTCATTTGAAAATCTAATAGAAAGGAGTCTGGCTATTTAACGGACTTAAGTTTTATCAACTTCCAGGAGAATTCTTATTTGCCTTCAGTGCGACTGAACTGCATATGTCTGTTTTCCTAACCATCACTTGTGGATTAGTTTTTATTACTTTTACAGAGAGTGGAAGGGAGGGGGAGAGTGAGAGAGAAACAGCAATGTGAGAGAGACACATCGATTGGTTGCCTCCCACAAGAGCCCCAACCGGGGCTGGGAATTGAACCTGCAACCGAGGTGGGTGCCCTTGACTGGGAATTGAACCCAAGACCCTCAGTCCGTGTGCTGATGCTCTAACCACTTCACACCACTGGCCAGACAAGAAGGATGATCTTTTCAAAAAAGAATGGTGCTGCTCGCCCTGACTGGTTTGGCTCAGGGGATAGAGCGTCAGGCTGCGGTCTGAAGGGTCCCAAGTTTGATTCCGGTCAAGGACACATGCCCGGGTTTCGGGCTCCATCCCCAGTAGGGGGCGTGCAGGAGGCAGCTGGTCCATGGTTCTCTCTCATCATGGATATTTCTATTTCTCTCTCCCTCTCCCTTCCTCTCTGAAATCAATAAAAATATATGCATTTTTAAAATGGTGCTGGAAAAATTCAAGATATCAACCTCAAGGTACATGGCACATCATATGCAAAAACTAATGCAAAATGGCTCACAGACTTCCATGTAATATAGAAGAAGAAAAAAACTCCCATGCAGTGAGGGTAGGACACTGGAGTCAGGGCGACCAGGAAACCCTTCAGGACCGGGCACAGGAGTCTTGGGGAGGGAGGACAGGACTGGAGCATGCTGGGTTCCCAAATGTGGGCACGACGGTGCAAGCCCGTTCACCTGAATCTTTAAGGAGAACCACGGTCCTGTGCGGCTGGCAGGTTTAAGAAACCAAGAGAGTTACATTTACAGAGAAGAGGTAACTTCTTCTTAAGGAAAAAGCTAAATATAACACATTCGGAATGTCACGTGACGTCTTGGTTTTAATTAACTCTCGGAATTCAGCACATTTCTAAAAAAAACCTAAAAAACCCAGACTTTTCCTTTGATCACACTGAGCCCATTTTTTATACTTGTCTCATAGTCTTTTTCCACAAGAGCAAGTTATATCAAGGGTTCTAGGACCTACAAAAAAAATTTGCCAATCTTTTTATATTTTTAAGTTCATTTGCCAAGAACCCAACTGTTTAAATCAGTCACTAAATGGGACATTGCATTTCAAATGTGCCTCTCCATTCAAACCATCTAGGACACTCTAGCCTGCCTTTTTTTTTTTTTTTTTTTTTGTGGTTTAGAATTTTTAAAAATATTTTTATTTATTTCAGAGAGGAAATGAGAGAGACAGATAGAAACAACAAGATGAGAGCGAATCATTGATTAGCTGCCTCCTGCACACCCCCTACTAGGATTGAGCCCACAACATAGGCATGTGCACTGACTTGGAATCCAACTGTGACTTCCTGGTTCATAGGTTAACGCTCAACCCCAGAGCCATGCCAGCCAGGCTGGTTTAGCATTTTCTTCTATTTTTTATACTAGAATTTCATTTACTTATTTAAATCTATTTGTTTATAGATACAAATTTTAATGTAAGGATAGATGGATTTAAAAATCTGGTGGGGGAGATTGCTCTAGCCTTTCTTTTACACAAAAAATCCAGGATGATTACCTGGTCGGGTGGAATGAAAGTGTGAACAGCTTCCATTTAAATGCTGAAAATATTATTTTTTAAATAGATTTTTGTTGATTTCAGAGAGGAAGGGAGAGGGAGAGAGAAACATCAATGAGAGAGAATCACAGATCGGCTGCCTCCTGCACGCCCCCTACTGGGGACTGAGCCTGCAACCTGGGCATGTGCCCTGACTGGGAATCAAGCCGTGACCTCCTGGCTCATAGGTCTATGCTCAACCACTGAGCCACACCAGCTGGGCCATATGTTGTTTTTAGTTTATTATACAATACTCAAAGTCAAGAGAGTAGGGCCTGTGCAAGGGCTCAGGCTGCATGGACTCTCCCCATCCTTTGCTGGGGGGCCGGGGGGAGCGGAACAAGCCTGGCAGGTGGCATGTCTCTCACAGGGAATGGCGACCTGGCTGAAGGTCATCAGGGAGGAGTGAAGGGACGCACACTACAGACTGCGTCACGTATGAGCAGATAGAGCGCAGCAGGGAGTGTGGGCAAACACACCACCCCCCAGCAGGCAGGGAAACAAGCAGAACCACAAGGACCCCGGAAACAGAGCTGACAGCAGGGAAGAAAGCTGGCGCCGCCCTAGCACCTCATGGACCGAGGCCCTAACACCAACAGGCCTCCCATCCAGCAGCCCTGGAGGCGATCATCGGAGAGATGCCGATGACAGGAGATCAGAGACAGGAGCGAGGAAACCAATTACAAAGTGAGAATTAAACCCTCGCCGTGGCACCGCCAATACATGGTTTGGAAACGGCCAGGAACAGAGTAGACAGGAGTGAAAATTCACCCTACGGGGGAAAGCGTGCGACCGCTGCAGGAGTTCTACAGAGGAAAAAAGAGAGAGAGAAATTGCAATCAAGCGGGGGAAGGTAGGGGCGGATGGTGGGTTTCTCCTTAACTCCGGAACCACTGTGTCTTAGCATGAAAGAGCAGCAAGCTGAAGTTTAGGAAGAAGTTCACTTTCCCTTCAGTTCACTTTCCCTGTTCTGTGAATTTCAAATACAAACAGTCGTTAAAACGTACATTGTGTAGCTCGTTCGTGTCTTTTATCACTGCCTGCAGTGAGAGATTTCATCATGTGAAAAACCTCTCATTTATTTTTTTAATATGTTTTATTGACTTTTAGAGAGAGAGGAAGGGAGAGGGAGAGAGAGATAGACACATGAATGATGAGAGAGAATCACGGACCGGCTGCCTCCTGCACGCCCCCTACTGGGGATGGAGGTCACAGCCCAGGCATGTGCACCGGGAATTGAACCGTGGCCTCCTGGTTCCCAGGTTGACACCCAAACGCGAAGCTACGCTGGCCAGGGCGGGTGGTTCTCTATGGGCTGGTTTTAGCGCCTGAGCTGCAAGAGGACATTCCTTCTCCATGGACGCCCACCTTCCCGTAGCCCCTGCCTCTACAACACTGACACCAAAGAGAAGCCCCTTTGCTAGAAATCACATGTGAAATTAAAACCTAAACTCGAAGTGCATGCCACCAAAACTACCTATCCTATTTTTTTTAACTCTGAAAAGTAAGAACACCTCGTTTCTGCATCTGCCCCGCATACTCCTCGGCTGTTCTGGAGCCGGCACCGACGTGCCAGCGAGCGCATCCCTGCTGCCCGTTATACGGAGACGTTGGAACCTAGTAACGCAGCCGCCATGTTCCTCCACGGCAGAGGAGTGGAAATATGAGATTGTGTGGGGTTTTTCCACACCAACAATTAGCATATAAAAGGCACGCTCAGCATTCCGGAAATTGGAATGGTTTTACAGACTCTGTGCCAGGAACACGGGAGAAAAAGAACAAAAGCATCTATTTATTACACTGTCTTCCGAATTCTATCCACTCTCGCTTTTCTAGGTTTTCTCATTAGGGACTGGTGGGGGGAGAGGGAGGAAGCCCAAGCCAGACCACTGCTCAAAGCCCCAACTGGTTATCCAGAACAAGAAACTCAGCCAGCCCTACTCTCTTCTGCGGCAGCACAGGGATGTTTAGGTCGAATGAACTATAGGATCACTGACTGAGTCCGGCCCGTGTGGCTCAGTGGTTGAATGCAGACCTATGAACCAGGAGGTCAGTGTTCAATTGTCCGTCAGGGCACATGATCGGGTTGTGGGCTCCATTCCTAATAAGGGGCGTACAGGAGGCAACTGATTAATAATTCTCTCTCATCACTGATGTTTCTCTCTCTCCCTCTCCCTTCCTCTCTGAAATCAATAAAAATATATATTAGAAATTGTTAAAAAAATAAAATCCCTTCCTTACATTGTTACATTTCTTTTTTCATTTCTCTATTCAACCTTAATCCATAATAACAGAGGTTAATGTACTTATAACTCTTCTCAAAGAATTTTTGTTGACTGACTTGTTTCTTGGATTTTAATTTCATTACTTTTCTTTTAATATTACTTAAATTATTTTTTGTGAATCAATTACAAACAGAAATTTAATTCTTGTTTCTCAAGTTTGAAAACTAAACTCTGAAAAACAAACAAACAAAAAGCCCTAGATAGACACCCTCCTTCCCAAAAATGTTCGCAATACTTATTACTGTTTGATAAGAGATAGGGAACTCATCAGTATTTCATTTATTCAACCAAGATGAAGTCTTTGGGATGACCCGTCTGCTGATGTAGACACTGAGTATGTGTAAGATGAAATTTACACTCCGAGAAAGAAACAAAAGTAGAACATGATTAATAGCAGCTAACAGTAATCTCTTCTTTGCTTACAATGTGCCAGGTACTGTTCTAAGTTTCTCACATGGACTTTTATCCTCAAGTGACCTCATACTGAAAGAGGAAAGGCACTCCTATCATTGTTCCCATTTTATAGGTGAAAAACCCCAGGACAGAAGACGCTAACAGCTAGCAAGTGGTAGGCGTAGAATGCAAATCAGTACTCATAGCCACGAGCACACTGTGTACAACCTTAGTGTTTTTAATGGAAGTTTCGTTATGTTGTTAATAGTTGCCAAAGCAGATCAAATGCTGTGATTAGTTACATGACCCTATTCGTGCTTATAAAATTGCATTTAGAAAATTTTTTGTTGTTGTTAATCCTCACCTGGGGATATTTTTCTCATTGATTTTTAGAGAGAGTGGAAGGGAGCGGGGTAGTAGAGAGGTAGAGAGAGTGGAACATCGATGTGAGAGACACATTGATTGGTTGCCTCCCACATGTGCCTTGACCAGGGATCGAACCTGCAACCCAGGTAGGTGCCTTTGACTGGAATTGAACTTGGGACCCTTCAGTCTGTGGACCCATGCTCTATCCACTAAGCCAAACCTGCTACGGTGCATTTAAATTTTTAAAATTGATTTGAGAGAGATAGAGAAAGGGGGGAGGGATGGAGAAAAGGAGGGGAGGAGAGAGGAAGAGAGAATAACATGGTTTTGTTGTCCCACTTATTTCTGCATTCATTGGTTGACTCCCTGGCATACAGGGACAATGTTGCAGCAACCAACTGATCTACCCGCCACGGCGAAACTGCATCTGCAAGTCCCCTGGCTCTGGGTATGCAGGCTTTCTGCTTCCCCGCCTGTCTGCGCTGACTGCCTTTTTCACTCGGCCCCTCTCTGTCACCTGTCCGATGGGGCTCGCCAGCTCATTCATCACCTGACAGATTTACTAACTCACTCATCATTTTGCCATTTACGAGCCTGTCCTTCCCACTCATCCTCCACACCCCGGCTGCCGCTCATTCTGACATGCCAGCTGCCTGCCCACGTCTGCCAGCCAGCCCGGCTCTCTCCTCGGTGGGCCGCTGTCATTATCTCATTTGTCGGGACGTTTTAGTCCTTTTTGCTTATTAACTTGCCTTTGGGTATTTCCTAGACTTCTTTATTTCCATCCTTGTTCCCCCGGGCCGATCATTTGGTTCATTTGTTTATTATCACACGATATTATCCATCCCTTGTCATTTGACAGCTTTTCAGATTCCATTAACCAAGATGCATAAGCATTTGAATTCTCTCTCTTGTTCCCATTAGATGAAACCCATCCAGGTTCTGCCCTGTGTTCAGCCAACGACGTAGAATTTGCAGGAGAATGACATTTAAATGAGTATGTATTGACCGGCCGGCCTGGCTCAGTGGTTGAGCTTCAATCCATGAACCGGAAGGTCATGGTTCAATTCCCGGTCAAGGCATATGCCTGGGTTGTGGGCTTGGTCCCCAGTAGGGGGCGTGCAGGAGGCAGCCGATCAATGATTCTCTTTCATTATTGATCTTTTTCTCTCTCTCTCTCTCTCTCTCTCTCTCTCTCTCTCTCTCTCTCTCTCTCTCCCTTCCTCTCTGAAATCAATAAAAAATATATATTTTTAAAAGACCTGTGTTTGTTAACAATATCACATATATACGAAAGGCAGACCGTTTCTTTCTCTCTCCTGAAGTCAGTATGCAAATAATCAGTGTAACTGGTTTTTAAAATTTCTCTTCGTAAAAAAAAAAATAAGAGCCCTGACTGGTTTGGCTCAGTGGATAGAGCGTCGGCCTGCAGACTCAAGGGTCCCTGGTTGGATTCCAGTCAAGGGTATGTACCTTGGTTGCAGGCACATCCCCAGTGGGGGGTATGCAGGAGGCAGCTGATCGATGTTTCTCTCTCATCGATGTTTCTAACTCTCTATCCCTCTCCCTTCCTCTCTGTAAAAAATCAATAAAATATAATAAAAAAATAAGAAAAAATAAATAAATTTCTCTTCGTCATTAGGTCATATTGCCTACATAGCACTATTCTTAAATCAATTTCAATCCATTTTTCTATCTTTTGGGGAATTAAAGCAAACATAGCAAAACAATAAAATGTGAGACCTTTGAGTCTTCTTTTCATTCCCAATCAGCATTTTTGTATTTTGATAAAAATGCAACAATTTAATACCCATAAAATCAGGGTGAAATATGGATGTTCCAATATTACTGTTACTTATTGTACCACATAAGACTATTCGGAGATGAAAGATAAGGTCCTTGAGTAACACTCTTCATTAAAAGAGGTTGGACACTTGGAAGACAATCTGGTAACTAATAGCTTCTAAGTTACAATTTTTTAAAAGCCGTGTAAGCACAGACAGGCCCTCAGAATAGCATATTAAATTCACTTTCAAATTAGTATAGTTCAGCATTTCTGACTTATGATTTGTATGCTTGGTAATACTTTTAAAATTAACTGTGCCGCGGACGGACACAGCACACACTTCTCAGCCATAATAATTTTTCTAAGGCTATATCTTTATAACAGTAATTGCCTTCTTAGTGAAAGAAGATGCATTTAGAATCGAGGGACACTTCATTTATTACTTTTCTTATATGAGAGCTACCTCAGCGTCTGAGTTTTTTTTTTCTTAAAGACTTTTTTCTATTAGGAGGACGTGAAGACTCCAGGGCAAAGGAAGCCCATTAGGAAGGGAGGCATTTTAGAGGCAGGGCTGTCCAAGGTGGACACAAGACAGCTCTTGTCAAGAATGGACGGTGCAGCCCGGCCACTATGGCTCGGTGACTGAGCATCGACCTAGGAACCAGGAGGTCACGGTTCAGTTCCCGGTCAGGGCACGTGCCCAGGCTGTGGATTGGATCCCCGGTAGGGGGGCGTGCAGGGGGCAGGTTCATAGGTCGAAGCTCAACCACAGAGCCATGTTGGCTGGGTGGTCACGTTCCTCTCTATCTCCATCCCTACCTGGTCCATGTCATTATCGCCAAGTCCAGCCGTGGGCAAACTACGGCCCGAGGGCTGGATCCGGCCCGTTTGAAATGAATAAAACTAAAAAAAAAAAAAAAAGACCGTACCCTTTTATGTAATGATGTTTCCTTTGAATTTATATTAGTTCACACAAACACTCCATCCATGCTTTTGTTCCGGCCCTCCGGTCCAGTTTAAGAACCCACTGTGGCCCTCGAGTCAAAAAGGTTGCCCACCCCTGGCCAAGTCGAATCACTTAAAGAAGAGATATCACACAAAAAAAGAAAAAAGCCATGCCGTCTTTTCCATTATCCATCAGAACCAGGAAAACCTCCCGCCCTCGCAGACACGGACACACAAATATATTCATGCGCATGCGGAGAAGAACATGCCTGCAGGCCAGCAGGCACAAACCTGCTTGGGGCGCTTTTGAGATGGAGGAACCAACATCCTCTTTCCGTGTCTCCCCAGGACCACCCCAAAGCAACGTGAGAAGCCATTCACTTATATACAGAGACGTAAATATATATACATAAATGTATGTATTGGTTTTTAGAGAGAGAGAGGGAGAGGGAGAAAGAAACGTCGATGTGAGAGTGAAACATCAACAGGCTGCCTCTTGCACGCCTCCTACTGGGGATCAAGCCCGCAACCCGGGCATGTGCCCTGACCAGAAATGGAACCGGTGACCTTTCGGAGCACGGGATGACATCCAAACAAATGAGCCACACGGGCCAGGATGAGTGATACTCCTTTCTTCACTCTTCTACTCCGATAAACATCCCCTTCACAGAGGTGGCCAGTCTCCAAAACACACACAGAGCTGACATTCCTTGTACTCCGCTAAAACACGCCCTGTGTGATCACACGTGAGCATACATATATGCAGGCACGTGTTTCCACGTCTAGACAACATGCATCTACGCTTATTAGATCGTCTTGGTTCACGGCATGTCCTCGTAGGAGGGCACCGGAAGGGAGCAAACAGAGAGAGGAAGGCACGCGAGCATCTCAGGCAAACTCCTGAGCGGCTACTCTCGAAGTGGGACAGGCCACATGCACTTGGTTATCACTTACGACGCTTTCAGCAAGGTCTGCTTTCCCCTTTGGGCAAAAAAAACAGAATTCTGTGCCAATGACATTGAAAGCGCTCCCACCACAGAGGCCACAGCCCTGTTCCAAGGCCACCACGGAGAGCAGGTGCGACTTACCACGAGGGAGAGAGGCCTTTTCCAGGAGACGACGCCAATGAGTCCTGACAGCAGCACCTGGAAAGACAAACGGTGCAGGAAGGTGAGATGCTTCGGGAATCTTTAATGTACAATCGGAACAGTAGGGAGAGTTGCAACCTGAAGAATCACTTCTAGAATCCAGCGCGCGCACACATACACACGCACACGCACACGCACACGCACGCACACGCACACGCACACGCAGGTTATTCTCCAGCCCAGAGCCCCAGGTCCCCCTCCCAAGCTCCTGTCCAAAAATGCACCTGCACCCCCCTCCCCAACCCAGTCTCCGCTTGTCATCTTTATCTCCCACAGGGCACCCCTCCTCCTGGTCACTCAAATCCTGGGCACGGTCCCCTCTCCCGCCCCCCACATCCCAACAGGCACAGTGAGGAGAGGAGGTGTGGCTCCCCCTTCAACAGGGCCCTGCTCCAGGAGGCCCCATTGTAAGTAGGTCCTAGTGTTCTCCCACAAGGTCTCCTATGAAGATGAGTGCCCCAGGCAGTCAGGGCCCAAGCAGGAGGGGCACTTCGGATTTAAGACATAAATGCAGCCAGGCCAGTTGGCATGGCTCAGTGACTGAGCATCGAGCTATGAACCAGGAGGTCACGGTTCGATTCCCGGTGAAGGCACATGCCCGGGTGGTGGGCTTGATCACCAGTAGGGGGGCGTGCAGGAGGCATTGGGTCCATGATTCTCTCTCATCATTGATGTTTCTCTCTCTCTCTCCCTCTCCCTTCCTCTCTGAAATCAACAAAAAACTATTTTTTTAAAAAGACATAAATGCAAGTCTCAAAGATGAAATCCAACCAGCGCCCAAGTGCATGCAGGAGCCTCGCGCCCTCTCCTCCGCGGAGCCGGCGGGAAAGGAGCACGGGGTGGGCAGGCGTCTCCCCGTCTGGGGAAGAGAGTTACGTAAACCATCTGCAAATCGTTCTGATTCTCTCCTTTCAGAAGTGTCCTCTTTGCGCAATAAAAACAATGTATTTGTTGGTACAGTACATTAATTCCATTAAAATCACATTAAGTGTAATGAAAAGCTCTCAGAGTCTAATTACGCCGGCGAACTCACAGACCCGCATCAACTTTTAAACCCACTGCAATTACAACAGGAGGCGGGCCTGTCTGGTAGACAAATCGTCCCTCCATTTCCAAAGGATGGTGACTGAGGCCCACTGTCCTAACGCCACAAACCACACGCTGCGCATGCAGACCCCAATCTGTCCCTGGGAGGGCCTCGGCCTGTTCTCGGGCCAGACCCTCGCCGTGCTCCTCAGTCCTGACTCCTCTGAGTTCATCTCCCCAGAGCACACTCCATTCTTGCACTTCCTGCCCTGAAGGGTCCCCTACATCCCCCAACATTCACAGTGGCACCTCGGAGCGCCCTCTGCAGTCCAGGCCTGGCCACTGCAGGGCCCACAGGCTGCCAGCCTCCCTCCCTGGGCCCTTGCAGCCCCAGGTGGCCCTCCCTCCTGCCCTCTGCCCTCAGCCAGCCCTGGTCCTCTAGGCTGCCAGGCAGAGACGTGTATGCCAAGCGAGTCTGTGTCCCGGCAGGCAGTGAGGCCCCGGGAGGAGGCAGAGAGTCAGGAGGACAAAGGAGGAAGGGGTAGGGGATTTCCTGCACTGCTGACCATCCCACGGGCGTGTGAGGGCCAGCCGGCCTCCCACTGTCTAGGGCAGGGGTGGGGAACCTTTTTTCTGCCAAGGGCCATCTGGGTATTTATAACATCATTCTCGGCCATACAAAAGGACCCACTTAAAATTAGCCTGCTCTATTCGCTCAAACATTCCATCAACTCACCCCTAACGCCTTGGCAGGGCCAGACTCTGCGGGCCTTACACGGCCTATAGGCCGACATTCCCCAGCCCTGGTCTGGATGAAGTGACACACGGGACAGCGAGGCTCTACCTAGACCCCTGCCCCTCACTCATGGCCTATGTCCACCTACAGTTCAGACGCTCCTACGACCCCCAAACAGAGGCTGGGGGACCTGGACAGCCGTGCCGCACTGGTGGCATGAAGGGATCCTTCCCTCTGACCATGTGGCCCTGAACAGATGCAGTGGCCTCCCCAGCAGCTCAGGTGGTTGGGTGTCAACCCATGTACTGAAAGGTCGCCGGTTCAAATCCCGGTCAGGACATATGCCCAGGTTGCGGGCTCAATCCCCAGTAGGGGGTGTGCAGGAGACAGCCGATCCATGATTCTCTCTCATCACTGATGTTTCTATCTCTCTCTCCCTCTCCCTTCCTGTCTCTCTAAAAATAAATAAAAACATGTATTTTTTTAAAAATCCATACTGAAGAAAGGCTGTTTTAAGTCTTCAGGCCTATGTGCAATAATGAGTTTAAAAAAAAAAAAAGGGCCTTTCATGTGAGTGACATATGACTGTATATTATCTTGCAAATATAATTCACATACATTTTCCATATAAATCACCTCAAATCAAGATCTGATTTTCTCTAATAGCTCTAGTCTGAAAAGAAGTTATGAACAGGAATGAAGAGACACGCACGTCCACGGCTTCTTTAATTGCATTTTCTGCAGAACCCTGCAGTTCTATTTTTAATATTTGATTACACCATCCACAGCGCTATATTCCACAAAAGCAACTACGTCTTGCTCAGCGGAAAAGTCAGAATGGAAGAATATGCGGCACACTACCAACGGTAGGAAGAAGGAGCAATTTAGAACATTTTAGGATAATGATTGAGATCACGGATTCGGAAGTTACAGCAAACACATTTTAAAGACATCTTATCACGGAGCTGACTGCAAGTTGAAGTTATGCACCACGCAGACGGGGGGGGGGGGGGGGGGGGGAGGAACCACCCCAGGAGCCCAGGATTTTATCAAAACACTGACGGAGGCACTCTGAAAACCTAAGCTCTTACCAACACTTCTCCTCACCCACTCTCTCCAAGTCCAAAGCGGCAGCGAACTCACTGTGCTTTCCTTGTCGTCAAGGGCTTTTGCCCAAACGTCTCGCCAGCGCTAACGTGGCTGATGTATTCCCCTGCTATGTTCATGCTCGTTCACGACATTTTCTTGTCTTTTGTGTTTCTAATACTCCTGTGTTTTGCTATTTTGGTCAACTTTTCTATTGGTTTGCTGTTTCCTTTTTCTAGGCGTTTGGAAACGATACATATCTTTTCTGTACCATTTTTAAAACACCTGATTGAAATTATCTATCCAACACGTGCTCAGCAATAACACATATGCCTACAGGTTTTGTAGGTACAGGAGCTTTCTACCCCACCTTACCTCCCAGATGTTTGAACAACCACATTGGTATCAACCATTCAAACCTAACTTCACATTTTCTTGTTTTAATTGCTCATTGCTGCTTTGTTTATACCAGTTCTTCTCATCTCTTGATTTATTTGTTATTAATAATATTTTGCATTTGGCTTATACACGTCAATACTTTCTTTTTTTCAGAAATGAAATGCAGACACTTTTAGTTATTTTTCTGAAGATATCTATTGTTTGCTCATTTACATGAATGAGCTTAGAAATTTCACCTACAGAAAGCCTAGAGAAATTTGCTTAACAATCATTCTCCTTCTAAAATAAATACAGGTTGCTGCATTATCTTCTAGCATTTCGTTTTGAGGACATTCCTAAGACCTCTTCACCTCGAACGTGCAAAACTGACACAGAGATGAACAAATCCATCACAACGTGAGCAGAACACTCCCTGGCTCTTACAGCGATGAAATACTGTGACACGCACCTAACCTCCTTACTACACAAATTAACTTTCAAACGGAATATCAAGTGAGAAAACAGACACGTTTAAGAGTCCGTGGAGTAAAATAACGATCAAAGCACTAACTGGGATGGGATGTTCCTAGAATCGCTGGGAGTCTGAAATTGATTTGAGAGCAGCCCTGTGGTTAGCCTTCTACACTCCTAATCAATTCTCTCACGGGAAGCTTTTTGGACAGCTACACTCTCACGCACTCAAAAAATATGTTTCCATTTCTGAAAGCATCACTTTTCCATTTTTCTTAAGCTGTCACACCAAAAGGAAAAAATAAGTTTTCTGAATTGTTTAAATGTGCACGACTAGGACACAGGATGTAAAGTGGCCAGTGTTCTCAGTCCACGCCCATATGGCCAAACGCGTCACTAGATCATAAAGAGCACCCAGAACTGGCAGGCTGGATAACGCGGGGGGTCCTGGGCTGCCACTCACCAGCTCCTATCAAAGTTAGTATAATGAAAATGTCAAGAAAGCATCACATTTAGAAACCACAAAATACAAAGATGGAGCTGTCAGTCACTCCGGACGCTTGCCAAATGAAAAGTTTAAATATAGTCATGGGTGAGCAGAACTACTGCCAACCACGTAAGCTCACCAGGCAAGACTTGGTCTTTCTTGTCTAACACGATATATCCCCAAACACAGGACTTGGCACACAGCAGGCACTCAGATCATTATGCGTGAATGGTAGGTGACTGGGTGGGTGGGTGGATGGAAGGGTAGGTGGGTGGGTGGATGGATCGATGAATAAATGAACAGACAGATGAATGGATGGGTGACTGGGTGGGTGGATGGATGGATGGATGGATGAAGAAATAAGTACAAGGATAAATAGATGGATGGGTGAGTGGGTAGATAGACGGTAGAGTAGATGGGTGAGTGGGTGGGTGGGTGGATGGATAGATGGATGGGTGAGTAGATGGATGGGTGGATAGTGGATGGATGGATGGGTGAGTGGGTGGGTGGATGAATGGATGGGTGAGTAGATGGATGTGTGAGTGGGTGAATGGATAGGACGATGAATGGAAGGAAGAGGGAGAGAAGGAGGGAGGTTGGGAAGAATAACCCTGCACAACCAGCTCTGATCTGACCTATCTTTAATGGTCCTGGAGACCACCACCTCCCCCAAAATAGTCAAGGATCCACTCTGAGTCTTGGGTGGACTGACAAAAGGAAAGCAGGGAAAACCAAATGGAACTGTGCTAGAGGTCGGTCTGCCTCCCTTCCTCCCTCCCTTCCTCTCTCCCTCCCTCCCACTCTCTCTGAAAAGCAATGAAAAAAATATCCTTGGGTGAGGATTAACAATAAAGCCACAGTGAGTATCTTCACACACAGGTTTTATTGCTGTTGCTGATTTTAGTATGGACCCTGTGAAATAGGATGAGTCACCAGGCATAAAGGCTGCACCGTCATCATTCCCTCCAGTGGGTATGAGAGTAGTTGCCCCCTATACGCTCATCCACACTGAGAGCCTATTAGAAGGCCCTTTACTAGCTTGGTGGACCCCCCCCCCTCCACTCCGGCCCCCCCCCCACACACACACAAAGAAAAGAGCTATTTTCATTTGCATCTAAGTTCAACACTTTTCTGGTTACTTGCCTTTGGTATCTCTTCAGCGACGTGCCTAGTGACTGACTAGACTAGAGCCTGCTGCAGCCGTGTCCATGGGATGCTAATGTCTCCCTATTGATTTATGACTGCTTTTAGTGTAATAGGGATGGATGGGGAGGGAGACAGGGCTATGTCCTGACTCGCCAGTTCCGGGGGTGGGTGTTTGACACACACAGGATGCTAATGGAGTTGTGGTCCATTTTATCAGTCTTTCCCCTTATTAAACTTTCCACTGCAGGTGGGTGCCTCGGTCCTTCAGCCTGGAATCTATCTATCTGGGGGACATTCTCTTTGCCTCATTTCCTTGACTGAAAATGGAAGATACAGAGAATGACTTTGCAGCTGCCCCCTCCCCCCATTTATCCACACGGGATACATTCCAAGACTCCCATGGATGTCTGAAACCTTCCTACTACCAAACCCTATGTATACTGTAATTTTTCCTATTCATACATACCTATCCATATAAATTAAGTTTAATTTATATACTAGGAACAATTAGAGATAAACAAAAATGACTAATAAAATATAATTATAGCAATACACTATAATAAAAGTTGTATAAATGTGCCATTGATTTTTTTAGAGAGAGTAGAAGGGAGGGAGGGGGGAGAGAGAGAGAAACATTGATGTGAGAGAGAAACATCAACTGGCTGCCTCCTACACACCCCACACTGGGGATCAAGCCCACAACCTGGGCATGTGCCCTGACCAGGAATGGAACAGTGACCTCCTGGTTCATAGGTTGACGCTCAACCACTGAGCCATGCCGGCTGGCTGTAACAGCTCTTTAAAAATTTTTTTTAAAGATTGTTTACTGATTTTGAGAGAGGACGGGAGAGAGAAAGAGAAACATCCATCGGCTGCCTCCTGCACGCCCTCTAACCGGGATCTAGCGGGAAACCTGGGCATGTGCCCTGATCAAGAATCAAACCAACGACCTTTAGGTGCACGAGACAAAGCCCAACCAACTAAGCCACACTGACCAGGGCTATCCCAGTTCTTAAATGACCATGATCAACTAGGGTCGCGTCATTACCATATTTTGAGAAATTGAGCGATTACAGATTATTAGGCATCTTCTAAGCGAATGACTGTAAATGCTACCTGGGAGACTACCGAGTCTGGGCCTAACCACCCCCAAAGAAAAATAAGATCCAAGTTGGCATCCCTTGTTTTCCAATTAATATGGCGAATAATCATAGAAGCCACTCTCCTGTCACTTCTAAATTGACAAGGGAAAAAAAAGCTTGCCAGCTTTCCCGCTATCGTCTGGTCGCTTTCTAGTTTTCATTTAATGGAAAACTTGTCAAGTCACAACTTTTTTATGTGCCTCGCTGCAGAGCATTTTCCCACAAGCGAGATTTCCTCAAGACAATAACGATCCTGACAACAGGAGTCTGAGAACAAGATGGGGTCAGTTATAAAAAAGGAGAAATGGTAAGAAATCTATTTTTACCTATTTTCATGGATGTTGGGCATGCCTGACACGGTCCTATTTTGTAAATTTATTGCCTTGTTCCCTGTGATCTTCATGATAAATAAGTTGTCACGGAACCTGGCTGACTAGCTTTCCTCTTCATTTTACAAATGCCGCGTATATTTAACCCTACTGTCACTTTCGTTTGTCAAACAAATACAATAGTTAAGACTGGATTCTAGCCTGGCCAGTGTGGCCCAGTGGTTGAGCATCGACCCATGAACCAGGAAGTCACATTCAATTCCCCATCAGGGCACATGCCTGGGTTTTGGGCTCGATCCCAAGTGGGGGGCGTGGAGGAGGCAGCCGATCCATGATTCTCTCTCATCATTGATGTTTCCCTCTCTCTCTCTCTCTTTCTCTCTCTCTCTCTCTCTCTCTCTCCCCTTTCCTCTCTCTGAAATCAAGAAAAACATATTTTTAGAAAAATAAGGACTGTTTGTTTTTTCCCACAAAAAAGGAATAAAAGCAACCAAGCCTGGCTGACTTGGAAGCGGGTGTCCCTGGGGCTGGGGTGTGCTCACACAGGACTACTGCTTGCATTATCAGCCACCTGATGCTCTGACTTTAACTCTGTTATACACTAGATGGATTTTTAAATATTCATTTTAAAACACGATGGGGAGTCCTGGAGATGAAAAGAAAAGCCAGTGGAAAGCCAACAACGTAGATTTAGAGAGAAGCCAGTGGAGGAAGCCGCACATCAGTGTCAATCACGCCACACCCAGATCGTGGGGTGGGATCATCTGAGCAGAAGGCTGGCGAGCACCCAGGAAGGAAGTGCCAGGCACCTCGTCTCCTCTTTTAATGAGGGTACGACATTGGCATGTTAGAGGAATGCTAAGCAGATGAGGGCCTTTATTTCCGCAAGATGTTAACACAGTGGGCGGGGGCAGCCACCCCCTGTGCAGCCTGGGAGAGACATGGGGAGGGGTCCTGGGCACAGAGGCCTGGCCTGTTCCAAGGACGGGGACTTGTTTAAAAACAGGGGGGATTATAACCTGGGGCCTGCGCCCTCAAAAGCCAGACACCAAATCGAGATGAGATCATCGCACCAGGCTGGAACGCTAACTTAAAAAGCGAGCAGATGAATCCATCGCTGTTACACGTGTTCTGCATTTTGGCACCGAAATTCATCAAATTTCATGGATGGTGTGGCTCAGTGGTTGAGGGTCGGCCCATGAACCAGGAGGTCACGGTTCGATTCCAGGGCTATCACCTGGCAGTCACAGATAAACAATTCCTATGGTATTTGGGGAATAACCTGATGCTTTTCTTGAGAGCTAGAATGTAATCAATTTTTAAAATGGTTCATGAATACTTGAAATAAATGGGTATTTGTCTGCCGGTAGAACACTGGTATATAGCTGTTCAACTGTCCTTTGATATTATAAATCATGTCTTTATTCATTGTGTCTTATCTGTGAAGGGCAGAAATGAGTACCTTTTAGACCGCAACTGTGCTTTGGTCAATTTCTCACTCTATTTTATTTTACGGACTTGGAGGTTGTATTTTTGGTAAAGGATCGGGACGATTTTATCTCTGATGCAGACTTTACCTTTTGCTCGTCTAAAATAACCTTACTCCTTCTTTTTGGATGGAATGCTGCTCTGCCCACCATGTGCCCATCTTGTGTATCTTTGCCCATCACTTTTAACTTCTCTGGGTCCCTCTGCTTTACCCACGTCGCTGTTAAAAGCTTACGGCTAAATTTTACTGCCTGACTACACCTACTAGAGAGTTTAAGCCATTAGTTATAGGCACATCTACTATACGCCATACATTCCTCTTCGGAAATCCAAGGAGCCTCAGAATGCAGCCACCTTACACTCCCAGGACCAGACAATCTCACTTCTCACCCTGATCTAAAAGGAGCACAAACAGGTAGGGAATGAGACCGGAGTCTGGGCCCCAAGAAGGAACATGATGCCGGAAGCCCCTCCCAAGCATAGCCTGCTTGCTACTCAGTCTTCGCCTGAGTGGAGACACCGAGTGGAGCCAGAATGAGGTGGAAATGCCACCTGGAGGCACAGGGCAGGTGAGTGGCTCTTCCTTCCCTGGGGCAAAAGCCACAGGGGGACCACCAAGGGCCATCAAGGGGCAACCAGAACCCTCACACAGCGCGGACCGGAGGGGCCATGGAGACGACACTTTGGAAAACTACCAGTAACCAGGACGGGTGACCGCATGTACCCTACGCCCAGAGACTCCACTCCCGCACACACCATCCAAACGGGGGCACCTGTCCCCCGAAGTCCACATACAAGCATGCATCGGGCAGCACCGACCCTAACCGCCCAAAGTGGACACCACCCAGATGCCCGTCCACAGCAGACTGATAAATCAAGCTGATAGATCCACCCAATGGCAACAGACACGAGTGAACCGCAGCTGCACTCAACGGTATGGATGGCATTTCACAAACACGCTGCTCAGTGTAAGAAATCCAACATTAAATAATGCATACTCCATGTTCCCGTTTATGTGAATTGCAAAATCAAGCAAAATTAATATAGGCTGCTAACACTCAGAGGAAGGGTTGACTCTGGGGTGCTAGTAACAGGAAGGGGGCACCAGGGGCTCTTGGGGTGCAGGGGAGGTTCTGCTTCTTGATCTGGGTGCTGCCTCTGCAGAGATGTTCATTTTGCAAAAAAACACACTGAGCTGACAGAGCACCCGACAATTTGTGGAATTCTCTGTGTGTATGTTAGACTTCAACAAAAAGTTCAAAAAATGAAAAAAAAAGGGCTAGGAGAGAATCGGTTGCTAGGAGACCCAGAAGCCAGGATTCTGGCTTTGGTTATTAGCCCTTAGAGCTCAGAGAATGGATACACACTGATGTCTATGAAATGTCTCAGGGATTTTTTTTTTAATATACCAGAAAACACCAAGCCTGGCAAATAATGGCCTCCGATTACCCGACACCTGCCCATCGCCAACGCGAGGGCCACAGGATGCGGTTGTGAAAGACACCTGGCAGGGACACCTGGCAGGGACACCTGCTCATCTCAGATGTGGCAGGTACGGTGGTTCAGAGAGACCCATGCAGATTCCTGAGAACCATGACCACACCCAGAGCTGGGAGACCCAAGGCTGAACCCCTTGGGGAGGGGTGGGTGCACTTCATGCAGGTAGGCATTCCTTCTTTCTTTCTCTCTCTCTCTCTCTCTCTCTCTCTCTCTCTCTCTCTCTCTCTCTCTCATCAGTGAAAAACATATCCTTGGGTGAGGATTAAAAAACAAACAAACACATGAAGGGCGGAAAGCAGTGGAATGAGATTTTTAAAGTGCTGAAAGAAAAAAGTGTCAACAAAAACCTGTACTAGTATATCCTATACAACTATCCTTCAAAAAACAAAGGAGAAATTAAGAACCACATTGCAACCTGGTCCATGTGGCTCAGTGGTTGAGCATTGACCTATGAACCAGGAGGTCACAGTTTGATTCCCGGTCAGGGCACATGCCTGGGTTGTGGGCTCGATCCCCAGTAGGGGGCGTGCAGGAGGCAGCCAATCCATGATTCTCTCTCATCATTGATGTGTCTATCCCTCTCTCCCTGTCCCTTTCTCTCTGAAATCAAGAAAAAAATATATATTTTTTTTTAAGTTCAATTTTATGTTATGTGAATTTCACATCAATAAAGTAAGAACTGAAAATAACAAAAAACTCCGGCTTCTGAAAACTGACAGAAGCAGCAGAGGCACCATCTTCCTTAGTTACCTGTCTGGCCCCATAAGCATCCATGAGAGGGGAGCCCTGGTTTAGGAAAATAGGCTAATTGGGTGTTTATAGAAACACCACAAAGCAACACGATATAAATTACACTTCCGGGAGCCAAGAACAGTCAAGGATAATTTGTGGAAGGTTTTTTTTGGAAACTTTACAATAATCTTAAATATGCTGAAATAAACTTTTCTACATTATTAGAAGGTGTGGGGGAGGGAAGGAACCCCATTAAAGAGCTGCATAATTCTACCCCTCGATAAAAGCTATGGGAAAACTGCAAAAACGGTCAGATTCAACTTGTTAGGAACCCTGAAAAGTATCAAAGGCGTACGGCAACACAGGAGGGCTTGTTCAACAAAAACGACGGAATCGCAGTGAGAACGCTGGGCTTTGTGGTTCTTTCACTCCAGTTCCATCCCGCGCTCCCCAGCGGTGGCCTTGTGGGGAGCAGCCCACAATCGTAATATCAGAGGAAACAGAAAGGAGCGCTTTCACAAGAAAATGCCATTGTTCCTTTTGACGAGTCTGGTGGCTCCCTGGAACACCAGATCAAAAGGCTTATTTTTAGTTCCTTTACTGGGAACTCTCCCACAGCTAACGCTCCTACCCAGGGATGTTTTGGTCAAAACATTTCCAGGTGAACACTTTATCCTCTACTTCCTGGGGGTAATGCTAACAGTTTGGGCAAACAATACACTGACCAGAAAGCAACCGGGGCACGTGCCTTGACTAGGCATCGAACCAGTGACCTCCTGGTTCATGGGTCAGTGCTCAACCACTGAACCACACCGGCCGGGCTGTCTGGCTGATTATTAAAGGTATGCCCCAACATGCACATAGAGCCCTTTGGCAAATACAAGGAGACTTTTTTGGAACCAGGTATTTAAGAAAACTTCTAGCTAATCATTAGCAAGCCACAGGCTAATGAAACAAATACCTCCGTGGCCACAAACAATAAGAAATACAGGCTTCCCAGAATTCCTTCAGAGAAATTACAAAACCAATGGGAGGGGAGAATCTGATTTACAGAGTTATGCTATGACAATGTGAAACATGTGCACTCTTCAAGGAAAATACAGGAGGCATGTATGGTCCAACACAGAAGAAAAGGCAATAAAAAATAAGCTGTCTGTGAGAGAGTACAGACATTGGACTTACTAGACAAATACTTTAAATAAGCTTTTTTAAATGTTAAAGAACTAAAGGAAACCATAACTAAAGAACTAAAGGAAAGTGGTACATCTCACCACATGGGTAATATAATAAAAGTAGAGAAATTAACAGAAATTCTGGAACTGATGTGTACACTAATGTTCATAGTAGCATTATTCAGACTAGTCAAAGAATGGAGACAACTCAAATGTCCATCAACTGATAGATGGTCAAACAAAGTGTGGTATATTCATATAATGGAATATCATTTGCCATTAAAAGGAAGTATTGTTTCATGCTACAACATGAACTTTGAAAACATTGTGCTAAGTAACAAAGCCAGACACAGAAGGTGCACATTTATATGAAATGTTTAGAACAGGGAAAGCCATAGGAATAGGAAGCAGGGAAATCAGATGAACGATCTGGCAATTTTAATGACATTAAGGTAGCCATTCCAGGAATCCTACTTCCAGGTATGGGCTCTGCTGATCCTGGTCCATCACAGCACACCCGTCAGCACCATAAAACCATGATCTGTCTTGGAACCAACACTATGGAGCATCTAATAGGTCTGTGCTTACTGCTTTAAAAGAGAGGGTAATGGAAACATTTTCAACTTAGGTGACGACAAAACCAAGCCTAGGTAATCACAGGCAAGAACAGCAATATTCTCCCTCTGCCTAACTATCACCCCTGCTGCTCTGGACTGAATTGTGTCTCCCCCGCCCCAATATAATTCATATGTTGAAGCCCTTAGCCCTCAAGGTGATGGTATTACAGCAGCAGTTCTCAACCTGTGGGTCGCGACCCCTTTGGCGGTCGAACGACCCTTTCACAGGGGTCGCCTAAGACCATCCTGCATATCAGATATTTACATTATGATTCATCACAGTAGCAACATGACAGTTATGAAGTAGCAACGAAAATAATCTTATGGTTGGGTCACAACATGAGGAACTGTATTTAAAGGGCCAGAAGGTTGAGAACCGCTGTATTAGTGGTTGGGGTTAGATGAGATCATAAGGGTGGGGCCCCGTGATGGATTAGTGCCCTTATCAGAAAAAGGAGAGAACAGATCTCTTTCTCTCCCGCTCTCTTCCCCCCCCACCATTATGTGGCCAGGAAGAGAGCTCTCACCAACAACTGGTTGCTGGCACCCTTAACTTGGACTTCCTGCCCCCAGGACAGTGAGAGATAAACATGTGTTGCTTAAGCCCCCCAGTTTGTGGTACTCTGTATGGTCGCCCAAGCTGACTATTACACCTGCCCTCCCTCTGTAAAGTCTGTACCATCCATGGGTGAACTCTCCCCTCTTTAAGCCACTGCCAATCTCCGTGGTGCTGAAATTTCACACATGAAGAGTGAGCCCGGTGTTTCCTAAATGCTATAGGAAATAATCACCCGAGGATTCTCTTTTCTCCAAAATCTGAAGTCAGGTTCTTTAAGAAGCCAGCCTCTTTTCATCTGCAGGGAGATTTTCTTTTCAAATCCCTCTTTAAACATTTCCTTCTGGGGGATGTCTTAGCCTTAAGTACTGAACCTTAAAGAAAAGCTGTTTTCCATCCACTGCCTGGTTTCAGGTCTGCTCTCCCTGACCTTTGAAAAGGGCAAAAGAAAGACTCGGGGGGCCACCTGCTCTGAACTACCCAGCAGCACAGGGGCCGACTGACACACCCGGTCAGAACACCTGGCCCCAGGGCCCTGCAGGCAGATTTTTCTGCCAAGCAAACACTTAGGCTGAACATCAAAACATCCAGCCACTCACACTGAAGCGCTCTGTTTAGAAAGGGATAGAGCCTGGCCCTTGTGGCTCAGTGATAGAGGTCAGTCCACCTAGGAGCCAGGAGGTCAGGGTTCGATTCCCGGTCAGAGCACACGCTGGGGTTGTGGGCTCCATCCCCAGTAGATGTACAGGAGGCAGCCGATCCATGATTCTCTCTCATCAATTGATGTTTCTCTCTCTCTCCCTCTTCCTTCCTCTCTAAAATCAATAATATATATATTAAAGGGCAGCTCTGGTTATGCCCTTTGGGAGTCCCCAAGTCATGGCTAAGGCGCAATGGGGAAAGAGGGTGTTGGGAGAGGGGTGATGAGGGGACACTAAAGTTACCAGTCTGCCACCTGTAGGCGGGTGCCGGGAGCGTAAACCTCAGCGCCCACTAGACAGCCGACAGGAAAACAATGCACATTAAATAACGCCAAAAACACCCTGAGCAGCAGATGTGCGGAGACTATCTGTAGTGGCCCGTCTGAACCACGGCTCCCGGATCCCTGCCTCCAGGCTCCTCCCCCTCTGACTCCAACACTCACAGCTGTGGCCGCTCCTTGCTCCTCCTAACCAGCCTCCACGCCTCAGCCCTGGGTCTGAAATACGCTTTTTGAACCAATGCCCCCATCAGGATGAGCGGCCACACTCATCCCGGTTCCGGCTGCTGGGCTCTCGTTTGAAAAGCCACGCCGGGGAATCAGACAACAGAGGCTAAAGACACGCACGCCGGCCCACGAGGCTGGGCAGGCATGTTGACCATGCAAAACTCAACAACACACACCACACATCCATCCACACATCCATCCATCCCCAAGGCCTGCTCTTGGATTTCCCCGGGGTGGAATCAAACACACACTGCGTAGCCCTAGCCGGTGTGGCTCAGTGAACAGAGCGTCAGCCTGCTGACCGAAGGGTCCTGGGTTCGAGTCTCATCAGGGGCACATGCCTGGGTTGCAGGCTTGATCCCCAGTGGGTGGCATGCAGGAGGCAGCCAATCCATGATTCTCTCCCACTGATGTCTCTCTCTCTCTCTCCCCTCACCCCCATCCTCTCTGAAATCAATAAAAATATATTTTTAAAAAAACAACATAGCCCTGGCCCGTTTGGCTCAGTGGATAGAGCGTCGGCCTGTGGACTGAAGGGTCCCGGGTTCGATTCCCGTCAAGGGCATGTACCTCGGTTGTGGGCACATCCCCAGAAGGGGGTGTGCAGGAGGCAGCTGATCAATGTTTCTCTCTCATCGATGTTTCTAACTCTCTATTCCTCTCTGCAAAAAAATCAATAAAATATATTTTTTAAAAAACAACAACAACATACTGAACAGACCCTTATGCCCAAACCCCAAGGCGCCCACAGATGCCAAGAGTTCTCAGAAGTGCCTGCCTCTCCTTATAAATAAACATACAGGGGCTGCGTATATTTGTCCTGTTTCCATGGATCCGCTCTTTCTTAATTAATTTTTAAAATATTTGTATTGATTTCAGAGAGAAACATCCACGATGAGAGAGAACCGTGGATGGACCGCCTCCTGCACGCCCCCTACTGGGGACGGAGCCCGCAACCCGGGCCTGTGCCCTGACCTGGGTCATAGGTCACCGCTCAACTACTGAGCCCCGCCGGCTGGGCGGCCACTTTTTTTTTTTTTTTTTTAATTTGGGGATGGGGCGCGGGGTGGAGGGAGGCAGCAACTTCCACCCAAAGGCTCTAAAATGGCCCGAACAACCCGCTCTCGGCGACCAGCCCTGCAGAGGGGGGTCCCGGCGGCCTTCTCCGACGGCGGTGAGTGAGCCACGGGCGTCGTTCCCGGGGCACCAGCCGCCTGAAAACCCGCCTCAGAAAACGGGGTCCCGCACGCCGGCTGCGGACGCGGGAGACGCCGAGGCCCCGCCGCCAAGTCCCCGCGCCCCGAGCCTCCCCGGGCGGGACGCAGCCCCCGACCCGGTTCATCCCGCCCCCACCGCACCCCACCCCGACCCGGTCCCCGGCAAGCGGCCGGGGGGCCGGGGAGCGAGGGGGGCGAGGAGGAGGCGGGTCCCCGGTCCCGGGCGCACAGGGACCCCGAGGGTCCCGCCTCCGCCCGCCGCGCGCCCGCCTCCCACCCTCTCCCCGCGCAGGGCGGGCAGCCCGACGGGTTCCTCTCCGGAAAGTAACTGCGGCTCCGCGACAGGGAAGGCGAAGTGGGGTGCGGTGCGGTGGGGGGTCCCCGGAGTTGGGAAGTCAGTCCCCCGCCCGCCCGCGGACACTCACCGAGAAGCCGGCCCAGAACGGGCACGAGTGGCGGACGCGGGCCGAGGTGGTGAGCGCCAGCGCGGCGAAGCTCACGGCCACGATGAGGCAGCCGAGCGCCATCTGCGTGGCCCCGAGCGCCAGCACCACGCGCGAGCGGCCGGGGCACGGGCGCAGGCGGGACAGGCTGCGGGGCAGCGCGCGGGCACCGCCGGCCGGAGGCATCGCGCCGCCGCCGCCGCCCGCACGTCTCGCGCGCGCTCCCCGGCCCGGCCCGGCGCCGCCTCGCCTCACCTCACAGCGGGTCTGAGGCGGCAAGTTGCGCCGGGCGCGCGGGCGGCCTCGCTGCGGGCCGCGGGGGATGCGGCGGCCGCGGGCGGGGAGCCGGGCGCCCGCCACCCCAGCCGGTGCCCGCGTCCATGCCGCCGCCGCCGCTCCGCAGGGCCGCCCGGCGCGCCGCGCTGCGCCCTCTCCCGCCGGCTCCCGCGCGCTCCTCGTGCGCGTGCGCGAGCGTTCCCCGGCCCGAGCGCGTGCGTGTGGGTGTGCGCGTGCGCGGGCCGGTCCGTCCTGGGAGCCGCGCGCTGGGCCGGGAGCGCGCAGGCGCAGGTGCGACCGTGGCGGCTACGGGTCGCGAGGATGGAAGTGGGCACCGCAGGCGGCGGGTCAAGGGCGAGGGCAGCCGGCTCCCGGGCTGGGGCGCTGGAGCGGCCTGGGAGCCCGGCCCGCGGGCAGAGCCTGGGTGCGCGCCTTGGAGGGTGAGGGTCGGGGGGATGGAGAGACCGCCGGGACGGTGGGGAGCGCAGGTGCAATGAATATTTTGCAAACGCTCTGCCCCAGGTGCGGCGGGCAGCACGCAGCCTCCCAATGCGCCATTGCGAGGCCCCAGGTGCCGCTTCGCCGCAGTGGCAGAAGGTCCCTGGCCCGCCCCTGAGGACCCGGCCCTGAAGGAACTGCATGGAAAACATGCCCAGTGCGCCACGGAGGTCTGCGACCCACCTTTCATCTGCAGGGCTTTGGATCCAAGTGGAAAGTTTAGGTGCAACACAAACCGCACAAAACGAGTTTAAGGACCTATTAAGCCCGCCGGTGTGGCTCAGTGGTTGAGCGTAGACCTGTGAACCAGGAGGTCAAGGTTGGATTCCAGGTCAGGGCACATGGCCAGGTTGCCGGCTTGATCCCCGGTAGGGGGCGTGCAGGAGGCAGCCGATCCACGATTGTCTCTCATCATTGATGTTCCTCTCTGCCTCTCCCTCTCTGAAATCAATCTATATATTAAAGACCCTATTAAGTCATCTCCACTCCCTTTTTCCAGGTTAAGGTTGTACATATATATACCTGATTATCGCCGCTTTGCTCGGAATACCAAGAAAGCTGGCAAGTTTTGAAGGTCATATTTCGCCCTGTGGCCGGGTGGGGTGACGATTTACAGACCACCCTGCGTGGGACAAGGCTGTGCTGACATGTTAAGAGACCCAGGAGTGTTAAGTCTGAAGGGAGGAGGTATAAAAAGGCACCGTTCACAGTATGTACTCATGGGAAATGGTGGGTTACACCCCCACAGCCTGTGGGAGATCGGAGAGAGACCCCCAGTTGGATAAGCTACCCTGCAGGGCCTCCCGGATGCTTGAAATTTCAGCGTTAGAGATATCGATTCCTTTGGGGCTTGCTGAGCCTCTATTAAAATGCAAATTCCCCTTGAAGGGGCAATAGCTCCAGCCTTTATCAGCCAAATCCTTAGCGGGGATGGGATCCATTTTCCCATTTAATGGGATGGCCCAGGGACGCACAGGGAGTGGGGAATTCCGCAGATAAAGTGGCTGACCTCAAAACGCTGGCCTGCGGCCAGTGCTGCTTTCTCCTTTCTCCTCGGTTCTTATCTCTCACGAGAAGGAGCCCCTTCGGGCATTCTTTAGAGCGCGTACAAATTCACATTTCCTGGAGATGTTCTCTAGAAATTCGCAGGGCTTGGAACAAGGCCAGAGCAAGATCCCCCGACTGCCAGGAAGTTTCCTTCTCCCTGTAGTCACCTTATTCATTCATTTATTCACACCTCCAACAAAAGGCACCCAGGCACCCGTGTAGCCACTATGGAAAACAATATGATGTTTCAAAAAAAAGAAATGACACATAGAATTATCCTATGATCCTTGCGAATCCAGCAATTCCACTTCTGAGTATATGAAGCAGGGACTCTGAAGATATTTGCACTCCCATGGGTATAGCCGCATAACGCGCACAATAGCCAGTCGGTGGAAATAGGTCACGTGTCCATCCGTGGATGCGTGGAGAAGCGAAATGTGGTGTCGTAAAAAGGTAGGAAATGTGGACATGTGCTGAGGGAGATAAGCCGGTCACGAAAGGTCAGATCCTGCAGGAGTGCTCTTATGTGCAGTACCTATAGTAGTCCCCGTCATAGACACAGAAAATACAAGGGTGGTTGCCAGGGGCTACAGGAAGGGAGGTGGGGGGTGACTGTTTGATGGGGGCAGTCTCAGCTGGGGAAGATGAGGGTTCTGTGGAAGGATGGTGCTGAGGATGGCTGCACAATGGGAATGTCCTCAATGTCGCCCAACGACACCCCGACATACGGCTCCAAATGGTAATTTTTATCTGACATATATTTTACAATAGGAAAATTATACAATGAAATACCTCTTTACTTGTACATCCACTTCAGATGACTATATTAAAACCTACGAGCCCTCGCCTGTTTGGTTCAGTGGGTAGAGTGTCGGCCTGCAGATTGAAGGGTCCCAGGTTCGATTCCCGGTCAGGGCACATGCACAGGTTGTGGGCTCAGTCTCCAGTGGGGGGAGTGCAGGAGGCAGCCGATTCGTGATCCGCTCATCATTGATGTGTCTCTCTCTCCCTCTCTCTCTGAAATCCATAAAAAGATATTAAAAAAAACAAACACCTGTGAATGACAGGTGATGGCATGGATGTAGAGAAGGTGGACTCCTGTTCATTGCTGGTGGGAGTGGAAAAGGGGGCGGATGGAAAATAATCTGGCTGCTCCTCAAAACGAAATACAGAATTATGGCCCGGCCAGTGTGGCTCAGTGGTTGAGCATGGACCCATGAACCAGGAGGTCACCGGTTCCATTCGTTCAGGGAACACGCCCGGGGTTGTGGGTTCAATTCCTGGTCTGGGCACATACCTGGGTTGCAGGTTCCATCCCAAGTCGGGGCACGTATGGGAGACAACCGATCAACGTTCTCTTATCAATGAACATAAAAATAAGATTGTGAATATATAGCAGTATTTTGCAACGATGAAAGCACTTTATGAACGCGGGGTGGCAGTCTTCGGTTCATAAGGACGCGGTAATACCCCTGACGAGAGTCCTTAGCAGGTAGTGGTCGACTACTATCTATTCATTTGAATTCTATATCCTAAGCTCGACGTGAAAACTGAAGTTCCTGAAATTTCTGAGCTACTGATGAGAATTCTGTGTGGAGCTCCTGAGAAATAATAATTGTTCCGGGAGGGTAATGAGGCTCAGAAGTAAGTTCCACTAAAATCCGCTAACTGGCATTACTATTAAATCGGGTTATAAGAAACATACATCGCCACGATTTCATTAGACTAAGCAATTATTCACGTTCACACACACTGACTCAAACATAATTATACGTGGGGGGAAACGTTACGCCTTTAGGGAAAGTGAATCAAAATTTTGAGTCAAGGCACACAGGAGTTGGTAATTCTCATCCATCAACGGAACAGGAAATAAGGAAGTAAAATTCATCATTTGGTTTTGAAGGATGAGGGTCACCTTGAACCGGAAGTCCTTGAATAGTTTCTTTAAAAAAGAAACAACATGCTCCGCCAGGGTGCCTCAGTCGTCGTGTCAACCCATGAACCAGGTCGTCAGGGTTCGATTCCTGGTCAGGGCACATGCCCAGGCTGTGGGCTCCATCCCCAGTACGGGGCCTGCAGGAGGCTCTGGGGAACACAGACACACAGCAACACACGCACGCACATGGACAGACGCGTGGGATGCTCTCCGGGTCACATGCTTCTCCTCTTGCTCCGTCTCCAGGCCTCAGTGTTGGTGCTGCTCATCCTACAGGACCCTCTGGGCACGGGCCACGCTCCACACCCACCCGCCAGGACTCCCGTGGGCAGGATTTCAAAACAGGCTTACGAAGTTGCACGAAACCATAAACAGCAGGCCAACAGTCCAAGCCAGCACTTTATTTTAAAAGTTTTATTCTGCAGATTTAGAAATTTGAGACTTTTTTTAATAACCGCAAAAGAAATCCAGTCACACCTAATGGTTAACAGAATGTAGTGGTGTATTATCCAAACGGAAGTCGTGCTGATGTGCCGTAATAAATCGTCTATTAGTACAAAAATACACTTTAGGGCACAGCAGTGTATCACAAATTACAGGAGGGGTATTTTGCAAGAGTTTAATCAAACTAGAGACTTCTGAGTAACTGTATCTTTTAAATGCAGCACTTAAAAATGTAACAACTCTGTGCATTTCTTTTTCTTTAAAAAAAATGACCTTGTGTGTCATAAAAATGCTGCTTTATTGCTGCAGAGGTCAAAGTTCAAGGCTCAAGAGGTACAGGAGAGAATACAAAGGTAGCCTTAAGAAACTTGGTTTTGTTTATGTATAAAAAAAGAGAAAGTTTATAAAAGTTAATGTACAAACCAAGAACGAAAGTGGTATGCACGCATTATGTACAAGCATCCTTGAAACATCAAAATTTTCGAATGCATAGCCAAAAAGAAAAAACAAGAAACAAAGCCACCACTGCCCCCTGCCAAAAAAAAATCCCCAAATCACACCATTATTTCCTTCTGGGTGATCACACCCTTCTGGAACCACCAAATCCACAATCTGCTCAAGCTGCTTCATGATTCAGTGTCCGGATGTGCACAAAAGCCATAAAAACCTAGTCCTACAGAGAGACGACCTAAGAATGAAAAACAGGAGGGTAAGGCATTCCTGCTGGTTAGTGTGTCTGGTGATGTGGTTACTTCGAGATCCAGAGGCCCCGGGACAGTCCCGTGCTTTGGTGCCCTTCCCCACGAAGCATGTTTTCATGTACAATCAGCCAGCGGCTTCGCTGGACCCTCCGCCCAACGCGATCGATCCGCTGGCTGTCCATTTGTTTAGTCCACCACATTGGTTCTGTCCCGGGTGCATGTAGATGTGTGCGTGTTACCCCATGCATAAGAACATAACGTGTGCGCCAGGCCAGGGCCACTGGCAAGTGGGAAACCATGTACTTTGAAAAGAACAGAACTCAGATGCACCCCTTTACTGGCTGGTATTTTAACGGAAATCAGTGTGAGTTAAGCAGTGACCACAGGAAGTACAATAATCATTACGAAGCCAACGTCTGTGAAACCCGCGGCCACGTTCTTCCGGCACAGCCCGTAGTTCGCAGTGTTTTCTGCCCACGGCTCAGGAGGGCGCTCTCGAATCATCAGTTCAAACAAAGCGCTCAGTACTAGCCCACGGCAGCATCGACTCTACAGGAAGTGTAATACTCGAGAGAGTGGTTCCGTTCAGATGGAGGAAGTCTAGCCCAGGTTCACATTATCTCAGCGAGGTCCCGTTTCCGGCTTAGAAGTGGTCGATCAGGACAGAGACGCAGTTGGCTCCCACCAGGTAATTCGGATCTCCAGGAAGACACTTGTTTTGCCAGGTTTTAGGATCACCTGTGCGGGTAACAGAAGCTCACATCATCTGCAGTCACTAGCCATAACGCTTTGCCAACACAGGCCAACAGACATACATATACTTATATACAATTTCCTTCTCTGTCTGATCATGCTGCCTTTATACCCAAACTAGATGATGACTCAATCAGTGGGGTGATCACACGGTAAGGCATAGAAATGCTGACCCACTAGATTGTAACCTGAAACTATTATAATTAACACATTGTGGACGGATCACAAGAATTCTTGCTTCATGCCCTGACTGGTTTGGCCCAGTGGATAGAGCGTTGACCTGGGGACTGAAGGGTCCCGGGTTCAATTCCAGTCAGGGGCATGTGCCTTGGTTGCGGGCACATCCCCAGTGGGGGGTGTGCTGGAGGCAGCTGATCAGTGTTTCTCTCTCATCGATGTTTCTAGCTCTCTATCCCTCTCCCTTCCTCTCTGTAAAAAATCAATAAAATATATTTAAAAAAAAAAAAGAATTCTTGCTTCATATTACACCGTGTTTTACAAAGCATCATTTTTTAAAAAGATATTAGCTTGTAAGAACATGTAATAAGTAACTTCAAAATGCAATGGGTATTTGATTTTAACGGGTGCCTTTAACATTTATGTAAAATATTTTTTGTACTCGTTCAATAGAAACTTACCTGGCCACTGGGTAAAGCTAGCAATGAAACTATTTTAATAAAATACTGCATAATGCTCACGAAATTTACCAAAAATTCAGAAGCAGGACTATATATTCTTATTTTTCTAGATCAGGATCAAGTAAGGTGACCTAAACCCCAAATACCACAAGTTCCAACTGGTAACTGACTAGTCGCCCAAGGAAGTGAGAAACGTGAAAATACAATGGGAGCTTTGCAATTGGGACCTTAACACAAAACCACTTAAAAGTAGTGTGTACACAGAAGTGACTTAGATGTTTACACTGAAAACCACAGCCAAGTGTGATCCCAGTGGAAGGTCTTCTGTCTTTCAAGTTCCTGTTACACATGCGTTGAGGATTGAAAAACTAAAGAACAGTGACCCAAAATAGAAATCATATAAAAGGAGTCAAATCATTTTAGTAAGAAGGTGAGAATGCCTGCATATGTAGGACAGTATCAATTCTCCCACTGCACCTTAAAAAATTATTTACTTATTTATGTATGTACTTATTTATTTTTTAGAGAGAGAGGAATGCGAAAGAGGGAGAGAGAGAGAGAGAGAGAGAGAGAGAGAGAGGAACATTGATTTGTTGTTCCACTTAGTCAAGCTTCACTGGTTGACGCTTGCATGAGCCCTGACCGGGGATCAAACCTGCAACCTTGGTGTTATCAGGACGACGCTCCAACCACTGAGCAGCCCGGCCAGGGCTCCCATCTTCAGAATTCGGACACAGACGTCATTTGGTTGCGCACCAAGAACAGTCGCCCTTTGGCCAATCAATGGTTAAAAGGCAGGCACCTCTCTACCTTCCCCGTTCACTCAGTCGGTGCAGCACGAAGGGCTGCTAACAGCCGGCGCCCTCAGCCCAGGTTAATCAACGACAGCCCCAAAGCCCCGAGGACAGAGAGAAGGAGCGTACCCGACGAGGAGTCGGATGATTTTAGAGCAAAAGACCAACCGTCAGGAGTCATGGACGCACAGTGTGGCAGGCGCAGCTCCACGGGCTTCAGGAACTTGAGGCCGTGGGGCCCACACATCACCAGCGGGCTCAGCAGCGTCTCACCTGGAGGTGGGGAGTGGTTAGATGGCTGTCTTCCTCTGCACCCCGGTTCTCCTCGCCTGCTCGTAGTATTAATGCTATGCTAACGGCTTAGCTCTCCAAGCAGCACTAAGAAAACCTAATGGGAGCCACGCAGGTAGTTCCCATGTCCTAGTAGCGGCTTTAACCCAGTGTACGCCCACAGCACGTCGACATGTCATCGATACACTGAATCCTGGAAACCCGTGGGTGTGGCACTTCCAGCGCATTTTACCTCGACGGAGCCGCATTTCCAGGGATAAACAGCCCCCGAGCTGCTGGCTCCTGCAGGTTCCTCAGTGTAAGGTACGTTCACATGTACTTCTTAAACGTTACCTACACCCTGCGTTTCCAATGCCAGATTTGGTTTAGGGGCTCACGCAGGGCCACCATGCGTTAGTACTCTGGCCAGATGTTGGGGCGTGAGGGGAAGTAACGCGTGCCCAGCAGGGAAGCACTGCTCAAAGGCTCTAAAAGGAGCCGTAGCACTGAGCATACTGAGCATCACGTCCCCCTGACAGATCCGGGAGACAGGGAAAACAGCAGCACCCCGACTCCTTAAGGAGCCCCCACACATGGACTGTAACGCCTGACAGGGGACCCCCCTCCCTGCCGAGTGTCTGCTAGTGCTGGGCCCAGGTGGAGTCAGACCTGTCCCAGGAGGCTATGCTCCCCAAGCAGGAGACAGGCACACAGCACAGCCTGGCTGAGTGGGAGTTCCCTCCCCCGTCTCTAGAGATGGAAGGGGGACCGACTCGAAGACAAACTTGGAGAGGCTGGCCAAGACCGCCCGGCAGACAGGAGGAGGGGCGCCCAATGGCCTGTCACCTGCCACCGTCACGCAGGAAGGGAGCACGCCGCGTGGAAGGCCCAGCGCCTCGGCCTCGCTGCGGGACAGCACTGCCAGCCCGGGCCACCAGCCGGGCCCTCCGAGGAGGCCTCTGACGGAGGAGCAGCTCTGCGAGGCCAGCGTGGGGGAGAGGGTCCGAGAGCCCTCTCACCTGAGCTCCCGGCACCGCGTTCGGAGCCCGAGCAGAGCAAGTCCGTTACCTTTCTCCTTGTCGAGGGGCGGGAGGATGCTGTTGTCGCGGCAGACCTTGAAGTAGATCTCCTGCTCCACGCCCTCCGGGATGGCGCCCTGGGGGATGATGATGCTGACGCCGGTCTCGATGGAGCTCAGCACCCCGCCGTTGCTGCTGAACACGCCCCGGGCCGTGGCCACCACGGTGTGGCCGTCCTCGTCATTGTCCTCCTCCACCGCCGACGGGCTGCGTGCAGAAACGGGCGTGAGTCCACTCCCGCCTCCCGGGCCTCATCCTGTCCCCTTCTCCCGCCACCAGAAGCTCTCTACTGGAGCAGCTACCGTCTTCAGTGCTGATGTGACTCAGGCTAACGAAGCAGCTGCTCCCTGGAGAAGTCAATTTCATTGTGAAGGCAACCATCCCATGCGAGCCCTGACCCGGGCCGGGGATGGAGCCTGCAACCGAGGTACATGCCCTTGACTGGAATCGAACCCGGGATCCTTCAGTCCACGGGCTGATGCTCTATCCACTGAGCAAACCGGCCAGGGCCACCTTTGTTTCTTTTAACATCGCTCTGAGCAAACAGTGGCCGAGGAACACAGATGCCGATGTTGCTGGGGTCATGGGAAGCTGTGGCTGTTGAGAGAATGGGCTGGATCTGTGATCCCCGCACCCCAGCTGTGCGAACGTGGGCACACAGCAAGGTCACTCGGCTCAGTCTCAGATAACAGGGGGCCTATGATAAGGCCTACTGGCCACGGTGACCATCAGCTTCATTATTTCCTGTGCCTCCTGCATGACAGCATTCGTGGCAACGGTTTGGTCAACAATACTCAGACCCAAGCCAATGTGGCTCAGTGGATAGAGCATCGGCCTGTGGACTGGAAAGGTCCCAGGTTTGAGTCTGGTCAAGGCCACATGCCTGGATTGCAGGCTTGATCCCCAGTGGGGGGCATGCAGGAGGCAGCCAATCAATGATTCTCTCTCATCGTTGATGTTTCTATCTCTCCCTCCCTCTCGCTTCCTCTCTGAAATCAATAAAATTATATTAAAAAACAAAACAAAAAAAAACAGTACTCAGGTTCAAGTTTGAGCTAAAGCTATCATGTCAAGTCCCCAATCAGCTAAGCAACACAGCTCCTGTCTGACAGGTCACGGGGCCGAAGGAGGGCGCCCTTACCTCCCAGGAACGGCTCTGGGCCCGGTGCTGAGGTTGTTCACGTGGTACCGGGCCTTCTCCGTGTGGGTGGAGAAGGCCTCCACGCCGCTGTCAAACTCGGGAGGCTGGGCCTTCACCAGGGTCTTGGGAGAAGTCGGGACTTTTGAAGACACGTCAGGCTTGTGCGCCGTTTCACTCGGCAGAAGGTTGTGGCTGAATTTAGGGCTTTCAAACTTGCGCTCGAATGGCCGCGCGGAGCTGGTGTACGGCTTGGGGGTGAAGCGGTTGTAGGCTGGGGCGACTGTTTTCTGAGGCTGTTCAGTGCCGTTCACTGGCGCTTTATCTGGGAAACTTTTCTGGGGGTAGAAGGTAGACGGGGCAGGATCCTCTCGGCTCATTGTTCTGAAAGTGCCTGGCTTGTTCTGAGATGGAGGTGGTTCTGGTTTGGACACTAAAGAATTCTGAAAATCCAATGACACCGAATTACCTGGGAAAAAAATACACAACTATTTTTAAAACTTTAAGAAAATATATTTTTAATGATTTCAGAGAGGAAGGGAGAGGGAGAGAGAGAGAGAGAGAAACATCAATGATGAGAGAGAATCACGGATCGGCTGCCTCCTGCAAGTCCCACACTGGGGATGGAGCCCGCAACCCAGGCCTGTGCCCTGACCAGGATTCGAGCCGTGACCTCCTGGTTCCTAGGTCGACGCTCAACCACTGAGCCACGCCGGCCGGGCTATGTAATATTTTTTATATGAAAAACTATGTGCTTAGAAGCGAGAGTTTAATTTTATGAGAATTACTCCATTACAGTGGTGCTGCCAACTTCTGGATGTCCTACCTTCCCCGTGGGCTCCCTTGGCGTGGGCGTGGAGCGAGGAGTTGGAGCTGGGCTGGGGAGGCTGGGAGTACTGGGAGGGCAGCGGGGGTGGGGGTGGCGTGGGCTGGACTGAGTCATAGCGTTTGTCACCGAAGGCATCAGCGTCAATAGACTTGCCCCTGTGAAGAAATGAAGACAATGCCAACACCTGAAAATGAACTCACACAGACAAAACTCGTTCACGTTCTCTAAGCATCTCTAAGCTATTTTTTTTAATCTAGAAATTTCACAATGTATTCTTATGAGTATGGTAGCTCCTCTAGCAAAATAGGCAAACAAATTCCACCGTTCACCAGCACAAGGAATGCAGAGACACACAGACACTTCAAGGAAACCAGGAAAACACCCAGGAGATGGCAACCAGAGGCAAACGGAATTCTGGGTACACTTGTACTATTTCACTCTGCTGTTTACAATTTAATAATGTCTTGCAAATGTTTTGGAACATGTTCACAGGCCCAATCTTCCTTAGGCTCACTTCTCATTTCCTGTCTGAGACGCCAAGGCCAGGCCGGTGCGCCCGGAACCGGAGTCACCCGGGAGCCAGCCGCTCCTTTGGCGAGGGGCTGGCCGTGACTGCTCTGGCTTCAGGGCCACAGGTCCCAGCGACAACTACTCAAACTCCGCCTGCGACGGCAGAGACGCCAGGTAGGCGAGCGAGTGTGCCGTTCACTTTAAACTTCGCCCTTCATCTCCCAGATCCACCGTGTTAACAGCTAAAGGAGCAGATCCGGCTCCGTTTTACAGGCCCACGGAAGTCAGATCGGGCCGCAGACGCGTATTTGCTCAGGCTGCCATGGGTAACAGGTGACACAGAAAATGCACACAAAAGAAACCTTGAAGAGAGACCCATAAGTGGAACGTCGCCATCTACACCTTCGCAGAGCCGACTGCACTGGCGTTATGTGCACCAACAACAGACATGTCGAGTGACTTTCACAGACTCCGTTGGAGCGTGAGCTTTAAACTGTGCCGCTAGCTTGCTTTCTGCATGGACACGCACGTTTGACGATGGCGTTCGAATCTGGAAGTGCACATGACGCCAATGACAGGGGAGTACACCTGATGAGCAGCCTCACGTGACGCCAGTCTTACCACTTGACGCTCCTTTTCAGGTAGCCATAGCTAGGGTAAGAGCCCAGAACTCTAGGGATGGCCGAGCAAGCGCAATAGAAAAACGAGAGGAAATGGTCAATCTAACTAAGCAAGTCGCAGCAAAGGGAACTCAAATGTCATTAAAAACATCCACCAAGGCGCTCTCCCTCCTGGCGCCAAGCCTCGCCCTTCCCTTCCCCGACCCGGGCACCTACCATTGGCTTCCTCGCTCCCAAGCTCCCAAGGCCCTTCCTTCGCCTCCATAACTTGTTTCCTAAGCCCATTTCCTCTAGGAGCTGCTTCTCCTACCTCTGTGATTGTACCAGACAAACGTTCTCTTACCAAAAAAAGTTGAGTGTCGACCTATGAACCAGGAGGTTATGGTTCAATTCCCGGTCGGGGCACGTGCCCGGGTTGCGGGCTCGATCCCAGTAGGGGGCGTGCAAGAGGCAGCCAATCTATGATTCTCTCTTCATGATGTCTCTCTCTCTCTCTCTCCCCCTTCCTCTCTGAAATTCTTATGGTCCAGTGATCCTTTCTTACCTTTGATTTTAACACCTCTCCTAATGCAAAAACTTTCTACATCTGCTCTGAGAGTTTAAGAACAAAAGCAAATGCAGTGCCTCTCACTAGAAAGTGTGTCTGTGCTGACCTGCTGGAGGCTGCTGAGAGCGTGTATCACACACTCAACCATCGCCTTCAAGGTACACGGAACTTCATGAGATGGCCCCACTACACAATCGAGCCTTTATGTGGCATCTCACTCTCCAAAGGTAAGTCTCGGGTTAAATGACTTACTTCGAGGAATAACTAGAAAGGCTGGGCGGATGCTGGGAGTGAGCCGGCTTGGCCGGCTCTGGGAGGTGGCCTGCGGGAATGTGTGCGGAGGGCTTGTTCTCAAAACTTCTCCGGTCGAAGTAGGAGAGCTGCTTCCGGTAGTACTCTTCGTCTTCCTCGGGGTCGTAGTGGTTGGACCGGACAATATCTTCTGGGGGCTTCGGCTGAGGCTTTTGCGGTTCTGGGACCCTGACAATGAACGGCAAACAGGACAACCTTGTAGGTGGTGACTTCGCCAGGACACGGGCACGGACATCGCTGATCGCGACCCTTCGGTGACTGCTGAGCAGCCCCGTCAGCATGGCCGTTTTAACTCCACGTCTTCACACACGAGGCTCAAAAGGCCACCCGCTTCCGGCCCACGGGTTCGATACCAGCTATTCCGCTGACAATGATCTGGTTAGAGGCCTCACAGCAGGTGAAGAGCAGTTATTGAGCAAAAAGGAAGTGGAACCACCCCAGTGGAGAACTTCTCCAAGTGCATACACCCATGTCCGCAGCAAGCCAGGACTGAGAGAGGCTTAGAGACACTCAGAGACGTGTAAGAACTTTAACCAGGACCGAGAAATGACCCTCAGACAAGGAAGCAGCTCTGTGGAGCGCACAGTCCTCGAGGGCACAGGAAGCAGCCGGGGAAGAAAGCTAGCTTTCAGGCAAATTAATGCACCGCGGCTCATGCTCTGCTCAGTGCGTTTGGAAACTGCATCCAAACGAAAACACTTAGTAGGGCTAAGCTTCTGTGCCTATTTCTCATCACACAGCTCATCTGCTAACCATTCTGGCTAAGGAGACACCACACAGTTTGTATGTTCATGAAAAGCACCAGCATTATTAAATAAGAGGAAGATGTACACCTCAGACAGCTCCTCTTTACACAAGCACACCGGTAAGCAGAGGCCGTGTCGGATCCAGCCTGTCCCTCAGCAGCACCAGGTCCGGGGAGGGCACAGCGGCCAGGTTTCCCGCCTGGCTCCGCCAGGACCTGAGCCTCCCCGCGCAGCCCCGGCCTCCCTCACTGCACTGAAGAGCTCAGCACAATGGCAGCCAACTTGTAGCCATACCACAAGTGTTAGGGCTTTAAGCTTTTTATTTTAACCATTTGCTAGAAAAGTATATTTTCAACATGTTTCCTGAAGCTATAAAAAGACCTGTGACAGAGGTATAACAAAGACCTTTATTTTTCTGTCCAGGGCCACCGTGTTAGTTAGAAAGGCCGTCTCCCTCTTCCTCTCTCCCTCACACTAAGGCTGGCTCACTGCCCAGGAGGGCCCGATGCCGGGCCAGCTCCACCCGACCCCAAGGTGTGTACCCACCTGTACAGGGTCTTGTCGTGTTCACTGAACTGACTCTGAAGAGTGGCTTTAGGACCCGCGATGGGAGCCCCTGGCGGCTTGGACGCTGCCTCTGGAGGCTGCAAAAATAAGACAAACAGGCCCGGAACAGATCAGGACAACGCAGGCTGCACGCGGGGGCAGGGAGGGCAGGGGAACTGCTCTTCGCCACCTGCTGTGCGCCCAGGGCGGGAGGGAAGACAGTCCCATCTTTACCTTAAAGCCCGCGTGGTTCTCGTCCTTCCTGTTCTCCAAGGACGCAGACCGCTTGTTCTCAAACATCTTCACCCGGGTGAGCACGGACTGCGGCTTCATGGCCGGGTCCTCCTCCTCGGCGGGAGCGGGGGGTGCGGGCAGGGGCTTGGCGCTGGGCGGCGGCACGTCCGGCTTGTGCTGAGAGGCAGGTACGAGAGGAGGGACCAGTGCAGCACCGTGGAGCGGCTCGTAGCGGCCTGCCTTCGAGGTAAAGCCTTGTGCGGGGACTTGCTCGTAGCTCCGTGGGTACTGCTCATAACACTGCTTGGACTCAGGGGCCTGGGGGCCCGCGGGGGGCGGCGCCTCGGGCCTGTACCTGCCGTGCACCTCATACCCGGGAGCCGGGGGCTCCTCGTGCCGCAGGGTGGAGGTCCTGGGCGGCTGGTCGTAGCGGGGTCTGCTGTCATAGGGCAGAGGGGCTGGCTCCTCGAACCGCGGGAAGTAGCCCCGCTCCGAGGGCTCTTCGGGGTGCTGCCTGGAGTCCAGGTCCCGGGGGTGCTGACTGTCAGAGGGCCGGGGCTGGTAGGGCTGCTCGTAGTAGGACCAGTGCTCCTCGTAGGCAGGGATGCGCTCCTCATAGCGCAGGCGGTGGTCCATGTGCCGCGAGAACGGGTCTGCGTAGCCAGAGGAGTCGTATCTGTACGCGGGCTGCTCCAGGTCCCTGCTGGCTGGCTTCTCCGCGTACGGGGCGTGGGGCTCGTAGCTCGGCTTGGGGTCCCTGTCGGGCCTCAGCGCGGGATGCCCCCCGGCCGGCTGCTTCACCACGTGATTCTGCCGGATGATGTCCTCGGGGTAGGGGTCCTTTCGGTACACCTGCGCACAAGAGCCAGGGGTGAGCGCACAGGCTTGTCTCTCCTTCCCGTGGATTATAACAGAGAAAACCACGGTTTCCTGCAGTTCCATAACCGGCGTGCCCCACCGGCTATGACCAGGGCGGAGAGATTAGTGGAGAAGCCAGTTCCAGCAAGAGCTCAACATGTACAGTGCAGGGGGGCTTTTGTGTGCCCACCTCAGCTAATAAACAAACACTGCGCTAATTATTCCATTTAGTAGAAAGTTAATCAGCACCCCGAACCATTCATTCCCCTTGATTGGACACTGAAAATAAAAATCACAAAGAAAATCTGCACATACCATGATTTATAAAACAGAAAAATGTCTAGGCAGGGTCTCCATTATATAGTAAGGAATTGTGCAAGACATGGAAAACCCCAAAATAAGAATAAAAAAAGTATAAAGCAAAAAATCGCAATGACAAGGCCTGTTCCGCAACGACCCGTGTGCCACCGGAAGCCATGCACACCACAGGCGGGAATGCAGCTGCTGGCCGGAAGCGCTCTGTGGCCCAGGGACGAAGCAAAGGGACACGGGAGGGCAGTGAGGCGTGGGCACCGCGGCCCAGGTACCTGTGGTGGGTCTACATGCGACGGCGGTGCAGCTCCGTGGTCCCCGAGCAGGGAGCGGGCGGCCTCGGCCCTGGGTGTTGGCAAAGAGTCAGCTGGTGGGGAGTGAGAGGTGGGAGGGGCGGGCGCCTCCGGTCTGACATGAGTGAACTTGACACTGTGATTGACAGCAGAGGTGGGTGGTGCTGGGTTTGTTTCGGGCGAAAGGTAAGGGCCTGGAGATGAGGCGTCTGCTTTCTGTGAAGTGTTTAAAACATTTTAATAGTGTTTCTGGTCATTGCTAACTTCCTACCTCCATTTATCGTGGCTGGAAGACAGACATTTCTAATGTGCAGAATAACAAAGCTATGATGCTAAAAGGAAACTCTGTACTGCTGTGTAAGATGAACACACACGGTGTAGAATTAAGTCCTTGGTATTCTCAACTCAAAATTAAAAATTACTTCTTGGTCTGGAAAAAGGGCAGAATATATTCTTTTTAAAAAATATATATTTCTATTGATCTCAGAGAGGAAGGGAGAGGAAGAGAGAGATAAACATCAATGAGGAGAGAGAATCATGGATCGGCTGCCTCCTGCACGCCAGCTACTGGGGATTAAGCCCACAACCCGGGCATGTGCCCTGGCCGGGAATCGCACCGTGACCTCCAGGTTCACAGGTCGACGCTCAGCCCGAGCCTCGCGGCGAGCTGCGTGTACCCTTAACTCAGCCACACCCTCCAGTCCAGCAGCGCACCCTACCTGCGCCCCTGGCGCGCTTGCTGCTTACCTGTTGAGAGGCTGTTTTAAGTCCCGGGGAGTCTAGTCTATGAACGGGCTGTGGCTGCGCTTGTGGTGAGAAGGGAGGAAATGTCTGGTTTTCGTGATGCATCCCAGAGGAATCCTCTCTTACGGGCTCAGAGGACCGGGTAATGGCGGACTCCGGGGGGGTCCCCACCTCATCATTAAGAGTCTCATCTAGTTCTTGATCAGTGTAGGCCCCGCCTTCTGTGTCTGTGTCTTCATAGTCAGAAGTGTGTCTACTGTCCGTGCTATACATTGAGTATTCACTACCTGGGGCTGACAGGTAGGACAGGCGATCGTCATGCAAGTCAAGGTCATCACTGGTAGCACCATCCGCCTGGGTCAAATGAAAGTAAATTACAAGTTTTATTCAGTATTCTGTGAGAGAGGGCCTTTAGTTCACAAGGGAGACTGAAAAGGTATCGGCACTAGTTCTCGACACTTCCGCTGCGGACAGGTCAAGAAGATTGCACACGCGCACATGCAGGCACACAGCACCTTGGAGACCTGAGGGCTTGGATGAATGGAATGTTGCTGGCCAATCAGGACAGAGCTGGCCTCTGGGGCCCAGCCCGGAAGACAAGGAAGGGATCCTGGCACCACTCAGGTTCCTAAGCCCAGTCAGTCACTAGCGTGTCAGCCCGAAGCAAGGTGAAGTGGGAGGGTGCTGCCAAACCACGCTCACAGCAGGGACACACCGACAGGACAGCACGTGAGAACGGTCATGAATATAAACTTTAGTGGAGAAAGAGCTTAAGCTTTTATTATTTTTTAAAATATTTTTATTGATTTCAGAGAGGAACGGAGAGGGAGAGAAACATCAATGATGAGAGAGAATCATGGATCGGCTGCCTCCTGCAAGCCTCCTACTGGGGATGGAACCCACAACCCCAGGCATGTGCCCTGACCAGAAATTGAACCCTGACCTCGTGGTTCATTAGGTTGATACTCAACCACTGAGCCACACCAGCCAGCAGAGCTTAAGCTTCTATACAACAAGGGAAAAGCATCACTAAGTCCTGGCTGCCTCTTACACGTTTTTCTGTTATTGTGCAAAGACAGAGCATCCAGCGGACGGCAAAGGAGAAGCACAGCTTACTTCTCTGTAACAAGTAATCAGAGTCGAGTTGGCGTTAACAATCTGCGCTGCCGTCTGAGAGAGTGAGAGAGGATGAGAGGTGCCCGAGGTTAAGGAGGTGAGAGCGGCACCAACAGGCTGCCACTGGACACAGACCTCACCCTCGGACTGGATTAAACACAACAGTCCGTAAAGGTCTTTCTTGCCTGGACACGGTGCCCAGTTAGCATGAGCGCCGAAGGGTGTGGAACCCAGAAATCAGACAATCTTTCGTCCACGCCCAGGACAAACATGAGGCCGGAGCCACCTGCTGGCTCTCCACGCAGCCTGCGTCTGCTGGGGAAGAGCCCGGCCCGGCACTGCCTTCTTGGTGGGAAGACGAGGGTGTCGGCCTCCTGGAGGCTCAGGACGGGGGAGTCATGTCCCGGCAGGGTCTGTCCCCGCCCCTCAGTGGCTTCCTCACTCTGTGCTGCGGAGAAGAGCTGTCTCCCTGCCCTCTGCTGTGACCTCGACCCTGCAGGGCTGAGGACTGCCACCCAGCACCGGCCAGGGGAGAGGGAAGGCCGGGGAAGGGCACCTGGGACTCACAATCCGCCTCGCTGCCGGGCACGAGAACCACGCAGGGCTGGCTGCTGGGCCGAGAGGACCCGCGCCCGCTCAGTCTCAGGACGGCCGTTCTCGGGGAGCAGGGCAGACAGACCCTCCGCAGCAGTCAGAGCCCGGCAGCGAGCGCGGGACAGTCAGTGTGGAGTGAGTGCTGGGCCTGAGGATGCGCTCAGGTAAAACACACTTGGATGGAAAATGGAAGCTCCATCTAAATCGTAACCAACCTCTCAGATTTACTGAACGCATCGACCCATCCTGGTAACAGATAGCCTACCTTTCTCACATAAGAAGTTGGGGGAGTTAGACCTTTACCGTGAAATCCAAGCCAAGAAAGGAAACAAAGAGAAAGGATAGAAAAGGGAGATCTGAGGTTTAAAAACCTCTCAGATAGGTAGACAGTGCCCTCTGCACTTCCAAGCCAATCTCATCCGAGAATCACAGTGCGATCAGCAGCCTGGCCGCCAGAGGGCGCTAACAGGGCGTGCTGTCCCAGAGCAGCGGGCAGAGGTCAGTGACGCTGTGGCTGCCAGGTGGTGATTTCTCTCCCGCTTCCCGGGGCTCAGGGGGCTCAGAGTGCTCTGGCGGCTCACAGAGCCTGCCCCGAGCGTGGTAAGGGGGAGGGTCCTGACAGGCTCTGCACTGCGTGGTGGGAGCAGCAGCCCCGCCTCCCCACGGGAGCGTGTGAGCCTCTGCACTGCGGGGCTGCGTGTCCTGGGTGGGGCCGGGCCGGGCCCGGAGCATGCAGCATGCACAGCCGAGCATCTGCATCACAGCCAGGCGGAGGGGAGGGGCCATGCAGGGGCAGGCACAACACAGCCCAAGCCGACGGAGAAAATGGAGAACAAAATAAAAAAACAGACATTCACAGCCTCCCCTAGCAACCAGAACGGATTCAGGCGGCACTGATCTGAAGGTAAAACACGTTGAAATAAAAAGTTCTCTGAACTGTCCACTTGGAGCAACCATTAGCTCTCCCACCAGGACCAACAGGCCTCTCCCGTGAAAGAAGGCCCCCAACCAGGAAGAGTGACAGCAGAAACGGGGTAACCTAAAGCCTGCCATTTGGATGTGGGTAAATCAAAACTTAAAGCCAAAAAGGAGGTCTTACTTTGAGCGACCTCCCGGGTGTGTTGTAAGAATGTGAGCAGGTGCTGAGTGAGGGAAGACAAACCCCAGGGCACGGATTGGGCAGCGCGCCTGTCAGTCTAGCAGGCCCCGGAGACCGTGCCCTCCCTGCGGGGCTACGGGTAGCAGGTGCCCGCCCCTGGCCCTCAGAGGGACCTCTGTCCTCACAGCGAGTCCTGAGTGTCCTGTGCCGAGGACAGCGTTTGGGGGACACTCTTGTCGCCCACCCGGCTCCCCTCTTTTTCACAGGAGGAAACTGAAGCCAGGTTCAAAGTCATTCCTCAGCGAGACAGGGGCAGAGACAGGACCCCGCCCCGTTAGTTGTCATTTAGGAAGGCTTTTGAGGGAACATCACTGAGGCGGTAAGTCAACAGTTGAGAGAATTTTGGAATATCTTGGCACCAAAACAACTCGCGTAACCCCTCCACACAGATGATAAAAACCAGACCCATTAGAAAACAAAGTAACTCAAAGGCCCCTCCGAGTCGTTATGTAATTCACTAAGCAGGTTAAAAGGTAAAATAAGAGGAAACGTCTTACCTTTCCCTCTGAGACCCAAACCAGCTGGTTCTGCTGTTGCTGAATGGCTTCCTTCAGCGCACCATACCAGCCGTCATTCATTGAATTTAAGTTAATTGTGGCTGAAAAATAAATGAATGACATTGGTTTACAGCCAGACCACTGCCCACAGTCAGAGTCCCTGGACCTGCCAGGCCTCACGCCTCATCGCTGAGCCATTTGAGAGATGGGGTTTGAGGACACAGACCTCTGACCCGTGTGGGCCCTGGAGCCTGTATGCACCGGGCAGCCCTCCAGGCCACAGTGACAGAGGTTTTAGCGTTGGAACGACACAGCGTGTTGGCCCACATATTGCTGCCCAGACACTTAGCTGAAGGAGGCCTTCAGGACACTCACTGGTAAAAAGATGGTGATTATTTTTACGCAGTTTATGAGACCGCTCGTATAGCTTCCTGGCACTTTTCCGAGATTCGGGACATAACCGCATCCTCATTGTTTTCACGCCTTGCTTAGAATCGGGGTTAAGGAAGACCACGATTGGGTACCACTGGGCGTAATTCAGGCGATCGACTGCATTTGGTGTGACATCTAATAAAGCATGTTTGTCCTGGAGACACACAAAAAAAATGAGTGAGGATACAAGACAGTGAATTAGAATCATCACAGAAAAAGGCACAGCCTAGACCCGTGGTCGGCAAACCGCGGCTCTTGGGCCCCTTCAGTG